>NC_021166.2:38892463-38903392 GCF_000331145.2 Cicer arietinum | reverse complement strand
CCTAGGCTTATTCTATATCAATTAGGGTTTTTAACCAATCTTGTGCATCCATTAGGTGTGTTTCTGTCATTGGTCTAATAGTTAGGTCATTTTCGTCATCCCCAGGCTTATTCTATTCCAATTAGGGTTTTTAACCAATCATGTTTATCCAATAGGTATGTTTATGTCATTGGATTAACAATTAGGTCATTTTCATCCTCCCTAGGCTTAGTCTAGTCCCATTAGGGTTTTTAACCAATTTTGTGCATCCAATAGGTGTGTTTGTGTCATTACATCAACATTTATGTCATTTTCGTCCTCCCTAGGCTTATTCTAGCCTAATTAGAGTTTTTAACCAAGCGTTCGCATCCAATAAGTTCATTTGTGTCATAGGATTAATATTTCTGACATTTTCGTCCTCCCTAGGCATATTCTTGTCCAAATAGGGTTTTTAACCAATCTTGTGCATCCAATAAGTTCATTTGTGTCATAGGATTAATATTTCTGACATTTTCGTCCTCCCTAGGCATATTCTTGTCCAAATAGGGTTTTTAACCAATCTTGTGCATCCAATAAGTTCATTTGTGTCATAGGATTAATATTTCTGACATTTTCGTCCTCCCTAGGCATATTCTTGTCCAAATAGGGTTTTTAACCAATCTTGTGCATCCAATAGGTGTGTTTATTTGATAAGATTAACATTTAGGTCATTTCGTCCTCCTTAGGCTTAATTCTAGTCCAATTAGGGTTTTTAACCAATCTTGTGCATCCAATAGGTGTGTTTGTGTCATTAAATTAACATTTAGATCATTTTTGTCCTCCCTAGGATTATTTTACTCCAGTTAGGGTTTTTAACCATTCTTTAGCATCCAATAAGTTCATTTGTGTTATTGGATTAACATTTAGGTCATTTTCGTCCTCCCTAGGCTTATTCTATATCAATTGAGTGTTTTTATCCAATCAGGTGCATCCAATAGGTGTGTTTCTGTCATTGGTCTATCATTTAGCTCATTTTCGTCATCCCCAGGCTTATTCTAATCCAATTAGGGTTTTTAACCAATCTGGTGCATCCAATAAGTTCATTTATGTCAATAGATTAACATTTAGGTCGTTTTCGTACTCCGTAGGCTTATTCTTGTCTAATTAGGTTTTTTAACCAATCATGTTTATCCAATAGGTATGTTTGTGTCATTGGATTAACATTTAGGTCATTTTCATCCTCCCTAGGCTTAGTCTAGTCCTATTAGGGTTTTTAACCAATCTTGTGTGTCCAATAGGTGTGTTTGTATCATTGGTCTAACATTTAGGTCATTTTCGTAAACCATATGCTTAGTCTAGTCCAATTAGGGTTTTTTTTTACCATTCATGTGCATCCAATAGGTTCATTTGTGTGATTAGATTTATATTTAGGTCATTTTCGTCCACCCTAGGCTTATTCTACTCCCATATCGTCATTTTCGTCAACCATATGCTTAGTCTAGTCCAATTACGGTTTTTTTTACCATTCTTGTGCATCCAATAAGTTCATTTGTGTCATTATATTTATGTCATTTTCGTCCTCCCTAGGCTTATTTTACTCCCATTAGGGTTTTTAACCATTCTTGTGCATCCAATAAGTTCATTTGTGTCATTGGATTAACATTTAGGTAATTTTCGTCCTCCCTAGGCTTATTCTAGTTCAATTAGGTTTTTAACCAATCTTTTGCTTCCAATAAGTTCATTTGTGTCGTTGGATTAAAATTTAGGTCATTTTCGTCCACCCTAGGCTTATTCTATCCAATTAAGGTTTTTAACCAATCTTGTGCATCCAATACTTTCATTTGTGTCATTGGATTAACATTTAGGTCATTTTCGTCCTCCCTAGCGTTATTCTTGTCCAGTTAGGGTTTTTAACCAATCTTGTGCATCCAGTAGGTGTGTTTGTGTCATTGGTAAAATATTTAGGTCATTTTCGTCATCCCTATGCTTATTCTAGTCCAATTAGGGTTTTTAACCAATCTTGTGCATCCAGTAGGTGTGTTTGTGTCATTGGTAAAATATTTAGGTCATTTTCGTCATCCCTATGCTTATTCTAGTCCAATTAGGGTTTTTAACCAATCTTGTGCATCCAGTAGGTGTGTTTGTGTCATTGGTAAAATATTTAGGTCATTTTCGTCATCCCTATGCTTATTCTAGTCCAATTAGGGTTTTTAACCAATCTTGTGCATCCAGTAGGTGTGTTTGTGTCATTGGTAAAATATTTAGGTCATTTTCGTCATCCCTATGCTTATTCTAGTCCAATTAGGGTTTTTAACCAATCTTGTGCATCCAGTAGGTGTGTTTGTGTCATTGGTAAAATATTTAGGTCATTTTCGTCATCCCTATGCTTATTCTAGTCCAATTAGGGTTTTTAACCAATCTTGTGCATCCAGTAGGTGTGTTTGTGTCATTGGTAAAATATTTAGGTCATTTTCGTCATCCCTATGCTTATTCTAGTCCAATTAGGGTTTTTAACCAATCTTGTGCATCCAGTAGGTGTGTTTGTGTCATTGGTAAAATATTTAGGTCATTTTCGTCATCCCTATGCTTATTCTAGTCCAATTAGGGTTTTTAACCAATCTTGTGCATCCAGTAGGTGTGTTTGTGTCATTGGTAAAATATTTAGGTCATTTTCGTCATCCCTATGCTTATTCTAGTCCAATTAGGGTTTTTAACCAATCTTGTGCATCCAGTAGGTGTGTTTGTGTCATTGGTAAAATATTTAGGTCATTTTCGTCATCCCTATGCTTATTCTAGTCCAATTAGGGTTTTTAACCAATCTTGTGCATCCAGTAGGTGTGTTTGTGTCATTGGTAAAATATTTAGGTCATTTTCGTCATCCCTATGCTTATTCTAGTCCAATTAGGGTTTTTAACCAATCTTGTGCATCCAGTAGGTGTGTTTGTGTCATTGGTAAAATATTTAGGTCATTTTCGTCATCCCTATGCTTATTCTAGTCCAATTAGGGTTTTTAACCAATCTTGTGCATCCAGTAGGTGTGTTTGTGTCATTGGTAAAATATTTAGGTCATTTTCGTCATCCCTATGCTTATTCTAGTCCAATTAGGGTTTTTAACCAATCTTGTGCATCCAGTAGGTGTGTTTGTGTCATTGGTAAAATATTTAGGTCATTTTCGTCATCCCTATGCTTATTCTAGTCCAATTAGGGTTTTTAACCAATCTTGTGCATCCAGTAGGTGTGTTTGTGTCATTGGTAAAATATTTAGGTCATTTTCGTCATCCCTATGCTTATTCTAGTCCAATTAGGGTTTTTAACCAATCTTGTGCATCCAGTAGGTGTGTTTGTGTCATTGGTAAAATATTTAGGTCATTTTCGTCATCCCTATGCTTATTCTAGTCCAATTAGGGTTTTTAACCAATCTTGTGCATCCAGTAGGTGTGTTTGTGTCATTGGTAAAATATTTAGGTCATTTTCGTCATCCCTATGCTTATTCTAGTCCAATTAGGGTTTTTAACCAATCTTGTGCATCCAGTAGGTGTGTTTGTGTCATTGGTAAAATATTTAGGTCATTTTCGTCATCCCTATGCTTATTCTAGTCCAATTAGGGTTTTTAACCAATCTTGTGCATCCAGTAGGTGTGTTTGTGTCATTGGTAAAATATTTAGGTCATTTTCGTCATCCCTATGCTTATTCTAGTCCAATTAGGGTTTTTAACCAATCTTGTGCATCCAGTAGGTGTGTTTGTGTCATTGGTAAAATATTTAGGTCATTTTCGTCATCCCTATGCTTATTCTAGTCCAATTAGGGTTTTTAACCAATCTTGTGCATCCAGTAGGTGTGTTTGTGTCATTGGTAAAATATTTAGGTCATTTTCGTCATCCCTATGCTTATTCTAGTCCAATTAGGGTTTTTAACCAATCTTGTGCATCCAGTAGGTGTGTTTGTGTCATTGGTAAAATATTTAGGTCATTTTCGTCATCCCTATGCTTATTCTAGTCCAATTAGGGTTTTTAACCAATCTTGTGCATCCAGTAGGTGTGTTTGTGTCATTGGTAAAATATTTAGGTCATTTTCGTCATCCCTATGCTTATTCTAGTCCAATTAGGGTTTTTAACCAATCTTGTGCATCCAGTAGGTGTGTTTGTGTCATTGGTAAAATATTTAGGTCATTTTCGTCATCCCTATGCTTATTCTAGTCCAATTAGGGTTTTTAACCAATCTTGTGCATCCAGTAGGTGTGTTTGTGTCATTGGTAAAATATTTAGGTCATTTTCGTCATCCCTATGCTTATTCTAGTCCAATTAGGGTTTTTAACCAATCTTGTGCATCCAGTAGGTGTGTTTGTGTCATTGGTAAAATATTTAGGTCATTTTCGTCATCCCTATGCTTATTCTAGTCCAATTAGGGTTTTTAACCATTCTTGTGCATCCAATAAGTTCATTTGTGTCATTAGATTTACATTTAGGTCATTTTCATCCTACATAAGCTTATTCTAGTCCAATTAAGGTTTTTGAACCATTCTTGTGCATCCAATAAGTTCATTTGTGTCATTAGATTTACATTTAGGTCATTTGTCCTCCATAAGCTTATTCTTGTCCAATTAGGGTTTTTAACTAATCTTGCGTATCCAATAGGTGTGTTTGTGTCATTCAATTTACATTTAGGCCATTTTCCTTCTCCCTAGACTTATGCTACTCCAATTAGGGTTTGTAACCAATGTTCTGCCTCCAATATGTTCATTTGTGTCATTGTATTAACATTTATGTCATTTTCGTCCTCACTAGGCTTATCCTGGGCCCATTAGGATTTTTAACCAATTTTGTGCATCCAATAGGTGTGTTTGTGTCATTGGATTAACATTTAGGTCACTTTTGTCCTCCTTAGGCTTATTCTTGTCCAATTAGGGTTTTAACCGATCTTGTGCATCCAATAGGTGTCTTTGGGTCATATTACATTAACATTTAGGTCATTTGCGTCCTCCCTAGGCTTATTCTAGCCCGATTAGGGTTTTTAACTAAGCTTTTGCATCCAATCAGTTCATTTGTGTCCAAATAGGGTTTTTTACCCGATCTTGTGCATCCAATAGGTGTGTTTATTTCATTAGATTAACATTTAGGTCATTTTCGTCCTCCTTAGGTTTAATTCAAGTCCAATTAGGGTTTTTAACCAATCTTGTGCATCCAATAAGTGTGTTTGTGTCATTAAATTAATATTTAGATCATTTTCGTCCTCCCTTAGCTTATTCTAGTCCAATTAGGGTATTTAACCAACCTTTTGCATCCAATAAGTTCATTTGTGTTATTGGATTAACATTTAGGTAGTTTTCGTCCTCTCTAGGCTTATTCTAGATCAATTGGAGTTTTTAACCAATCATGTGCATCCAATCGGTGTGTTTCTGTCATTGGTCTAACATTTAGGTCATTTTCGTCATCCCCAGGCTTATTCTAATCCAATTAGGGTTTTTAACCACTCTGGTGCATCCAATAAGTTCATTAGTGTTATTAGGTAACATTTAGGTCATTTTTGTCCTCTGTAGGCTTATTCTTGTCTAATTGGGTTTTTTAACCAATCATGTTCATCCAATAGGTATGTCTGTGTCATTGGATTAACATTTAGGTCATTTTCATCCTCCCTAGGCTTAGTCTAGTCCCATTAGGAATTTTAACCAATCTTGTGCATCCAATAGGTGTGTTTGTGTCATTGGTCTAACATTTAGGTCATTTTCGTCAACCATATGCTTAGTCTAATCCAATTAAGGTTTTTAACCAATCTTGTGCATCCAAACAGTTCATTTGTGTCATTGGACTGACATTTAGGCAATTTTCGTCCTCCCTAGGCTTATTCTATATCAATTAGGGTTTTTAACCATTCTTGGGCATCCAATAAGTTCATTTGTGTCATTAGATTTACATTTAGGTCATTTTCATCCTCCATAAGCTTATTCTTGTCCAATTAGGGTATTTAACCAATCTTGTGCATCCAATAGGTGTGTTTGTGCCATTCGATTTACATTTAGGTCATTTTCCTACTCCCTAGACTTATGCTAGTCCAATTAGGGTTTGTAACCAATGTTGTGCATCCAATATGTTCATTTGTGTCATTGTATTAACATTTAGGTCATTTTCGTCCTCACTATGGTTACTCTGGGCCCATTAGGGTTTTTAACCAATCTTGTGCATCCAATAGGTCTGTTTTTCTCATTGGATTAATATTTAGGTCACTTTCGTCCTCCTTAGGCTTATTCTTGTCCAATTAGGGTTTTAACCGATCTTGTGCATCCAATAAGTGTGTTTGTGTCATTAAATTAACATTTAGATCATTTTCGTCCTGCCTTGGCTTATTCTAGTCCAATTAGGGTTTTTAACCAATCTTTTGCATCCAATAAGTTCATTTGTGTTATTGGATTAACATTTAAGTCATTTTCGTCCTCCCTAGGCTTATTCTAGATCAATTGGGGTTTTTAATTAATCTTGTGCATCCAATAGGTGTGTTTCTGTCATTGGTTTAACAGTTAGATCATTTGTGTCATTAGATTAACATTTAGGCCATTTTCGTCTTCAATAGGCTTATTCTTGTCGCATTAGGGTTTTTAACCAATCTTGTGCATCCAATAGGTGTGTTTGTATCAATGATCTAACATTTAGGTCATTTTCGTCAACCATATGCTTAGTCTAGTCCAATTAGGTTTTTTTTTTACTATTCTTGTGCATCCAATAAGTTCATTTGTGTCATTAGATTTATATTTAGGTCATTTTCGTCCTCCCTAGGCTTATTCTAGTCCCATTAGGGTTTTTAACCAATCTTGTGCATCCAATAAGTTCATTTGTGTCATTGGATAAACATTTAGGTCATTTTCGTCCTCCCTAAGCTTATTCTAGTCCAATTAGGTTTTTAACCAATCTTGTGAATCCAATACGTTCATTTGTGTCATTGGATTAACATTTAGATCATTTTCATCATCCCTTGGCTTATTCTAGTCCCATTAAGGTTTTTAACCAATCTTGTGCATCCAATAAGTTCATTTTTGTCATTGGATTAACATTTAGGTCATTTTTGTCCTCCCTAGGCTTATTCTAGTCCCATTAGGGTTTTTAACCAATCTTGTGCATCCAATAAGTTCATTTTTGTCATTGGATTAACATTTAGGTCATTTTTGTCCTCCCTAGGCTTATTCTAGTCCCATTAGGGTTTTTAACCAATCTTGTGCATCCAATAGGTGTGCTTGTGCCATTGGATTAATATTTAGGTCATTTTCATCCTCCCTAGGCTTATTCTATTGAAATTAGGGTTTTTAACCAATCTTGTGAATCCAATTGGTGTGTTTGTGTCATTGGTCTTACATTTAGTTCAGCTTCGTCCTCCCCAAGCTTATTCTAGTCTAACTAGGATTCTTAACCATTCTTGTGAATCCAATGAGTTCATTTGGGTCATTAGATTTACATTTAGCTAATTTTGTCCTCCATAAGCTTATTCTTGTCCAATTAGGGTTTTTAACCAATCTTGTGCATCCAATAGGTGTGTTTGTGTCATTGGATTTACATTAAGGTTATTTAAGCAATGTTGTGCATCTAATATGTTCGTTTGTGTCATTGTATTAACATTTAGGTCATTTTCGTACTCCCTTGGCTTATTCTAGTCCCATTAGGTGTGTTTGTGACATTAGATTAACATTTTGGTCACTTTTGTCCTCCCTAGGCGTATTCTTATTCAATTATTTGTTTTAATCAATCTTGTGCATCCAATAGGTGTGTTTGTGTCATTACATTAACATTTAGATCATTTTCGTCCTCCCTAGGCTTATTCTAGCCCAATTAGGATTTTTAACCAAGCTTGTGCATCCAAGAAGTTCATTTGTGTAATTGGATTAATATTTATGACATTTTCGTCCTCACTGGGCATTTTCTTGTCCTAATAGGGTTTGTAACAAATCTTGTGCATCCAATAAGTTCATTTGTGTCATTGGATTACATATAGGTCATTTTCGTCCTCCCTACACTTATTGTTGTCCAATTAGGGTTTTTCACCAATCTTGTGCATCCAATATGTGTGTTTGTGTCATTGGATTAACATTTAAGTCAATTTGGTCCTCCCAAGGCATATTATTGTCCAATTAGGGTTTTTAACCAATCTTGTGCTTCCAATAAGTGTGTTTGTGTCATTGGATTAAAATTTATGTCATTTTTGTACTCCGTAGACTTATTCTTGTCCAATTAGTGTTTTTAACCAATCAGGTGCATCCAATAAGTTCATTTGTGTTATTTTATTAATATTTAAGTCATTTTCTTCCTCCCAAGGTTTATTCTTGTCGACTTAAGGTTTTTAACCAATCTTGTGCATCCAATAGGTGTGTTTTTGTCATTAAAATAACATTTAGGTCATTTTTGTCCTCCATAGGCTTATTCTAGTCCAATTAGGTTTTTAACCAATCTTTTGCATCCAATAAATTCATTTGTGTCATTAGATTAACATTTAGGTCATTATCATCCTCCCTATGCTTATTTTAGTCCAATTAGGGTTTTAAACCAATCTTGTGCATCCAAAACGTTAATTTGTGTCATTGGATTAACGTTTTGGTCATTTTCGACCTCCCTTGGCTTATTCTTGTCCAATTAGAGTGTTTAACCAATCTTGTCCATCCAATAGGTGAGTTTGTGTCGTTGGATTAACATTTAGGTAATTTTCGTCCTCCCTAGGCTTATTCTTGTCCAATTAGGTTTTTTTAACCAATGTTGTGCATCCAATAAGTTTATTTGTGTCATTGAACTAACATTTAGGTCAATTTTGTCATCCCTAGGTTTATTGTTGTCCAATTAGGGGTTTCAACCAATCTTGTGCATCCAATACGTTCATTTGTGTCATTGGATTAACAATTAGGTCATTTTCGTCCTCCCTAGGCTTATTCTTGTCCAATTAAGGTTCTAAACCTTTCTTGTGCATCCAATAGGTGTGTTTGTGTAATTGGATTAACATTTAGGTCATTTTGCGTCCTCCCTAGGCCTATTCTTGTCCAATTACGTTTTTAAACATATCTTGTGCATCCAATAGTTGTGTTTGTGTCAATTGAGTAACATTTAGGTCCTTTTTGTCCTCCATAGGATAATTCTTGTCCAATTAGGGTTTTTAACCAATCTTGTGCACCCAATAGGTGTGTTTGTGTCATTCGATTAACATTTAAGTAATTTTTGTCCTCCCTAGGCTTATTCTAATCCAATTAGGGTTTTTAACGAATCTTGTGCATCCAATAGGTGTGTTGGTGTCGTTGGATTAACATTTAGGTCATTTTCGTCCTCCCTAGGGATATTTTAGTCCAATTAGGGTTTTTGACCAATCTTGTGAAATCAGTAGGTGTGTTTGTGTCATTGGATTAACATTTAGATCATTTTCGTCCTACCTAGGCTTATTCTTGTCCAATTAGGGTTTTTAACCAATCTTTTGCATCCAATAGGTTTATTTGTGTCATCGGATTAACATTTAGATCATTTTCGTCCTACCTAGGCTTATTCTTGTCCAATTAGGGTTTTTAACCAATCTTTTGCATCCAATAGGTTTATTTGTGTCATCGGATTAACATTTAGGTCATTTTTGTCCTTCCTAGTTCTATTCTTATCCAATTAGGTTTTTTAACCAATCTTGTGCACCGATTCGGTGTGTTTGTGTCATTGGATTAACATTTAGGTCATTTTCGTTCTTCCTAGGCTTATTGTAGTCCAATTAGGGTTTCTAACGACTCTTGTGCATCCAATTGGTGTGTTTGTGTCATTGGATTCAAATTTTGGTCATTTTCGTCCTCCCTTGGCTCATTCTAGTCCAATTAAGGTTGTTGAATCAATCTTGTGCATCCAATAGGTGTGTTTGTGTCATTGTATTAACATTTAGGTTATTTTCGTCATCCCTAGGCTTATTCTAGTACAATTAGGGTTTTTAACCAATCTTGCACATCCAATAATTTTATTTGTGTCATTGGATTAACATTTAGGTCATTATCATCCTCCTAAGGCTTATTCTATTCCAATTAGGGTTTTTAGCCAATCTAGCACATCCAATAGAGGTATGTCTAGTCCAATTAGGGTTTAAAACCAATCTTGTACATCCAATATGTTTTTTTGTGTCATTGGATTACCATTTGGGTCATTTTCGTCCTCTCGAGGCTTATTATAGTCAAAATAGGGTTTTTTGTAAGATATATGCCTCCTTGACTATGATTTTGATATAACTTCCAAACATACTATATATATGCATTATTCGATTAATCTAATAGTTTGAGTTAAGATACATTTCAGGAAAGAATCAAATACTACACTTGGACAAATCTTGGATCTCCAGCAGTCAAGCAAAGATTGATCATATCATACAAGGCTTGAAGATTATGTGTAAATGTGTCTATTGTTCATAATGTTAATTAGTTAGATTCATCATTATGATTTCACACATCTAATATTTGCTAATTAAAACTGAAATCGTAAAATAGGTATGTTAATCAATCAATTGGTAAATCAATTGGTTAATCGATTTTCTAATTCATAGAACCAAGTCTTCACTAAGTTAATCGATTAGCAAATCGATTACTTAAATATTTTTATCAAACCTGTGTTCTATGATTAAAAGAAATCGATTGGACAATCGATTGATATACTTTTCTTAAGTTACAAGCTTTCTACTAATCAATTGGTTAATCAATTTTCTAATTCATAGAACAAAATTTTCACTGAGTTAATCGATTAGCAAATCGATTACTTAAATGTTTTTATCAGACTTGTTTTCTATGATTAAAAGAAATCGATTGGATAATCAATTGCATAAATGAATTAGTTCATACTTTATCAGAAACATATTGCATAATCGATTGGCACATCGATTTTAATTAAATGTCTGAGTTACAGGGACAAATCAGTCGATTGGCAAATCGATTTGATTAAATGTTTAAGTTACAGGGACAAATCAGTCGATTGGCAAATCGATTTGATTAAATGT
>NC_021166.2:38890349-38891534 GCF_000331145.2 Cicer arietinum | reverse complement strand
TGGAAAGTCTGTAAACATACTCAAATCATTTCTAGTAAAAGCTGAAATCGGTAAGTGATTTCGGGACTGGATGTAGACTATCGAATTGATAGTCGAACCAGTATAAAAATCCATGGTTGGTTTCGGGACTGGATGTAGACTATTGTTGTTAAATTGATAAGTGATTTCGGGACTGGATGTAGACTATTGTTGTTAAATTGGAATTAATATTAAACAAGTTGGTTTTAATATTAAGTTCATCACTTAGGAAGGAATTAGATAATCTAGTCAATAATATTGTGTACAACTTCCTAAGGATAGAGGTCATTCCACCAACAATTGGTACCAAGAGCCTAATCTTTTAGACTAGTTCTCAAAAAGAAAATGGCCTCTACTGAATTCTTGGGCGAAGGTGCCTCTTTAGCTAGACCCCTTGCCTTTAATCGGTCTTCTTATATATACTTGAAAGAAAGAATGCTTATCTTTCTAGAGGCAAGTGGTCTTGACATATTAGATGTAGTAGAAAATGGTCCTTATGAGCCTAAACTTGCTGGTACTGATGGATCATCAATCAAGAAACCAAGATCTGATTGGTCTAATGATGATAAGAAAAGAGTTGGCTATAATGCAAAAGCCAAAAATATAATAACTTTTTCTTTGAGTGCTGATGAGTTTTTCAGGGTATCAAATTGCAAAACCGCCAAAGAAATGTGGGATACACTCCAAGAAACTCATGAAGGCACAACTGATGTCAAGAGGGCCAGAACTAACACTCTGATGCATGAATATGAACTCTTCAATATGAAGAAGGATGAGTCAATCAATGACTTGTAGACACGGTTCACACATGTCATTAACAATCTGAATGCTCTAGGGAAAGTAATTGACAATGAGCAAATAAATAAACAAAGTAACAAGATGCTTGACAAGAGAATGGCAACCTAAGGTCACTGCAATAGCTGAATCAAAGGATCTTGGAAGCATGACCATTCCCACCCTCTTTGGCAAGCTCAGAGAACATGAAATGGAGCTGCACCGGTTGAATGAGTCAGAGCAAACTGATCGGAAAAGGAAGGGATTATCTCTGAAAGCTGAAGCTCATAAAGTAAAATCTGAACCAGAAACTTGTACTGATGATTCCGAGAGTGAAACTGATGAAGAACCTGAAATCGGAATGCTAGTCAGAAAGTTCAAGAAATTTCTGAA
>NC_021166.2:38881184-38886488 GCF_000331145.2 Cicer arietinum | reverse complement strand
TAACTTGCAATAGATAAGTCGATTTGCACGTCGACTATCATGTGTCAAAATTTCAAATCAGTATTACAAATTCGAATTCACAAGCGATTTATGCTGCAAAGTTTCTCAATTGTCAAAATATAAAACACAACAATCGATTTCATAATCGATTTAGTGATCTGTGGTAGCAATAAATGTTGAACCAAATTCGATGTGACAAAATATACATCAATCCAATCGATTGGTGAATCGATTGAGGATATGGAAAATCGTTTTAAAAAATCGATTTCATAATTGATTATTTCTCCCAAAAATCCAAAGATTTGAGAAATTTTCCAAACTCAAACCCGAGCATCGATTTGGTAATTGAATTTGTCAAATTATAAAAACTGCGAGCCAAATAAGTCGATTTGGAAGTCGATTGGAATACCTGCACTGGTCAATATCTTTAAAGAAATTGATGTTTTTATGAGAAGTTTTCCTAAACTGATATAGAAATCGATTTGGACATCGATTTATCCATTGAACATTTACTTAAGAAAATCGATTTGGGAATCGATTTTCAATATGACTGTTGCAAAAATACTAGCCGTTGGAGGCAGTTGTAACTGAAACCTTTCATTTCCCTCCTATAACGGTAACAAAATCGATTTGGCAATCAAATTTGTGTGCAAATGTGTAATACAATCGATTTAGAAATCGACTCTAAACAGTACTATTTAAATCCCTAAATCGATTTCTCAACACATTTTCACTATCAAACTCTCCCCGAACTCGATTTCTCTGTGTTTTGACATTTCTCAAACTTCTCAAACCTCTCAAGCTTCTCAAATCTCTATAATGGCAAGAGTTAAACAAACAAGTGAGAAACCTCAATCATCCTCTTCAAAATCCATTTCCCTAAATACTTCCTCAACTTCTAGTGGTAGAACTCCTTCTCCTCAACCTACTTCCCCTCCTGCAAAAAGAGTTCCTATACCCACTCATAAGGTGTTGGCAAAGGATAAAGGGAAAGCCATTGCCACTGACCAATGAAAAACCAAAAAGAGGAAGTTCCTCAAACAGAAAAGCTGATGGGTGATGCCATGTAGGGGCCAACCCAAAAGAAGAAGAAACCCACCTCTTCCACTCAGCCAAAGAAGCCTCAACCTCCCAAAGGCAAACCTATTAAGGACATTGTTCTTCCCCCTGCATTCCTAAAGAGGAAAATCCATGAGGCAAGAACTCTAGATTTTGCCTACTTTGATGCAAATGGATTCACCTTCCAAAACCATCTCAGATTTCATGGATTGGTAGATTTTCTCTCCTGCTCTTTGGAAATCTATCCAAGAATCATTAGAGCCTTCTACTCAAACTTCACCCTCACAGACATTGGATTTGAGTCTGAAGATAAAGGGAAGAAAATTTCTATGACTTTTAGGGAGTTCTCCAGGCTTTGAGGACTACCCTTCTATGGAGAAGCTGTTGATGGCAGAACCAATCCTGATTCTACTGATGATGCTTGGGAAACATCAGCAGATAGATACACAGCCATTCAAGACTTGATGGTTGAAGGGTTTGTGGAAAGCATATCTCTCCCAATTGGTCAAATGAAGGTCCAGCATAGGATGCTGATGTATGTGCTAACCAGAATGTTGGTACCTAGATCAGGGAACCATGCCATAATTCAGAAGCTTGACATTACTCTTCTTTGGGGCCTTTACAAGGAACTCAAGATGAGTTGGGCGTGGATTGTGCTGGCTAATATGTCAGAAACAGCACAAGGAAAGCTAATGCGCCCTTACCCTCAGCTGATCACTAAGATTCTAAGACACTTCAAAATATCAGTTGTCAATAAAGAATCAGTAAAGACAACTCTGATTTTTGGTGAGTCAACTGTCAACCAATGCAATTGAAGAAGATCAATGGTATTTGGACAAGGCCTCAACCAAATGCTGAACAAGCTGAGCAAGCTGAAAACCAATCTGTGGTTTTAGCTAAGTTGCTGGAACTTATGAAGTCTCAGGATGAACACAATGCTAAGGTGGAAGCCTCCCTTCTGCGACTCCAAGCAACCCTCAACTCAGTTGTTCAAGATGTAGATGCCATCCAAGACCATTTGGGTCTTAAGATGTCCATTGGATTAGCATTAGGTAATTTTCATTCTCCTTAGGCTTATTCTTGTCCAATTAGGGTTTCTAAACAATCTTATGCATCCAATAAGTTCATTTATGTCATTGGATTAACATTTAGGTCATATTCATCCTTCTAAGGCTTATTCTTGTCCACTTAGGGTTTTTAACCAATCTTGTGCATCCAATAAGTTCATTTGTGTCATTGGATTAGCATTAGGTAATTTTCATTCTCCTTAGGCTTATTCTTGTCCAATTAGGGTTTCTAAACAATCTTATGCATCCAATAAGTTCATTTATGTCATTGGATTAACATTTAGGTCATATTCATCCTTCTAAGGCTTATTCTTGTCCACTTAGGGTTTTTAACCAATCTTGTGCATCCAATAAGTTCATTTGTGTCATTGGATTAGCATTAGGTAATTTTCATTCTCCTTAGGCTTATTCTTGTCCAATTAGGGTTTCTAAACAATCTTATGCATCCAATAAGTTCATTTATGTCATTGGATTAACATTTAGGTCATATTCATCCTTCTAAGGCTTATTCTTGTCCACTTAGGGTTTTTAACCAATCTTGTGCATCCAATAAGTTCATTTGTGTCATTGGATTAGCATTAGGTAATTTTCATTCTCCTTAGGCTTATTCTTGTCCAATTAGGGTTTCTAAACAATCTTATGCATCCAATAAGTTCATTTATGTCATTGGATTAACATTTAGGTCATATTCATCCTTCTAAGGCTTATTCTTGTCCACTTAGGGTTTTTAACCAATCTTGTGCATCCAATAAGTTCATTTGTGTCATTGGATTAGCATTAGGTAATTTTCATTCTCCTTAGGCTTATTCTTGTCCAATTAGGGTTTCTAAACAATCTTATGCATCCAATAAGTTCATTTATGTCATTGGATTAACATTTAGGTCATATTCATCCTTCTAAGGCTTATTCTTGTCCACTTAGGGTTTTTAACCAATCTTGTGCATCCAATAAGTTCATTTGTGTCATTGGATTAGCATTAGGTAATTTTCATTCTCCTTAGGCTTATTCTTGTCCAATTAGGGTTTCTAAACAATCTTATGCATCCAATAAGTTCATTTATGTCATTGGATTAACATTTAGGTCATATTCATCCTTCTAAGGCTTATTCTTGTCCACTTAGGGTTTTTAACCAATCTTGTGCATCCAATAAGTTCATTTGTGTCATTGGATTAGCATTAGGTAATTTTCATTCTCCTTAGGCTTATTCTTGTCCAATTAGGGTTTCTAAACAATCTTATGCATCCAATAAGTTCATTTATGTCATTGGATTAACATTTAGGTCATATTCATCCTTCTAAGGCTTATTCTTGTCCACTTAGGGTTTTTAACCAATCTTGTGCATCCAATAAGTTCATTTGTGTCATTGGATTAGCATTAGGTAATTTTCATTCTCCTTAGGCTTATTCTTGTCCAATTAGGGTTTCTAAACAATCTTATGCATCCAATAAGTTCATTTATGTCATTGGATTAACATTTAGGTCATATTCATCCTTCTAAGGCTTATTCTTGTCCACTTAGGGTTTTTAACCAATCTTGTGCATCCAATAAGTTCATTTGTGTCATTGGATTAGCATTAGGTAATTTTCATTCTCCTTAGGCTTATTCTTGTCCAATTAGGGTTTCTAAACAATCTTATGCATCCAATAAGTTCATTTATGTCATTGGATTAACATTTAGGTCATATTCATCCTTCTAAGGCTTATTCTTGTCCACTTAGGGTTTTTAACCAATCTTGTGCATCCAATAAGTTCATTTGTGTCATTGGATTAGCATTAGGTAATTTTCATTCTCCTTAGGCTTATTCTTGTCCAATTAGGGTTTCTAAACAATCTTATGCATCCAATAAGTTCATTTATGTCATTGGATTAACATTTAGGTCATATTCATCCTTCTAAGGCTTATTCTTGTCCACTTAGGGTTTTTAACCAATCTTGTGCATCCAATAAGTTCATTTGTGTCATTGGATTAGCATTAGGTAATTTTCATTCTCCTTAGGCTTATTCTTGTCCAATTAGGGTTTCTAAACAATCTTATGCATCCAATAAGTTCATTTATGTCATTGGATTAACATTTAGGTCATATTCATCCTTCTAAGGCTTATTCTTGTCCACTTAGGGTTTTTAACCAATCTTGTGCATCCAATAAGTTCATTTGTGTCATTGGATTAGCATTAGGTAATTTTCATTCTCCTTAGGCTTATTCTTGTCCAATTAGGGTTTCTAAACAATCTTATGCATCCAATATGTTCATTTATGTCATTGGATTAACATTTAGGTCATATTTCATCCTCCCTAGGCTTATTCTTGTCCAATTAGGTTTTTTCACCAATCTTGTTCATCCAATAGGTGTGTTTGTGTCAGTGGATTAACATTTAGGTCATTTTCATCCTCCTTAGGCTTATTGTTGTCCAATTATGGTTTTTAACCATTCTTGTGCATCCAATAAGTTCATTTGTGTCATTGGATTAACATTTAGGTTATTTTTGTCCTCCCTAGCCTTATTCTTGTCCAATTAGGGTTTTAACCTATTTTGTGCATCCAGTAGGTTTGTTTGTGTCATTGGATTAACATTTAGGTCATTATCGTCCTCCCTTGGCTTATTCTAGTCCAATTAGGGTTTTTAACCAATCATGCACATCCAATAATTTCATTTGTGTAATTGAATTAACATTAATGTCATTATCGTCACCCTAGGGCTTATTCTAGTCCAATTTTGGTTTTTAGCCAATCTAGCGCATCGAATAAGGGTATGTCTAGTCCAATTAGGTCATTTTCGTCCTCCCGAGGCTTATTCTAGTCCAAATAGGGTTTTTAACCAATCTCGTGCATCCAATAGGTGTGTTTGTAACATTTGACTAACATTTAGGTCATTTCTGTCCTCCCTAGCCTTATTCTAGTCCAATTAGGTTTATTAACCAATGTTGTGCATCCAATCGGTGTGTTTGTGTCATTGGATTAACATTTAGGCCATTTTCGTTCTCCGTGGGATATTTCTAGTCCAATTAGGGTTTCTAACCAATCTTGTGCATCCAATATGTGTATTGTCTCATTGGATTAACATTTAGATAATTTTCGTCCTCCCAAGGCTTATTCTAGTCCAATTAGGGTTTCGAACTAATCTTGTGCATCCAATATGTGTTTTTGTTTCATTGGATGAACATTTAGGTCATTTTCGTACT
>NC_021166.2:38830877-38880684 GCF_000331145.2 Cicer arietinum | reverse complement strand
TTAAGGTCATTATCGTCTTCCCATGGCTTATTCTAGTCCAATTAGGGTTTTTAGCCTATCTAGCGCTTCCAATAAGGGTAGGTGTAGTCCAATTAGGGTTTCAAACCAATCTTGTACCTCTAATTGTGTGTTGGTTTCATTGGATTAATATTTAGGTCATTTTCTTCCTCCCGAGGCTTATTCTAGTACAAATAGGGGTTTTAACAAATCTTGTGTAAGTCATGAGCTTCCCTGATCATGTTTTTGATTTAATTCCCAAACACACAATACATATGAAATATTTGATTGATCTAATGTTTTGAATTGAGAAATATTTCAGGCAAAGAAGAAGAGACCACACACTTGGAACAATAGCTTGCAACTCAAGGAATCAACCAAAGTTAGAGGATGCACTTGAGAAGGATGCAAAAATGTATAGTGTTATTAGGTGTCATAGTAATAAGTTTAGTAGACTAATCACTATAGTCTCGCTCTTAAGCCTTTGCCAATGAATATAAATCAATCAACAAAAAAAGCCATTGATGAATCGATTGATAAATCGATTGTCTGGCTCAGAACAAGTGTTTTCACTACATCAATCGATTGGGTAATCGATTAGTTAAAGTGGTTTTAGTGAAACCTGAGTTCTGGGATAAATCCAATCAATTGGACAATCGATTGAGCAATCGATTTGGCAAATCACAAAAACAACCAGTTATGGAATCAATCGATTAACAAATCAATTGTGACCAAGTTTTAAAAATCAGGAATAAGTTCTGTGATGCAACAAATCGATTGGGACATCAATTGATTTAGTTTTCTTAAACTCCAACTTTGAAGCAATTGATTAGGCAATCAATTGCAGATTAATCATTCATCAGAACAAACTTGATCAAATCGATTGGCAAATAGGTTTTGTCAAAATAGATGAGGTTCTGTAACAAGCACAATCGATTGACGTTTATGTCTGAGCCACTTTGATCAGCACAATCGATTGGAAAATCGATTGATGAAAAAGTCTGATTCATAGTGACCAACACAATCGATTGACGAATCGATTGAAGCTAAGTTTTAAATTACAGAAAGGTTTCAGCTCATTGCCAAATCGATTAGGACTGTGATTATGAAATCGACTGAGCAATCGATTGTTTTGATCTCGTTGTTGGAACAAAACACCTATAATCGATTACTCAATCGATTTGGAGAAAATCATAGTTTCAGTTCTGATTGATGTATTAAAAGAATCAATTGGCAAATCGATTCATGCTTATATGTTCAAGATTCAAGAAAAACAAGACCTGCGAAAATCGATTAGGCAATCGATTAAAGCTTTATAAAATCGATTAGGAAATCGATTGTCCTGGTGTTTTCTTTGAATATATATAAGCTGATTCAATCACTTTTGAAAAATAACTTTACACAACTTTTGAAAATCTTTGACACAATCTTTTGGAAAACTTTTCACAACCTTTGAACAACCTTGAGAGAAACGTTTTACAACCACACAAACATTCATTGCCCAAAATACCTTTTGTGTGAGAACCAATATAGTGATTGAGTCAAATTCATCATACTTCTTTAGTTCTTTGTAAAATACAATTCTTTGTAACTGAAAGTTTAGAAAATCCAGTTTGGAAACTGGTAGCTATCTTCGTTGTTGACAGGATTCATCAAGAAGAAGCTTTACTGTGATCTTGGAAGCGTTTGTAGAGGAACTCTGGGATACACTGGTCGCCGAATAGAATAGAGAGAGAGTTTTAATATTGATAGGCCGGGAGCGCTGGAACATCTGTAAAACACTCTAAGATTCTATTGAAAAAGGCCGAAATCGTTTAATTTCGGGACTGGACGTAGGTCGTCTGATAGACGACTGAACCAGTATAAAATCTCGGTGCAATCTCTCTATCCCTTATCTCTTTACTTTTCATGTTCAACTTGTATGCGATCTAATATTTCCGCTGTGTACTCTGTGTATGAATCTTGCATAGTTAATATAGGAATTAAAATTGAACACGTTGGATTTAATCTTAATTCTCTTATTCTTAATCAAAAGAAGTCATATTTTTCCAACAATTGGTATCAAGAGCCTAACTTTTTTAGAGAAAAACTAAAAGAACACAAGAGCCTAACTTTTTTAGAGAAAAACTCATAAAAGAACATGACTTCTTTAGATTTCCTAGGAGAAGGGGCAATCCTCCTCAGTCATCAATCTTCAATCAACAAACTACCATGGCTCGAGTAAAACAAACTGCCAGACGCCCATCATCATCATCAAAATCCATTTCACTGGACTCTTATTCTACCTCAAGTGGAAGAACACTTTCACCTTCACCTCCTCCTTCTCCCTCACCTCCAGCTAAACGTGTTTCGATTCCTACCAATAAAGTTTTGGCTAAGGATAAAGGCAAAGTTGTTGCCACCAATCAGGAACCAAGCAAGAAGAGGAAGGCTCCTCAAACAGAAAAATTAATGGGTGATGCTATGAAGGGAGCCACCTAGAAAAAGAAGAAGCCTTCATCTCCACCAAAGAAGGTTCAGCCTTCAAAGGACAAACAAGTGGAAGGCAAGTCTCTTCTTGATTCCTTTTTAAAGAGAAAAATCCAAGAAGCCAGAACATTGGATTTCACGTTTTTTTGATACAAATGGTTTTACTTTTCAAAACCATTTGTGGTTTCATGGACTATAAGATTTCCTTTCTTCATCACTGGAAGTTTATCCGAAGTTGATACGTGCTTTTTACTCCACCCATAATTTTAAAGTACACTTTATGTATTTTATATGTTTTGGATTTTGGCTCGGAGGCTTTTTAGCCAAAGTTAGTAATATTATGGAGTTTATAGGATCAAAAAGTTATTTTGACACCGTTTAGAATTACTCGTCGATAAATAAATTTAAATTAAGTGCGGTAAATCCTTTACGGAGAATTTAATGCGTTACGGGTGAAATGGTAATTTAACAAATATCTAGATATTTTGAGATATTTGTTAAGTTATATTTAATATATATATATATGTTTGCTTGGAGAGAATAGAAAGAAAGGAAATTAGAAAGAAGGAAAAGGAAAAGAAAATGTTATATAAAGGAAAGAAGGAAATAGAAAGGAAGGAAAAACAAAGAAAGGAAAAAGGAAGGAAAGAAAATTCAGAATTTCCATCTTCTTCCTCCCTACGCGTGACCCCCCATTTTCCCTTCTCCTCCATTTTTGGTCTTTCGTTGCTTTCTTTCTTCAAGACTAGTAACCCAAGGTTGGGTGAGTGTTAGAACAAGGATTTCGCAACTCCACTCTTCCTCTTTGATTCGAAAACGAAGAAAAACGATATTTGAGATTCAAACACAAACCCCTCCGTCTCTTCTAGATCCAAGCTTCATTTCGCGAAGAGTTAGAAGGGAAAGTTGCTCACTACCATGCCACGGTGCTAGGGGACCAATTTGGAGGCGACGTTGCGAACGAAGATTTTACCGGTTTTACTCGCGGTACCGGAAACCCACGTTAAAGCTAACGTTAAGGTAAGGGCTCCTTCCAAACTTTTAGTTTGCATCTAGGGCCTTATATGTGGTTGTGTGGAAACGAATTTTGTTAGGATTGGAGTATTGTTTTGGGAAAAATGATTTTACCTCATGATGTAAGATTTTGAATAAATGAAATTTATTATGTTGATGTGTGTTCATCGTATTTGGCGTGTGCATACTTGATGTTTGTTGATTGATGTGTTTTGGTGTGAATTATGAATTGAATGTGAGAATTTGTTTGAGTTTGTTTTGTGTGGAATTTGAAAACCATTAAGTTAAATGAGTATTAAGAATGGGGAATCTCTTAATGTCTTGTTTACTTAATGTGTGTTTGTTTGTGAAAAATCGTTTAAGTTAACTGGGCGTTAAGAATGGGGAATCTCTTAATGTCTCGGTTACTTAATATTTGTTTTTGAAAATCGTTTAAGTTAACTAGGCGTTAAGAATGGGGAATCTCTTAATGTCTCGGTTACTTAATATTTGTTTTTGAAAATCGTTTAAGTTAACTGGGCGTTAAGAATGGGGAATCTCTTAATGTCTCGGTTACTTAATATTTGTTTTTGAAAATCGTTTAAGTTAACTGGGCGTTAAGAATAGGGAATCTCTTAATGTCTCGGTTACTTAATATTTGTTTTTGAAAATCGTTTAAGTTAACTGGGCGTTAAGAATGGGGAATCTCTTAATGTCTCGGTTACTTAATATTTTGTTTTAAGAAAAAATCGTTTAAGTTAACTGGGCGTTAAGAATGGGGAATCTCTTAATGTCTCGGTTACTTAATATTTGTTTTTGAAAATCGTTTAAGTTAACTGGGCGTTAAGAATGGGGAATCTCTTAATGTCTCGGTTACTTAACATTTTGTTTTGAAAACCGTTTAAGTTAACTGGACGTTAAGGAGGGGGAATCTCTTAATGTCTCGGTTACTTAATATTTGTTTTTGAAAATCGTTTAAGTTAACTGGGCGTTAAGAATGGGGAATCTCTTAATGTCTCGGTTACTTAACATTTTGTTTTGAAAACCGTTTAAGTTAACTGGACGTTAAGGAGGGGGAACCTCTTAATGCCTCGGTTACTTAATATTTTGTTTTAAAGAAAAATCGTTTAAGTTAACTGGGCGTTAAGAATAGGGAATCTCTTAATGTCTCGGTTACTTAACATTTTGTTTTGAAAACCGTTTAAGTTAACTGGACGTTAAGGAGGGGGAATCTCTTAATGTCTCGGTTACTTAACATTTTGTTTTGAAAACCGTTTAAGTAAACTGGGCGTTAAGAATGGGGAATCTCTTAATGTCTCGGTTACTTAATATTTTGTTTTGAAAACCGTTTAAGTAAACTGGGCGTTAAGAATGGGGAATCTCTTAATGTCTCGGTTACTTAATATTTTGTTTTGAAAACCGTTTAAGTAAACTGGGCGTTAAGAATGGGGAATCTCTTAATGTCTCGGTTACTTAATATTTTGTTTTAAAGAAAAATCGTTTAAGTTAACTGGGCGTTAAGAATGGGGAATCTCTTAATGTCTCGGTTACTTAATATTTTGTTTTAAAGAAAAATCGTTTAAGTTAACTGGGCGTTAAGAATGGGGAATCTCTTAATGTCTCGGTTACTTAATATTTTGTTTTGAAAACCGTTTAAGTAAACTGGGCGTTAAGAATGGGGAATCTCTTAATGTCTCGGTTACTTAATATTTTGTTTTGAAAACCGTTTAAGTAAACTGGGCGTTAAGAATGGGGAATCTCTTAATGTCTCGGTTACTTAATATTTTGTTTTGAAAACCGTTTAAGTAAACTGGGCGTTAAGAATGGGGAATCTCTTAATGTCTCGGTTACTTAATATTTTGTTTTGAAAACCGTTTAAGTAAACTGGGCGTTAAGAATGGGGAATCTCTTAATGTCTCGGTTACTTAATATTTTGTTTTAAAGAAAAATCGTTTAAGTTAACTGGGCGTTAAGAACGGGGAATCTCTTAATGTCTCGGTTACTTAATATTTTGTTTTAAAGAAAAATCGTTTAAGTTAACTGGGCGTTAAGAACGGGGAATCTCTTAATGTCTCGGTTACTTAATATTTTGTTTTGAAAACCGTTTAAGTAAACTGGGCGTTAAGAATGGGGAATCTCTTAATGTCTCGGTTACTTAATATTTTGTTTTGAAAACCGTTTAAGTAAACTGGGCGTTAAGAATGGGGAATCTCTTAATGTCTCGGTTACTTAATATTTTGTTTTGAAAACCGTTTAAGTAAACTGGGCGTTAAGAATGGGGAATCTCTTAATGTCTCGGTTACTTAATATTTTGTTTTAAAGAAAAATCGTTTAAGTTAACTGGGCGTTAAGAATGGGGAATCTCTTAATGTCTCGGTTACTTAATATTTTGTTTTAAAGAAAAATCGTTTAAGTTAACTGGGCGTTAAGAACGGGGAATCTCTTAATGTCTCGGTTACTTAACATTTTGTTTTGAAAACCGTTTAAGTAAACTGGGCGTTAAGAATGGGGAATCTCTTAATGTCTCGGTTACTTAATGGTATCAGAGCATTGGTTTGGTTTTCTTTGGGGGCTGTGGAACCTTGGTTATAGATTGTAGGTCAACCTATAGGTTGAGAGTTGTTATCTGATCATGTGTCGGTTTAGGTGGTTTGAGTTGTCAAGTTCATAATTATTATTATGTGCGGTTGTGGTCGGAAGTTATTCTTAGAATTATTGAAGTAGTGTTAAGACTCTACTTGATGATGGTTTTATAGGAGAACCATGCTGCCAAGGAGGAATGACGTTCCGAGAGCCAATGTCAATAGGGATGATCGAATGGCGGAGGCTATGAATAACCTGGCTGCTTCTGTTGCTGCACGGACTGCTGCCAAGACTCGGCGTGATCTCGAAAAGAGGGGAAGAGAGATCCGTGCTGCAGAGTCAAGAGGATTAAAAGACTTTCGTCGTTACAATCCTCCCAAGTTTGAGGGGGCTGAGGATTCAGAGAAAGCGGATCAATGGATCCAAGAAGTGGAGAAGATCTTCGAAATGATTAACTGTCAGGCGGGAGTGAGGGTCAACTATGCCACTTATATGCTACTAGGAGATGCTGAGTACTGGTGGAGGAGTACAAGGTTGTTGATGAGATCAGCTCACGAGGAGGTGAACTGGGAATCTTTCAAAGGGAAGTTTTTCGACAAATACTTCCCGATGAGTACCAGGACTAGACTGGGTGATGATTTCCTGAAACTACATCAGGGGAACATGACCGTGGGCGAATATGCTGCTAAGTTTGAATCACTATCAAGGCATTTCAGATTTTTCCGTGAAGAGATTGACGAGCCGTTCTTGTGTCATCGTTTCCAAGACGGACTAAAGTATGAGATTCAAGATTTTGTCTTACCCTTGGGAATTCAACGTTTCCAATTTCTTGTGGAAAAATGTAGAGAAGTTGAGGATATGAAGAATAAGAGAGCTAGCCGAGGAGGGAATTTTAACTCAGGAGGACCTAGTCGGGTGAAGTATCAGAACAAGGGAAAACAAGTTGCCAAACATTATAATCGACCATGTGATAACAACGGGGGACTGAATAACCCAGGGAACCAAGACTTTGGGAGGCAAGTGGGACAAGGTATACGATGTTTCCGATGTGGAGAAGAGGGACATTATGCTTATGCTTGTACCTTTAACAGTACTACTTGCTACAATTGCCATAAACCAGGGCACTTTGCAAGGAATTGCAAGGCTCCGAAGGTGGAACCAATGGTGAATGTAGCTAGGATTACTCTTCCTACTGCTAGAGGACATGTTTATTGCGTCGACGCTGAAGTTGGAAATTTATCTAGCGATCTGATTCAATATGACTGTGCGATTACAGGTAACCTCCTAACTACACTTTCTGATTCGGGGGCAACCCATTCCTTCATTGCTATGGATTATGTAAATCGTTTGAAGTTGTCTGTGTCTGCTTTACTGCTAAGACTTTGACAGTAAATTATGCATGTTTACATTGTCAAATAACCATTCAGAATAGGGACTTCTCGATTAATTTGATTGTTTACCTCTACATTAACCCAAGATCATTCTTGGTATGGATGGGAAGCCCTATCATTAGGTAATGATACATTGTACTCAATGTGTCGGTGTCATACTTAGTGTTTAGATTTGGTACTAGTTGGATGTTCCGTACAAGGTGGAACATCAGCGACCTGCTGGGGTGTTGCGACCTTTAGAGATTACACGGAGTACCATCGAGTATTGTATCAGACCGTGATCCGAAGTTCACATCACATTTTTTGGAGCATTGCACGAAGCATTTGGAACGAAGCTATGATTGAGTTCACCTACAACAAATAGTTTCCACGCAAGTATTGGAATGGCTCCAGATGAGACTTTATATGGGCGCAAGTGTCAAACGCCCTTGTGTTGGTATAAGGACGGTGAATATATGATCGTCGGACCAGAGATGGTGCAACAGACTACAGCTAAGGTAAGGAAAATCAAGGAGAAAATGAAGACATCACAAGATCGTCAGAAGAGTTACACGGACAAGCGTCGCAGAATTTTAGAATTCGAACAGGGTGACCATGTATTTCTGAGAGTCACACCTACTACGGGAGTTGGTAGTTGAAATCGAAGAAGTTGACTTCGAAATTCATTGGACCATATCAGATTTCTGCACGAATTGGGCCTGTTACTTATCGGATTGCATTGCCTCCGATACTGTCCAACATTCATGACGTGTTTCATGTATCACAGTTGAGGAAATATCTTGCAGATCCATCTCATGTGATCGAACCAGACACAATCCAACTGAAGGATAACTTGACATTCGAAGTACCACCTGTGAGAATTGAGGACAGGAAGATTAAGCGATTGAGGACCAAGGATGTTTCGTTGGTCAAGGTGATTTGGAACCCAATTACTGGAGATGCGACTTGGGAATTGGAGAGCAAGATGAGAGAACAACACCCAGAGCTATTTATCGACGCATAGTTTCGAGGACGAAACTAATTTTAGGGGGGGAGTAATGTAAGACCCATAATTTTAAAGTACACTTTATGTATTTTATATGTTTTGGATTTTGGCTCGGAGGCTTTTTAGCCAAAGTTAATAATATTATGGAGTTTATAGGTTCAAAAAGTTATTTTGACACCGTTTAGAATTACTCGTCGATAAATAAAGTTAAATTAAGTGCGGTAAATCCTTTACGGAGAATTTAATGCTTACAGGTGAAATGGTAATTTAACAAATATCTAGATATTTTGAGATATTTGTTAAGTTATATTTAATATATATATATATATGTTTGCTTGGAGAGAAAGAAAGGAAATTAGAAGGAAGGAAAAGGAAAAGAAAAGGTTATATAAAGGAAAGAAGGAAATAGAAAGGAAGGAAAAACAAAGAAAGGAAAAAGGAAGGAAAGAAAATTCAGAATTTCATCTTCTTCCTCCCTACGCGTGACCCCCCATTTTCCCTTCTCCTCCATTTTCGTCTTTTGTTGCTTTCTTTCTTCAAGACTAGTAACCCAAGGTTGGGTGAGTGTTAGAACAAGGATTTCGCAACTCCACTCTTCCTCTTTGATTCGAAAACGAAGAAAAACGGTATTTGAGAGTCAAACACAAACCCCTCCGTTTCTTCTAGATCCAAGCTTCATTTCGCGAAGAGTTAGAAGGGAAAGTTGCTCACTACCACGCTACGGTGCTAGGGGACCAATTTGGAGGCGACGTTGCGAGCGGAGATTTTTACCGGATTTGCTCGCGGTACCAGAAACGCACGTTAGAGTTAACGCGAAGGTAAGGGCTCCTTCCAAACTTTTAGTTTGCATCTAGGGCCTTACCTGTGGTTGTGTGAAAACGAATTGTGTTAGGATTGGAGTATTGTTTTGGGAAAAATGAATTTACCTCACGTATGTAAGATTTTGAGTAAATGAAACTTGTGTGTTTTGAGTAGTGGATTGTGTCGATTTGTGTTCGTTGTTTTTGACATGCTCTTAATTGACATTGATGAAATTTGATATGTGTATGATTGGATCTTGTGAATAAATGAATTGATGTGTTTTGATGTGAGAATTTGTTTGAGTTGTGTTGTGTGGAATTTGAAAACCATTAAGTTAAATGAGTATTAAGAATGGAGAATCTCTTAATGTCTTGTTTACTTAATGTGCGTTTGTTTGTGAAAAATCGTTTAAGTTAACTGGGCGTTAAGAATGGGGAATCTCTTAATGTCTCGGTTACTTAATATTTGTTTTTGAAAATCGTTTAAGTTAACTGGGCGTTAAGAATGGGGAATCTCTTAATGTCTCGGTTACTTAATATTTGTTTTTGAAAATCGTTTAAGTTAACTGGGCGTTAAGAATGGGGAATCTCTTAATGTCTCGGTTACTTAATATTTGTTTTTGAAAATCGTTTAAGTTAACTGGGCGTTAAGAATAGGGAATCTCTTAATGTCTCGGTTACTTAACATTTTGTTTTGAAAACCGTTTAAGTTAACTGGACGTTAAGGAGGGGGAACCTCTTAATGCCTCGGTTACTTAATATTTTGTTTTAAGAAAAATCGTTTAAGTTAACTGGGCGTTAAGAATGGGGAATCTCTTAATGTCTCGGTTACTTAATATTTTGTTTTGAAAATCGTTTAAGTTAACTGGGCGTTAAGAATGGGGAATCTCTTAATGTCTCGGTTACTTAATATTTTGTTTTAAAGAAAAATCGTTAAAGTTAACTGGGCGTTAAGAATGGGGAATCTCTTAATGTCTCGGTTACTTAATATTTTGTTTTGAAAACCGTTTAAGTTAACTGGACGTTAAGGAGAGGGAATCTCTTAATGTCTCGGTTACTTAATATTTTGTTTTGAAAACCGTTTAAGTAAACTGGGCGTTAAGAATGGGGAATCTCTTAATGTCTCGGTTACTTAATATTTTGTTTTAAAGAAAAATCGTTTAAGTTAACTGGGCGTTAAGAATGGGGAATCTCTTAATGTCTCGGTTACTTAATATTTTGTTTTAAAGAAAAATCGTTTAAGTTAACTGGGCGTTAAGAATGGGGAATCTCTTAATGTCTCGGTTACTTAATATTTTGTTTTAAAGAAAAATCGTTTAAGTTAACTGGGCGTTAAGAATGGGGAATCTCTTAATGTCTCGGTTACTTAATATTTTGTTTTAAGAAAAAATCGTTTAAGTTAACTGGGCGTTAAGAATGGGGAATCTCTTAATGTCTCGGTTACTTAATATTTTGTTTTGAAAACCGTTTAAGTTAACTGGGCGTTAAGAATGGGGAATCTCTTAATGTCTCGGTTACTTAATATTTTGTTTTGAAAACCGTTTAAGTAAACTGGGCGTTAAGAATGGGGAATCTCTTAATGTCTCGGTTACTTAATATTTTGTTTTAAAGAAAAATCGTTTAAGTTAACTGGGCGTTAAGAATGGGGAATCTCTTAATGTCTCGGTTACTTAATATTTTGTTTTAAAGAAAAATCGTTTAAGTTAACTGGGCGTTAAGAATGGGGAATCTCTTAATGTCTCGGTTACTTAATATTTTGTTTTGAAAACCGTTTAAGTAAACTGGGCGTTAAGAATGGGGAATCTCTTAATGTCTCGGTTACTTAATATTTTGTTTTGAAAACCGTTTAAGTAAACTGGGCGTTAAGAATGGGGAATCTCTTAATGTCTCGGTTACTTAATATTTTGTTTTGAAAACCGTTTAAGTAAACTGGGCGTTAAGAATGGGGAATCTCTTAATGTCTCGGTTACTTAATATTTTGTTTTAAAGAAAAATCGTTTAAGTTAACTGGGCGTTAAGAATGGGGAATCTCTTAATGTCTCGGTTACTTAATATTTTGTTTTAAAGAAAAATCGTTTAAGTTAACTGGGCGTTAAGAATGGGGAATCTCTTAATGTCTCGGTTACTTAATATTTTGTTTTAAAGAAAAATCGTTTAAGTTAACTGGGCGTTAAGAATGGGGAATCTCTTAATGTCTCGGTTACTTAATATTTTGTTTTGAAAACCGTTTAAGTAAACTGGGCGTTAAGAATGGGGAATCTCTTAATGTCTCGGTTACTTAATATTTTGTTTTGAAAACCGTTTAAGTAAACTGGGCGTTAAGAATGGGGAATCTCTTAATGTCTCGGTTACTTAATATTTTGTTTTGAAAACCGTTTAAGTAAACTGGGCGTTAAGAATGGGGAATCTCTTAATGTCTCGGTTACTTAATATTTTGTTTTAAAGAAAAATCGTTTAAGTTAACTGGGCGTTAAGAATGGGGAATCTCTTAATGTCTCGGTTACTTAATATTTTGTTTTAAAGAAAAATCGTTTAAGTTAACTGGGCGTTAAGAATGGGGAATCTCTTAATGTCTCGGTTACTTAATATTTTGTTTTAAAGAAAAATCGTTTAAGTTAACTGGGCGTTAAGAATGGGGAATCTCTTAATGTCTCGGTTACTTAATATTTTGTTTTGAAAACCGTTTAAGTAAACTGGGCGTTAAGAATGGGGAATCTCTTAATGTCTCGGTTACTTAATATTTTGTTTTGAAAACCGTTTAAGTAAACTGGGCGTTAAGAATGGGGAATCTCTTAATGTCTCGGTTACTTAATATTTTGTTTTAAAGAAAAATCGTTTAAGTTAACTGGGCGTTAAGAATGGGGAATCTCTTAATGTCTCGGTTACTTAATATTTTGTTTTAAAGAAAAATCGTTTAAGTTAACTGGGCGTTAAGAATGGGGAATCTCTTAATGTCTCGGTTACTTAATATTTTGTTTTAAAGAAAAATCGTTTAAGTTAACTGGGCGTTAAGAATGGGGAATCTCTTAATGTCTCGGTTACTTAATATTTTGTTTTAAAGAAAAATCGTTTAAGTTAACTGGGCGTTAAGAATGGGGAATCTCTTAATGTCTCGGTTACTTAATATTTTGTTTTGAAAACCGTTTAAGTAAACTGGGCGTTAAGAATGGGGAATCTCTTAATGTCTCGGTTACTTAATATTTTGTTTTGAAAACCGTTTAAGTAAACTGGGCGTTAAGAATGGGGAATCTCTTAATGTCTCGGTTACTTATGATCAAGCCCAAGCGAGTGCCCAACCACCTGCACCAGCTGAAGCATCTTCTGAGATTATGGCGAAGCTGCTGGAGTTTATGAAGATTCAAGCTGCCCACAACGAAAGAATGGAAGCCTCTCTTCACAAGCTTCAAGCATCTTTGGACATCATTGTTCAGGATGTTTCTGCCATTCAGGAGCACTTGGGGCTCAAAATGTCGTTTGAAGACATTGCGGAGATCGGACGACAATCAACCGAAGATCCAAACCAAGCCAACCTAGATGGATCTGATCCTCATGGGGAGGAGACACCTGCTGAGGTTAATACAGCGGTCTCTCCTTCTCCTGCCGGTGATAATGAGGATCAACCCTAGATTCGTTGTTTAGGTTTAGTGTCTTTGTTTGTCATGCTCTTGTACTACTCTTGATTTGCAGTCTATGTAAATTTTTTTTTATGTATATATCTTTTTGTTTAATCAACTCTCTTTGTATATTTCTTTTTGCTTTTATGACAAAAAGGGGAGATTGATTTAACTAGCGATTATTTGATCTGATATGTTACAAGCTGATCACATAATGCTCTGATGTATGGATATATGCTCTGATACATGTATATGTTATACTGATGCCATATGATCTGATATGCTACAAATGCTCTAATATCATGATAATTAACACTGATATATGCTAACTTGTGATCTGGTGTAATACTACTCTAATACAATGCATATTGCTCCGATAAAATGTGTTCTGATACACAACATGTGTACCCAGTTTACACTTTGATATCTTTTTGTATTGATGTTATTGAAATGTATCATACATTCCAAAACTCAGGGGGAGATTTTAAAATAATCTCAATGTTAAAACCGTGTATTTGTCATTAAATCAAAAAGGGGGAGTTTGTAAGTCATGAGCTTCCCTGATCATGTTTTTGATTTAATTCCCAAACACACAATACATATGAAATATTTGATTGATCTAATGTTTTGAATTGAGAAATATTTCAGGCAAAGAAGAAGACACCACACACTTGGAACAATAGCTTGCAACTCAAGGAATCAACCAAAGTTGGAGGATGCACTTGAGAAGGACGCAAAAATGTATAGTGTTCTTAGGTGTCATAGTAATAAGTTTAGTAGACTAATCACTATGGTCTCACACATAAGCCTTTGCCAATGAATATAAATCAATCAACAAATAAAGCAATTGATGAATCGATTGATAAATCGATTGTTTGACTCAGAACAAGTGTTTTCACTACATCAATCGATTGGGTAATCGATTAGTTAAAGTGGTTTTAGTGAAACCTGAGTTCTGGGATAAAGCCAATCAATTGGACAATCGATTGAGCAATCCATTGAGCAATCGATTTGGCAAATCACAGAAACAACCAGTTATGGAATCAATCGATTAACAAATCGATTGTGACCAAGTTTTAAAAATCAGGAATAAGTTCTGTGATGCAACAAATCGATTGGGACATCAATTGATTTAGTTTTCTTAAACTCCAAGTTTGAAGCAATCGATTAGGCAATCAATTGCAGATTAATCATTCATCAGAACAAACTTGATCAAATCGATTGGAAAATAGATTTTGTCAAAATAGTTGAGGTTCTGTAACAAGCACAACCGATTGGCAAATCGATTGACGTTTATGTCTAAGCCACTTTGATCAGCACAATCGATTGGAAAATCGATTGATGAAAAAGTCTGATTCACAGTGACCAGCACAATCGATTGCAAATCGATTGAAGCTAAGTCTTAAATTCCAGAAAGTTTTCAGCTCATTGCCAAATCGATTAGGACGGTGATTATGAAATCGACTGAGCAATCGATTGTTTTGATCTCGTTGTTGGAACAAAACACCTATAATCGATTACTCAATCGATTTGGAGAAAATCATAGTTTCAGTTCTGATTGATGTAGTAAAAGAATCGATTGGCAAATCGATTCATGCTTATATGTTCAAGATTTAAGAAACACAAGACCTACGAAAATCGATTAGGCAATCGATTAAAGCTTTATAAAATCGATTAGGAAATCGATTGTCCTGGTGTTTTCTTTGAATATATATAAGCTTATTCAATCACTTTTGAAAAATAACTTTACACAACTTTTGAAAATCTTTGACACAATCTTTTGGAAAACTTTTCACAACCTTTGAACAACCTTGAGAGAAAAGTTTTACAACCACACAAACATTCATTGCCAAAATACCTTTTGTGTGAGAACCAATATAGTGATTGAGTCAAACTCATTATACTTCTTTAGTTCTTTGTAAAATACAATTCTTTGTAACTGAAAGTTTAGAAAATCCAGTTTGGAAACTGGTAGCTATCTTCGTTGTTGAGAGGATTCATCAAGAAGAAGCTTTACTGTGCTCTTGGAAGAGTTTGTAGAGGAACTCTGGGATACAGTGGTCGCCGAATAGAATAGAGAGAGAGTTTTAAGATTGATAGGCCGGGAGCGCTCGAACATCTGTAAAACACTCTAAGATTCTATTGAAAAAGGCCGAAATCGTTTAATTTCGGGACTGGACGTAGGTCGTCTGATAGACGACTGAACCAGTATAAAATCTCGGTGCAATCTCTCTATCCCTTATCTCTTTACTTTTCATGTTCATTTTGTATGCGATCTAATATTTCCGCTGTGTATTTTGTGTATGAATCTTGCATAGTTAATATAGGAATTAAAATTGAACACGTTGGATTTAATCTTAATTCTCTTATTCTTAATCAAAAGAAGTCATATTTTTCCAACATCTTGTGCATCCAATAGGTGTGTTTGTAACATTTAGGTCATTTTCGTCCTCCTTAGCCTTATACTAGTCCAATTAAGTCTTTTTAACCAAAGTTGTGCATCCAATCGGTGTGTTTGTCTCATTGGATTAACATTTAGGCCATTTTCGTCCTCCCTGGGTTGTTTCTAGTCTAATTAGGATTTCTAACCTATCTTGTGCATCCAATATGTGTTTTTGTTTCATTGGATTAACATTTAGTCATTTTCGTCCTCCCTATGCTTATTCTTGTCCAATTAGATTTTTTAACCAATCTTGTGGACCCAATAGGTGTGTTTGTGTCATTGGATTAACATTTAGTCATTTTCGTCCTCCCTATGCTTATTCTTGTCCAATTAGATTTTTTAACCAATCTTGTGGACCCAATAGGTGTGTTTGTGTCATTGGATTAACATTTAGGTCACTTTCATCCTTCGTGGACTATTTCATTCCAATTAGGGTTTCTAACCAATCTTGTGCATCCAATATGTACGTTTCTATCATTGGATTAACGTTTAGGTCATATTCGATAACCCGAGGCTTATTCTTGTTCAATTATGGCTTTTAAACAATCTTGAGCACCCAATAGGTGTGTTTTTGTCATTGGATTAACATTTAGGTCATTTTCGTCCTCCCTAGGCTTATTCTTGTCCAAATAGGGTTTTAACCTATCTTGTGCATCCAATACGTTCATTTGTGTCATTGGATTAACATTTAGGTCATTTTCGTCCTCCCTAGGCTTATTCTTGTCCAAATAGGGTTTTAACCTATCTTGTGCATCCAATACGTTCATTTGTGTCATTGGATTAACATTTAGGTCATTTTCGTCCTCCCTAGGCTTATTCTTGTCCAAATAGGGTTTTAACCTATCTTGTGCATCCAATACGTTCATTTGTGTCATTGGATTAACATTTAGGTCATTTTCGTCCTCCCTAGGCTTATTCTTGTCCAAATAGGGTTTTAACCTATCTTGTGCATCCAATAAGTTCATTTGTGTCATTGGATTAACATTTAGCTTATTTTTGTCCTCCCTAGCCTTATTCTTGTCCAAATAGGGTTTTAACCTATCTTGTGCATCAAGTAGGTTTGTTTTTGTCATTGGATTAACATTTAGGTCATTTTTGTCCTTCCTTGGCTTATTCTAATCCAATTAGGGTTTTTAACCAATCTTGCACATCCAATAATTTCATTTGTGTCATTGAATTAACATTAAGGTCATTATCGTCGTCGCAAGGCTTATTCTAGTCCAATTTTGGTGTTTAGCCAATCTAGCGCATCCAATAAGGGTATGTCTAGTCATAATAGGGTTTCAAACCAATCTTGTACATCCTATATGTGTGTTTGTGTCATTGGATTAACATTTAGATCATTTTCGTCCTCCCTAGCCTTATTCTAATCCAATTAGGTTTTTTAACCAATGATGTGCATCCATACGGGGTGTTTGTCTCATTGGATTAGCATTTCTGCCATTTTCTTCCTCGGTGGGCTATTTCTAGTCCAATTAGGGTTTCTAACTAGTCTTGTGCATCCAATATGTATGTTTCTATCATTGGATTAACATTTAGGTGATTTTCGTTCTCTGGAGGTCTATTGTTGTTCAATTATGGTTTTTAACCAATCTTGTCCATCCAATAGGTGTGTTTGTTTCATTGGATTAACATTTAGGTCATTTTCTTCATCCCTAGGCTTATTCTTGTCCAATTATGGTTTTTAACCAATCTTATGCACCCAATAGGTGTGTTTGTGTCATTAGTTTAACACTTAGGTCATTTTCCTCCTCCCTAGGCTAATGCTAGTCCAATTAGGGGTTTTAACCAATCTTGTGCATCCAATACATTCATTTGTGTCATTGAATTAACATTTAGGTCATTTTCCTCCCCCCTAGCCTTATTCTTGGCTAATTAGGGTTTTAAATTATCTTGTGCATCCAGTAGGTTTGTTTGTGTCATTGAATTAACATTGAGGTCATTATCGTCCTCCTAAGGCTTATTCTAGTCCAATTTTGGTTTTTAGCCAATCTAGCGCATCTAATAATGGTATGTCGAGTCCAATTACGGTTTCAAACCAATCTTGTACATCCAATATGTGTGTGTTTTTTCATTGGATTAACATTTAGGTCATTTTTGTTCTTCTTATGCTTATTCTTGTCCAATTGGAGTTTTTAACCAATCTTGTGCACCCAATAGGTGTGTTTTTGTCATTGGATTAACATTTAGGTCACTCTCATCCTCCGTGGACTGTTTCTATTCCAATTACGATTTCTAACCAGTCATGTGCATCCAATATGTATGTTTCAATCATTGGATAGGTGTGCTTGTGAAATTGGATTAAGATTTAGGTCATTTTCATCCTCCCTAGGCTTATTCTTTTCCAATTAGTTTAAAAACCAATATTGTGCATCCAATATTTGTGTTTGTGTCATTATATGAACATTTAGGTCATTTTTGTCCTCCCTTGGATTATTCTTGTCCAATTAGGGTTTTTAACCAATCTTGTGCATCCAATAGTTGTGTCTGTGTCATTGGATTAACATTTAGGTCATATTCGCCCTCTCTAAGCTAAGTCTTTTCCAATTGGGTTTTTTAACAAATCTTGTGCATCCAATAGGTGTGTTTGTGCCATTCGATTAACATTTAGGTAATTTTTGTTCTCCCTACGGTTATTCTTGTTTAATTACGATTTTTAACCAATCTTGTGCATCCAATAGTTGTATTTGTGTAATTGATTAACATTTAGGTCTTTTTCATCCTCTCTAAGCTTATTCTTGTCCAATTAGGGTTTTTAACCAATCTTGTGCATCCAATACGTGTATTTGTGTCATTGGATTAACATTTCATTCATTTTCGTCCTCCCTAGGCTAATTCTAGTCCAATTCGGGTTTTTAAACAATCTTGTGCATTCAATAGGTGTGTTTGTGTCATTGGATTAACATTTAGATCATTTTCGTCCTCCCTAGGCTTATTCTAGTCCAATTAGGGTTTTTAACCAATGTTTTGCATCCAATAAGTTTATTTGTGTCATTGGATTAACATTTAGGTCACTTTTGTCCTCCCTAGGCTTATTCTTGTCCAATTAGGTTTTTTAACCAATCTTGTGCATCCATTCGGTGTGTTTGAGTCATTGGATTAACATTTAGGTCATTTTCGTTCTTCTTAGTCTTATTCTAGTCAAATTAGGGTTTTTAACCAATGTTGTGCATCCAATAAGTTTGTTTGTATTATTGATCTAACATTAAGGTCAATTTTGTCATCCCTAGGCTTATTGTAGTCCAATTAGGGTTTCTAACGAATCTTGGTCATCCAATAAATGTGTGTGGCACTGGATTAACATTTCGGTCATTTTCATCCTCCCTAGGCAAATTCTAGTCCAATTAGGGGTTTTAACTAATCTTGTGCATCAAATACGTTCATTTATGTCATTGGATTAATATTTAGGTCATTTTCGTATTCCCAAGGCTAATTCTTATCCAATTAGAGTTTTTAACCAATCTTGGGCATCCGATAGGTGTGTTTGTGTAATTGGGTTAACATTTAGGTCATTTTCGTCCTCCCTAGGCTTATTCTAGTCCAATTAAGGTTTTTTTACCAATCTTGTGCATCCAATAGGTGTGTTTCTGTCATTGGATTAACATTTAGGTCATTTTCGTCCTCCTTAGACTTATTGTTGTCCAATTATGGTTTTTAACCATTCTTGTGCATCCAATAAGTTCATTTGTGTCATTGAATTAACATTTAGGTTATTTTTGTCCTCCCTAGCCTTATTCTTGTCCAATTAGGGTTTTAACCTATTTTGTGCATCCAGTAGGTTTGTTTGTGTCATTGGATAAACATTTAGGTCATTTTTGTCCTCCCTTGGCTTGTTCTAGTCCAATTAAGGTTTTTAAGCAATCTTGCACATCCAATAATTTCATTATTGTAATTGAATTAACATTAAGGTTATTATAGTCGTCCCAAGGCTTATTCTAGTCCAATTTTGGTTTTTAGCCAATCTAGCGCATCGAATAAGGGTATGTCTAGTCCAATTAGGTCATTTTCGTCCTGCCGAGGCTTATTCTAGTCCCAATAGGCTTTTTAACCAATCTCGTGCATCCAATAGGTGTGTTTGTAATATTTGATTAACATTTAGGTCATTTTGGTCGTCCCTAACCTTATTATAGTCCAATTAGGTTTTTTAACCAATGTTGTGCATCCAATCGGTGTGTTTGTGTCACTGGATTAACATTTAAGCCATTTTCGTCCTCCGTGGGCTATTTCTAGTCCAATTAGAGTTTCTAACCAATCTTGTGCATCCAATATGTGTATTGTCTCATTGGATTAACATTTAGGTAACTTTCGTCATCCCTAGGATTATTCTAGTCCAATTAGGGTTTCGAACCAATCTTGTGCATCCAATATGTGTTTTTGTTTCATTGGATGAACATTTAGGTCATTTTCGTACTCCCTATGCTTATTCTTGTCCAATTAGAGTTTTTAACCAATCTTGTGCATCCAATAGGTGTGTTTGTGTAATTGGATTAACAATTAGGTCAGTTTCGTCCTCCCTAGGCTTATTCTTGTCCAATTCGGGTTTTTAACCAATCTTGTCCATCCAATAGGTGTGTTTGTATAATTGGATTAACAATTAGGTCAGTTTCGTCCTCCCTAGGCTTATTCTTGTCCAATTCGGGTTTTTAACCAATCTTGTCCATCCAATAGGTGTGTTTGTATAATTGGATTAACAATTAGGTCAGTTTCGTCCTCCCTAGGCTTATTCTTGTCCAATTCGGGTTTTTAACCAATCTTGTCCATCCAATAGGTGTGTTTGTATAATTGGATTAACAATTAGGTCAGTTTCGTCCTCCCTAGGCTTATTCTTGTCCAATTCGGGTTTTTAACCAATCTTGTCCATCCAATAGGTGTGTTTGTATAATTGGATTAACAATTAGGTCAGTTTCGTCCTCCCTAGGCTTATTCTTGTCCAATTCGGGTTTTTAACCAATCTTGTCCATCCAATAGGTGTGTTTGTATAATTGGATTAACAATTAGGTCAGTTTCGTCCTCCCTAGGCTTATTCTTGTCCAATTCGGGTTTTTAACCAATCTTGTCCATCCAATAGGTGTGTTTGTGTCATTGGATGAACATTTAGGTCATTTTCGTCCTCCCTTGGCTTATTCTAGTCCAATTAGGGTTTTTAACCAATCTTGCACATCCAAAAATTTCATTTGTGTCATTGAATTTACATTGAGGTCGTTATCGTCCTCCCGAAGCTTATTCTAGTCCAATTTTGGTTTTTAGCCAATCTAGCGCATCAAATAAGGGTATGTCTAGTCCAATTAGGGTTTCAAACCAATCTTGTACATCCAATATGTGTGTTTGTGTCATTGGATTAACATTTAGGTTATTTTCATCCTCCCGAGGGTTATTCTAGTCCAAATAGGGGTTTTAACCAATCTTGTGCATCCAATAGGTGTGTTTGTAACATTTCATTAACATTTAGGTCATTTCCGTCCTCCCTAGCCTTATTCTAGTCCAATTTAGTTTTTTTAACCAATGTTGTGCATCCAATCAATGTGTTTGTGTCATTGGATTAACATTTAAGCCATTTTCGTCCTCCCTGGGATATTTCTAGTCCAAATAGGGTTTCTAACAATATTGTGCATCCAATATGTGTTTTTCGTCCTCCATAGGCTTATTCTAGTCCAATTAGGGTTTCAGACAAATCCTGGGCATCCAATATGTGTTTTTGTTTCATTTGATTAACATATAGTCCAATTAGAGTTTTTAACTGTAACACCCCGATTTTCAAAGCGAGGGTGTATTTTTTTTTTCAAAAGAAATTAAAATAAAACAGAGAAATAAATAAGAAAATACCTTTGGATAAATAATTGAGTCATTATAATTTACAAGCAGCGGAAAAGTTTCTCAAAATATGAATCCAAAGTATTTACACAAAAACAAATAATACATGGAACCCATTCAAATAAGATGTCATACTGACAATATTAGTAAAGGTACAGTTTTCCAGTTCAAAATAACGTAATCCAAAAAAACATTTGTTCCCTCTATGTCATCCTAATATGATCATTCTTCAAAAAAAACTATAGCTATACACCCTGAGTGATCTCCACGCGCCGCGTGAGATCCTCCTAACATAGCTCCAGTCAAGCAATCCCGTCTACATTCCCATCTGTAGGGTACGAACCGGTAGGATCGTCCTGGCTCTCATGTGAGGGCAAAACCCAGATTTCCACAATAGTTGTAAAGGGTCACCAACCGAAATTAACAATTAACACATAACATTTAAGTTTTTAAATGCACAAAATAACCTTTCAACTTAGCATGCACCTTAAAAGGGTTTTCCATATGCTAAAAGTTCATATAACACTTGCCAAATAAAAATGAAGTCAAAATAAAGTTCTCAATCCATCAAGTAATACATAACTAACCAAGACATTGATAAATCAATTGAGCAATCTGTTATCTAACTCAAAATAAGAATTTCTATTAAGCCAATCGATTTCCAAATCGATTTCCTGAAGGTTTTTAGTGAAATTTGAATTTTTGGCTTAATTCAATCGATTGGGCAATCGATTGACAGGATAGCTGATCCCCTGACTTAAATGCCAATTGATTTCCAAATCGATTTTTGTCAGTTTTGCTAAATTCCTGCATGGCCAAATCGATTGGGAAATCGATTTTATAAATAGTTGAGCCCCTGTAACTTCCCAAATCGATTGGGAAAGTATTCGAATACAGAAAGCTGTATTCGAATACAGACATGCTGTTTTTGCCACTGACTTACTGTGTAGTCGAATACAGACTGCTGTATTCGAATACATTTTGCTACTGACTTGCTGTGTAGTCGAATACAGACTGTTGTATTCGAATACAGACATGCTGTTTTTGCCACTGACTTACTGTGTAGTCGAATACAGACTGCTGTATTCGAATACATTTTGCTACTGACTTGCTGTGTAGTCGAATACAGACTGTTGTATTCGAATACAGACATGCTGTTTTTGCCACTGACTTACTGTGTAGTCGAATACAGACTGCTGTATTCGAATACATTTTGCTACTGACTTGCTGTGTAGTCGAATACAGACTGTTGTATTCGAATACAGACATGCTGTTTTTGCCACTGACTTACTGTGTAGTCGAATACAGACTGCTGTATTCGAATACATTTTGCTACTGACTTGCTGTGTAGTCGAATACAGACTGTTGTATTCGAATACAGACATGCTGTTTTTGCCACTGACTTACTGTGTAGTCGAATACAGACTGCTGTATTCGAATACATTTTGCTACTGACTTGCTGTGTAGTCGAATACAGACTGTTGTATTCGAATACAGACATGCTGTTTTTGCCACTGACTTACTGTGTAGTCGAATACAGACTGCTGTATTCGAATACATTTTGCTACTGACTTGCTGTGTAGTCGAATACAGACTGTTGTATTCGAATACAGACATGCTGTTTTTTTTGCTGAATGCTGAAACAGCCTTGTATTCGAATACAGAGATGCTGTATTCGAATACAACAATGTTGTTTTGTTAAAAACTTCATTTCTCAACCTTGTTTATGCATGTTTGGCATATGGAAACCCTTTTAAGGTGCATGCTTAGTTGAAAGGTTATTTTGAGCATTTAAAATCTTAATTGCTATGTGTTAACTGTTATTTTTTTGGTTGGTGACCCTTTACAATTATTGTGGAAATCTGGGCTTTGCCCTCAGATGAGAGTCAGGACGGTCCTACCGGTTCGTACCCTACGGACGGGAATGGAGATGGGAACGCGTGACTGCAGTTACGTTAGGAGGATCTCACGGGGCGCGTGGAGATACTCAGGGTGTATAGCTTTTTGGTAGGATGATCAGATTAGGATGAGGTATAGGAACTAGGTGTCCTTCTTTTGGATTGAAGTATTTTTAGTTTGGAAAACTGTATTTATACTAATACTGTCAGTTTGACTTCTTATTCGAATGGGTTCCATGTAACATTTGATGTTGTGTAAATGTTTTGGATTTATAATTGGAGAAACTTTTCCGCTGCTTGTAAATTATAATGACTCAATTATTTATCCAAAGGCATTTCCTGATTTAATTCTTTGTTCGTTTCTAATTACTTTTGGAAAAAAAAAATATACCCTCGCTTAGAAAAACGGGGTGTTACATTGTGGTATCAGAGCATAGGTTTGGTTTTCTTTGGGAGCTGTGGAACCTTGGTTATAGATTGTAGGTCGACCTATAGGTTAGGAGTTGTTATCTGATCATGTGTCGGTTTAGGTGACTTGAGTTGTCAAGTCCAATGTAATTGTGTTGTTATAGTGGGACGTTAGTTGGAATTATTTGAAGTAGTGTTAAGACTCTACTTGATGATGGTTTTATAGGAAACCATGCCGCCAAGAAGAAATGATGCTCCGAGAGACAACGCTAATAGGAATGATCAAATGGCGGAGGCTATGAATAACAGGGCTGCTTCTGTTGCTGTACAGACTGCTGCCAAGACTCAACGGGATCTTGAAAAGAGGGGAAGAGAGATCCGTGCTGTAGAGTCAAGAGGGTTAGAAGACTTCCATCGTTACAATCCTCCTAAGTTCAGAGAAGGCGGATCAATGGATCCAAGAAGTGGAGAAGATCTTTGATATGATAAAGTGTCAGGCGGGAGTGAAGGTCAGCTATGCCACTTATATGCTGTTGGGGGATGCTGAGTACTGGTGGAGGAGTGCAAGGTTATTGATGGGAGCAGCCCACGAGGAGGTGAACTGGGAATCGTTCAAAAGAAAGTTTTTAGACAAATACTTCCCGATGAGTACCAGGACTAAACTAGGTGATGACTTTCTGAAACTTCACCAGGGGAGCATGACTGTGGGCGAGTATGCTGCGAAATTTGAATCGCTATCGAGGCATTTCAGGTTCTTCCGTGAAGAAATTGATGAACCATTCATGTGTCATCGTTTCCAAGACGGATTGAAGTATGAGATTCAAGATTCCGTCTTACCTTTGGGAATTCAACGTTTCCAAGCGCTGGTGGAGAAATGTAGAGAAGTGGAAGATATGAAAAACAAGAGGGCTAGCCGAGTAGGGAATTTTAATTCGGGAGGCCCTAGTCGGGCGAATTATCAGAACAGGGGAAAGCAAGTTGCTAAACCTTATAATCGACCCCAGAATAACAACGGTGGGCAGAGTCGCCCGGGGAACCAGAATTTCGGAAGGCAAATGGGGCAAGTGCTTCGATGTTTCCGATGTGGGAAAGAAGGACACTATGCTAGTGCTTGTACCACTAACATCCCCATCTGTCACAATTGTCAGAAGTCGGGGCACATGGCAAGGGAGTGCACGGCTCCAAAGGTGGAACCAGTGGTGAATGTAGCTAGGGCTACCCGTCCTACTGCTAGAGGACGCATTTATTGTGTGAATGCTGAAGAGGGAAATCCATCTGGTAATCTGATTCAGCGTGATTGTGAGATTGCAGGTAACACTCTAACTGCACTCTTTGATTCGGGGGCAACCCATTCCTTCATTGCTATGGACTGTGTGAATCGCTTGAAGTTATCTGTGTCTGCTTTACCTTTTGATTTGGTTGTTTCCACACCTGCTAAGACCTTAACCGTAAATTCTGCATGTTTACATTGTCGAATGACTATACAGAATAAGGATTTCTTGGTTAATCTAATTTGTTTACCGCTACAATCACTCGAGGTCATCCTCGGTATGGATTGGATGTCTTATCATTATGTGATCTTGGATTGTGCTCGTAAATTGGTTCTTTTCCCCGAACCAGGAGTTGTTAAGTATTTAGCTGCTAACAAACTCCGAGTGTCGCTAAGTGAAGGGACTCATGAGTTTTTGTCTCTAGCAAATGTAGAGGCAAAGATAAATGTGGAAATAGAAGATGTGATACTTGTCAACGAGTATCGGGATGTATTTCCAACGGAAATTCCAGGATTGCCACCGGTAAGAGAAGTGGAATTCTTCATTGATTTGCACCCAGGAACGGGACCTATTTCAATGGCACCTTATCGAATGTCGCCATTGGAATTAAATGAGCTCAAAGGCCAAATTGAAGACTTGTTGGAGAAGAAATTCATCAGACCAAGTGTATCACCATGGGGAGCTCCAGTTTTGCTAGTTAAGAAGAAGGACGGAAGCTCGCGCCTATGTGTGGATTATAGACAGCTTAACAAGGCAACTATTAAGAATCGTTATCCTTTGCCACGAATCGATGATTTGATGGATCAATTGAGGGGGGCCGCGATATTTTCGAAGATTGACTTGAAGTCGGGTTACCATCAGATCCGAGTAAGGGAAGGAGACATTCAGAAAACAGCTTTCAGAACCCGCTACGGACATTATGAATACCTGGTTATGCCGTTTGGAGTTACCAATGCACCGGCAATTTTCATGGACTACATGAACAGGATCTTTAATTCGTTCCTTGATAAATTCGTGGTGGTATTCATTGATGATATATTGATTTATTCAAGGACTGAAGAAGAGCATGGAGAACATTTGCGACAAGTTCTTGAGATTTTACGCGAGAAGCGATTGTATGCCAATCTGTCGAAGTGTGAATTTTGGCTAGAGAAAGTGAATTTCTTGGGACATGTGATAACCAAGGAAGGAATCGCTGTAGATCCGGCTAAGATTGAGGCGGTTCTTGCTTGGAAACAGCCTCAGACTGTCACTGACATACGAAGTTTTGTGGGACTGGCAGGGTACTACAGGAGGTTTATCGAAGGTTTTGCTAAGATTGTGGCTCCACTGACACAACTTACCAGAAAAGATCAACCGTTCGCATGGACGGAGAAGTGTGAAGAAAACTTCCAGTTACTAAAGAGAAAATTGACGACCTCACCTGTATTGGTATTACCGCAATCAGAAGAACCCTATGAAGTTTATTGTGATGCATCTCACCAAGGGTTAGGATGTGTTCTGATGCAACACAAGAAAGCTGTGGCTTATGCCTCGAGACAATTGAAGATTCACGAAAGGAACTATCCTACTCATGATTTGGAGCTTGCCGCGGTTGTTTTTGCATTAAAGATCTGGAGGCATTATTTATATGGGTGCACGTTCACCGTGTTCAGCGACCATAAAAGCTTGAAATATTTGTTTGATCAGAAGGAGTTGAACATGCGCCAGAGACGATGGATGGAGACTCTCAAGGATTTTGATTTCACACTGCAGTACCACCCTGGGAAGGCCAATGTAGTGGTTGATGCGTTGAGCAGAAGAAGTGTATCGGTGTCTTCACTGATTATGGCTAGACAACAAGAGTTGTGGGAAGCTTTTAGGGATTTGCACTTGAACGTAGAGTTTGCACCGGGAATTTTGAAATTCGGAATGATTAAGATCTCGAGTGGATTACTTGAAGACATTGCGAATTCTCAGGATGACGTCTTAATTCAAGAGAAGAGGAATCTAATAGTACAAGGGAAGACGACTGAGTTCAAGATTGGGGCAGATAATGTTTTGCGGTGTAATGGTAGGATTTGTGTACCAGCCATTACAGATATGCGGAAAACGATTTTAGAAGAGGCGCATAAGAGTAAGCTGAGTATTCATCCTGGGGCAACAAAGATGTATCAGGATTTGAGGCAGAATTATTGGTGGCCAGGAATGAAGAAACATGTGGCGGAATATGTATCCACTTGTCTAACTTGTCAGAAAGCGAAGGTGGAACATCAGCGACCTGCTGGAATGTTGCAACCTTTAGATATACCTGAATGGAAGTGGGACAGCATTTCCATGGATTTTATAACCGGATTACCAAAGACAAGGAGGAAGAATGATTCCATATGGGTGATAGTGGATCGACTAACTAAATCTGCTCACTTTTTGCCGGTAAGGACCACCTATAAGGTAGATCAGCTAACGGAGATCTACATTGCTGAAATTGTGAGGTTACACGGGGTACCATCGAGCATTGTGTCAGACCGTGATCCGAAGTTCACATCGCATTTTTGGGGAGCATTGCACGAAGCGTTGGGAACGAAGCTACGATTGAGTTCAGCTTACCATCCACAAACGGACGGACAGACTGAAAGGACGAATCAGTCCTTGGAAGATCTGTTGAGAGCATGTGTTTTAGATGATAGAGGAAGTTGGGATGATGTACTTCCGTTGATTGAGTTGACTTACAACAATAGTTTCCACGCAAGTATTGGAATGGCACCATATGAGGCTTTATATGGGCGCAAGTGTCAAACGCCCTTGTGTTGGTATAAAGACGGTGAGAATATGATTGTCGGACCAGAGATGGTGCAACAGACCACAGCTAAAGTAAGGAAGATCAAGGAGAAAATGAAGACTTCACAAGATCGCCAGAAGAGTTACGCGGACAAACGTCGCAGACTTTTGGAATTTGAATAGGGTGACCATGTATTTCTGAGAGTCACACCTACTACTGGAGTAGGTAGAGCCTTGAAATCGAAGAAGTTGACTCTGAAATTCATTGGACCATATCAGATTTCTGCACGAATTGGGCCGGTTGCTTATCGGATTGCATTACCTCCGATATTGTCCAATATTCATGACGTGTTTCATGTGTCACAGTTGAGGATATATCTCGCAGATCCATCTCACGTGATCGAACCAGACGCAATCCAGCTAAAGGATAACCTGTCGTTCGAAGTACCACCCGTGAGAATTGATGACAGGAAGATTAAGCGGTTGAGGACCAAGGATGTTTCGTTGGTCAAGGTGATTTGGAACCCAATCACTGGAGATGCGACTTGGGAATTGGAGAGCAAGATGAGAGAACAACACCCAGAGTTATTTATCGATGCATAGTTTCGAGGACGAAACTAATTTTAGGGGGGGAGTAATGTAAGACCCGTAATTTTAAAGTACAATTTATGTATTTTTGGTGTATTTTGGATTTTGGCCTGGAGGCTTTTAAGCCAAAGTTATTAATATTTTGGAGTTTTATAATCAAAAGATATTTTGATGTCAATTAAAATTTCTCGTCGATAAATAAATTGAATTTAACTGCGAAGAATCCTTTACAGAGAATTTAATGCGTTTCGGGTGAAACGGTAATTTAACAAATATCTAGATTTGAGATATTTGTTAAGTTATATTTAATATATTTATATGTGTTTGTTTGGGGGGAAAAAGAAAAGAAAACTAGAAGGAAGGAAAACGAAAAGATAAGAGTATATAAAGGAAAGAAAAAGAAAGGAAGGAAAATTGGAATTTTCCATCTTCTTCCTCTGATCGGCCGTGAACCAAATTCCCTCCTTTCTCCCATTTTCATTTTCGTCGCTTTCTTTTCTTCAAAACTAGTAACCCAAGGTTGGGTGAGAGTTAGATCAAGGTTTTCGCAACTCCACTCTTCCTCTTTGATCCGAAAACGAAGAAAAACGGTATTTGAGATTCAAACACAAACCCCTCCGTTTCTTCTACTCATTTAACTTAAACGATTTTTCACGACAAACATTAAGCAAACAGAAATATTAAGAGATTCCCCATTCTTAATACTTGTTTAACTTAAACGATTTTCTCAAACACGCATTAAGTAAACCGAGATATTAAAAGATTCCCCATTTTTAATACTCGTTTAACTCTAATGGTTTTCACGCCAACATTAAGTAAACGTAGACATTAAGAGATTCCCCATTCTTAATACTCGTTTAACTCTAATGGTTTTCAAATTCCACACAAAACAACTCAAACCTATTATCAGATCCAATCCACAACTCATACCAAAACACATCAATTCATTTCTCCACAAAATCCAACCATACACATATCAAATTTCATCAGTATTAATTAAGAACACGTCAAATACGACGAACACAAATCAACACAATCCACCACTCAAACACAACAAGTTTCATTTACTCAAAATCATACATAAATGAGTTTAAATTCATTTTCCACGAAACATTCATCAATATAACCAGAACCTAACTCTAAGATTTTACCCATAAAGCCTTAGATTCAATTTCCCCCAAATCAGCATTTCAACCCTAACAAATTCCTTTCCACACAATCACAGATAAGTCCCTAAATGCAAACTAAAAGTTTGGAAGGAGCCCTTACCTTAACGTTAGCTTTGACGTTCGATTAGGGTAACGCGAGTAAAAATCCGGTAAAATCTCAGCTCGCAACGCCACTTCCAAAGTTGGTTCCCTAGCACCGTAGCGTGGTAGTGAGCAACTTTGCCTTCTATCTCTTCGTGAAACGAAGCTTGGATCTAGATGAAACGGGGAGGTTTGTGTTTGACGGTTTTGAAATCCATAACTCCGTTTTTGAATCCGGGAAGAAGGAAGGAGTTGGGAACTTGATCTTTCTCACCCACTAGCCTTGGGTTTCAATTCTTGAACTTAAAGAAACGAAAAAGAAGCAAAATCAATCGAAGAAGAAAGAGGGAGATGGAGTTCACGCGAGGCAGAGGAAGAAGAAGGAAAATGTTTTCTGTTTTCTTTCAGTTTTCCTTTCTTCCTTTTTCCTTCCTTTCTATTTCTTTCCTTTTTCCTTCATTTCCTTTCTTTTCTATTTCTTTCTTTTTCCTCCACACAAACATATATATATGTTTATATATATTAATTATAATTAACAAATATCTCAAAATAACTAGATATTTGTTAAATTACCATTTCACCCATAACGCATTAAATTCTTCGTAAAAGATTCACCGCAGTTAATTTAATTTATTCATCGATGAGTAATTCTAATTGGTATCAGAATATCTTTTTGGTCATGTAAACTCCAAAATATTAATAACTTTGGCTAAAATGTTTCCGAGTTCAATAACAAAAATACACTAAAATACATAAAGTATACTTTAAAATTATGGGTCTTACATTAGCCAATCTTGTGCACCCAATAGGTGTGTTTTTGTCATTGGATTAACATTTAGGTCACTTTCATCCTCTGTGGACTATTTCTATTCCCATTACGGTTTCTAACCAGTCATGTGCATCCAATATAGATGTTTCTATCGTCGGATTAACATTAAGGTCATTTTCATTCACCTCAGGCTTATTCTTGTTCAATTATGGTTTTTAAACAATCTTGGGCACCCAATAGGTGTGTTTGTGTAATTGGATTAACATTTCAGTCATTTTCGTCCTCCCTAGGCTTATTGTTGTCCAATTGTGGTTTTTAACCAATCTTGTGCATCCAATAAGTTCATTTGTGTCATTGGATTAACATTTAGCTTATTTTTGTCCTCCCTAGCCTTATTCTTGTCCAATTAGGGTTTTTAACCAATCTTGTGCACCCAATAGGTGTGTTTGTGACATTGGATTAAGATTTAGGTCATTTTCGTCCTTCGTTTGCTTATTCTAAGCCAATTAGAGTTTTTAACCAATCTTGTGCATCCAATAAGTTCATTTGTGTCATTGAATTAACATTAAGATCGTTATCGTTGTCGCATGGCTTATTCTAGTCCAATTTTGGTGTTTACCCATATCTAGCGCATCCAATATGTGTGTTTGTGTCATTGGATTAACATTTAGGTCATTTTCGTCATCCCTAGGCTTATTCTTGTCCAAATATGGTTTTTAACCAATCTTGTGCACCCAATAGGTGTGTTTGTGTCATTGGATTAACATTTAGGTCATTTTCGTCATCCCTAGGCTTATTCTTGTCCAAATATGGTTTTTAACCAATCTTGTGCACCCAATAGGTGTGTTTGTGTCATTGGATTAACATTTAGGTCATTTTCGTCATCCCTAGGCTTATTCTTGTCCAAATATGGTTTTTAACCAATCTTGTGCACCCAATAGGTGTGTTTGTGTCATTGGATTAACATTTAGGTCATTTTCGTCATCCCTAGGCTTATTCTTGTCCAAATATGGTTTTTAACCAATCTTGTGCACCCAATAGGTGTGTTTGTGTCATTGGATTAACATTTAGGTCATTTTCGTCATCCCTAGGCTTATTCTTGTCCAAATATGGTTTTTAACCAATCTTGTGCACCCAATAGGTGTGTTTGTGTCATTGGATTAACATTTAGGTCATTTTCGTCATCCCTAGGCTTATTCTTGTCCAAATATGGTTTTTAACCAATCTTGTGCACCCAATAGGTGTGTTTGTGTCATTAGGTTAACATTTAGGTCATTTTGCTCCTCCCTTGGCTAATTCTAGTCCAATTAGGGGTTTTAACCAATCTTGTGCATCCAGTAGGTTTGTTTGTGTCATTGAATTAACATTGAGGTCATTATCGTCCTCCCAAGGCTTATTCTAGTCCGATTTTGGTTTTTAGCCAATCTATCGCATCTAATAGTGGTATGTCGAGTCCAATTAGGGTTTCAAACCAATCTTGTACATCCAATATGTGTGTTTTTTTCATTGGATTAACATTTAGGTCATTTTCGTTCTTCCTATGCTTATTCTTGTCCAATTAGAGTGTTTAACCAATCTTGTGCACCCAATAGGTGTGTTTTTGTCATTGGATTAACATTTAGGTCACTTTAATCCTCCGTGGACTATTTCTATTCCTATTACGTTTTCTAACCAGTGATGTGCATCCAATATGTATGTTTCAATCATTGGATAGGTGTGTTTGTGACATTGGATTAAGATTTAGGTCATTTTCATCCTCCCTAGGCTTATTCTTTTCCAATTAGGTTAAAAACCAATATTGTGCATCCAATATTTGTGTTTGTGTCATTAGATGAACATTTAGGTCATTTTTGTTCTCCCTAGGATTATTCTTGTCCAATTAGGGTTTTAACCAATCTTGTGCATCCAATAGTTGTGTTTGTGTCATTGGATTAACATTTAGGTCTTATTCATCCTCTCTAAGCTAAGTCTTTTCCAATTGGGTTTTTTAACCAATCTTGTGCACCCAATAGGTGTGTTTGTGTCATTCGATTAACATTTAGGTTATTTTTGTCTTCCCTACGGTTATTCTTGTTTAATTAGGATTTTTAACCAATCTTGTGCATCCAATAGTTGTATTTGTGTAATTGATTAACATTTAGGTTATTTTCATCCTTTCTAAGCTTATTCTTGTCCAATAAGGGTTTTTAACCAATCTTGTGCACCCAATAGGTGTGTTTGTGTCATTTGATTAACATTTAGGTATTTTTTGTCATCCCTAGGCTTATTCTTATCCCGTTAGGATTTTTAACCATTCTTGTACATCCAATAGGTGTTTTTGTGTCATTGGATTAACATTTAGGTATTTTTTGTCATCCCTGGGCTTATTGTTATCCCGTTAGGATTTTTAACCATTCTTGTACATCCAATAGGTGTGTTTGTGTCATTGGATTAACATTTAGGTCACTTTTGTCCTCCCTAGGCTGATTCTTGTCCAAGTAGGTGTTTTAACCAATCTTGTGCATCCATTCGGTGTGTTTGAGTCATTGGAATAACATTTAGGTCATTTTCGTTCTTCTTAGTCTTATTCTAGTCAAATTAGGGTTTTTAATAAATGTTGGGAATCCAATAAGTTTGTTTCTATCATTGAACTAACATTAAGGTCAATTTTGTCATCCCTAGGCTTATTGTAGCCCAATTAAGGTTTCTAACGAATCTTGGTCATCCAATAATTGTGTTTGTGTCACTCGATTAACATTTTGGTCATTTTCATCCTCCCTAGGCAAATTCTAGTCAAATTTGGGGTTTTAACTAATCTTGTGCATCCAATACGTTCATTTTTGTCATTGGATTAACATTTAGGTCATTTACGTCTTCCCAAGGCTAATTCTTATCCAATTAGGGTTTTTAACCAATCTTGGGCATCCGATAGGTATGTTTGTGTAATTGGATTAACATTTAGGTCAGTTTCGTCCTCCCTAGGCTTATTGTTGTCCAATTGTGGTTTTTAACCAATCTTGTGCATCCAATAAGTTCATTTGAGTCATTGGATTAACATTTAGCTTATTTTTGTCCTCCCTAGCCTTATTCTTGTCCAATTAGGGTTTTAACCTATCTTGTGCATCCAGTAGGTTTGTTTGTGTCATTGGATTAACATTTAGGTCATTTTCGTCCTTCGTTTGCTTATTCTAATCCAATTAGGGTTTTTAACCAATCTTGAACATCCAATAATTTCATTTGTGTCATTGAATTAACATTAAGATCATTATCGTTGTCGCATGGCTTATTCTAGTCCAATTTTGGTGTTTAGCCAATCTAGCGCATCCAATATGTGTGTTTGTGTCATTGGATTAACATTTAGATCATTTCCGTCCTCCCTAGCCTTATTCTAGTCCACTTAGGTTTTTTAACTAATGATGTGCATCCATAGGGGGTGTTTGTGTCATTGGATTAACATTTATGCCACTTTCGTCCTCTGTGGGCTATTTCTAGCCCAATTAGGGTTTCGAACCAATCTGGTGCATCTAATATGTGTTTTTATTTCATTGGATGAACATTTAGATCATTTTCGTACTCCCTATGCTTATTCTTGTCGAATTAGAGTTTTTAACCAATCTTGTGCACCCAATAGGTGTGTTTGTGTCATTGGATTAACATTTAGGTCACTTTCATCCTCCGTGGAATATTTCTATTCCAATTAGGGTTTCTAACCAGTCTTGTGCATACAATATGTATGTCTCTATCATTGGATTAACATTTAGGTGATTTTCGTTCTCCGGAGGTCTATTCTTGTTCAATTATGGTTTTTAACCAATCTTGTCCATCCAATAGGTGTTTTTGTTTCATTAGATTAACATTTAGGTCATTTTCGTCATCCCTAGGCTTATTCTTGTCCAAATATGGTTTTTAACCAATCTTGTGCACCCAATAGGTGTGTTTGTGTCATTAGGTTAACATTTAGGTCATTTTGCTCCTCCCTTGGCTAATTCTAGTCCAATTAGGGGTTTTAACCAATCTTGTGCATCCAGTAGGTTTGTTTGTGTCATTGAATTAACATTGAGGTCATTATCGTCCTCCCAAGGCATATTCTAGTCCGATTTTGGTTTTTAGCCAATCTATCGCATCTAATAGTGGTATGTCGAGTCCAATTAGGGGTTTTAACCAATCTTGTGCATCCAGTAGGTTTGTTTGTGTCATTGAATTAACATTGAGGTCATTATCGTCCTCCCAAGGCTTATTCTAGTCCGATTTTGGTTTTTAGCCAATCTATCGCATCTAATAATGGTATGTCGAGTCCAATTAGGGTTTCAAACCAATCTTGTACATCCAATATGTGTGTTTTTTTCATTGGATTAACATTTAGGTCATTTTCGTTCTTCCTATGCTTATTCTTGTCCAATTAGAGTGTTTAACCAATCTTGTGCACCCAATAGGTGTGTTTTTGTCATTATATTAACATTTAGGTCACTTTCATCCTTCGTGGACTATTTCTATTCCAATTACGTTTTCTAACCAGTCATGTGCATCCAATATGTATGTTTCAATCATTGGATAGGTGTGTTTGTGACATTGGATTAAGATTTAGGTCATTTTCATCCTCCCTAGGCTTATTCTTTTCCAATTAGGTTAAAAACCAATATTGTGCATCCAATATTTGTGTTTGTGTCATTAGATGAACATTTAGGTCATTTTTGTTCTCCCTAGGATTATTCTTGTCCAATTAGGGTTTGAACCAATCTTGTGCATCCAATAGTTGTGTTTGTGTCATTGGATTAACATTTAGGTCTTATTCATCCTCTCTAAGCTAAGTCTTGTCCAATTGGGTTTTTTAACCAATCTTGTGCACCCAATAGGTGTGTTTGTGTCATTCGATTAACATTTAGGTTATTTTTGTCTTCCCTACGGTTATTCTTGTTTAATTAGGATTTTTAACCAATCTTGTGCATCCAATAGTTGTGTTTGTGTCATTGGATTAACATTTAGGTCTTATTCATCCTCTCTAAGCTAAGTCTTGTCCAATTGGGTTTTTTAACCAATCTTGTGCACCCAATAGGTGTGTTTGTGTCATTCGATTAACATTTAGGTTATTTTTGTCTTCCCTACGGTTATTCTTGTTTAATTAGGATTTTTAACCAATCTTGTGCATCCAATAGTTGTGTTTGTGTCATTGGATTAACATTTAGGTCTTATTCATCCTCTCTAAGCTAAGTCTTGTCCAATTGGGTTTTTTAACCAATCTTGTGCACCCAATAGGTGTGTTTGTGTCATTCGATTAACATTTAGGTTATTTTTGTCTTCCCTACGGTTATTCTTGTTTAATTAGGATTTTTAACCAATCTTGTGCATCCAATAGTTGTATTTGTGTAATTGATTAACATTTAGGTCATTTTCATCCTTTCTAAGCTTATTCTTGTCCAATAAGGGTTTTTAACCAATCTTGTGCACCCAATAGGTGTGTTTGTGTCATTTGATTAACATTTAGGTATTTTTTGTCCTCCCTAGGCTTATTCTTATCCCGTTAGGATTTTTAACCAATCTTGTACATCCAATAGGTGTTTTGTGTCATTGGATTTACATTTAGGTCATTTTCGTCCTCCCTAGGCTAATTCTAGCCCAATTCGGGTTTTTAATCAATCTTGTGCATCCAATAGGTGTGTTTGTGTCATTGGATTAACATTTAGGTCACTTTTGTCCTCCCTAGGCTTATTCTTGTCCAAGTAGGTGTTTTAACCAATCTTGTGCATCCATTCGGTGTGATTGAGTCATTGGAATAACATTAAGGTCATTTTCGTTCTTCTTAGTCTTATTCTAGTCAAATTAGGGTTTTTAACAAATGTTGGGCATCCAATAAGTTTGTTTCTATCATTGAACTAACATTAAGGTCAATTTTGCCATCCCTAGGCTTATTGTAGCCCAATTAAGGTTTCTAACGAATCTTGGTCATCCAATAATTGTGTTTGTGTAAACATTTAGGTCATTTTCATCCTCCCTAGGCAAATTCTAGTCAAATTTGGGGTTTTAACTAATCTTGTGCATCCAATACGTTCATTTTTGTCATTGGATTAACATTTAGGTCATTTACGTCTTCCCAAGGCTAATTCTTATCCAATTAGGGTTTTTAACCAATCTTGGGCATCCGATAGGTGTGTTTGTGTAATTGGGTTAACATTTAGGTCAGTTTCGTCCTCCCTAGGCTTATTCTAGTCCAATTAAGGTTTTTTTTACCAATCTTGTGCATCCAATAGGTGTGTTTGCGTCATTGGATTAACATTTAGGTCATTTTCGTCCTCCTTTGGCTTATTCTAGTCCAATTAGGGTTTTTAACTAATCTTGTGCATCCAATAAGTTCATTTGTGTCATTGGGTTAACATTTAGGTCAGTTTCGTCCTCCCTAGGCTTATTCTAGTCCAATTAGGGTTTTAACCTATTTTGTGCATCCAGTAGGTTTGTTTGTGTCATTGGATTAACATTCAGGTCATTTTCGTCCTCCTTTGGCTTATTCTAGTCCAATTAGGGTTTTTAACCAATCTTGCACATCCAATAAATTCATTATTGTAATTGAATTAACATTAAGGTTATTATAGTCGTCCCAAGGCTTATTCTAGTCCAATTTTGGTTTTTAGCCAATGTAGCGCATCCAATAGGTGTGTTTGTGACATTGGATTAAGATTTAGGTCATTTTCATCCTTCCTAGGCTTATTCTTTTCCAATTAGGTTAAAAACCAATATTGTGCATCCAATATTTGTGTTTGTGTCATTAGATGAACATTTAGGTCTTTTTTTCCTCCCTCGGATTATTGTTGTCCAATTAGGGTTTTTAACCAATCTTGTGCACCCAATAGGTGTGTTTGTGTCATTCGACTAACATTTAGGTATTTTTTGTCCTCCCTAGGCTTATTCTTATCCAATTAGGATTATTAACCAATCTTGTACATCCAATAGGTGTGTTTGTGTCATTGGATTAACATTTAGGTCATTTTCATCCTCCCTAGGCATATTCTAGTCCAATTAGGGTTTTTGACCTATCTTGTGCATCCAATACGTGTGATTGTGTCATTGGATTAACATTTCGTTCATTTTCGTCCTCCCTAGGCTAATTCTAGTCCAATTAGGGTGTTTAACCAATCTTGTGCATTCAATAGGGGTGTTTGTGTCATTGGAATAACATTTAGATCATTTTCGTCCTCCCTAGGCTTATTCTAGTCCAATTAGGGTTTTTAACCAATCTTTTGCATCCAATAAGTTTATTTGTGTCATTGGATTAACATTTAGGACACTTTTGTCCTCCTTAGGCTTATTCTTGTCCAATTAGGTTTTTTAACCAATCTTGGGCATCCGATAGGTGTGTTTGTGTAATTGGGTTAACATTTAGGTCATTTTCGTCCTCTCTAGGCTTATTCTAGTCTAATTAAGGTTTTTGAACCAATCTTGGGCATCCAATAGGTGTGTTTTTGTAATTGGACTAACATTTAGGTCATTTTCGTTATCCCTAGGATTATTGTTATCCAATTATGGTTTTAAACCAATCTTGTGCATCCAACAAGTTCATTTGTGTCATTGGATTAACATTTAGGTTATTTTTGTCCTCCCTAGCCTTATTCTTGTCCAATTAGGGTTTTTAACCAATCTTGTGCATCCAACAAGTTCATTTGTGTCATTGGATTAACATTTAGGTTATTTTTGTCCTCCCTAGCCTTATTCTTGTCCAATTAGGGTTTTTAACCAATCATGCACATCCAATAATTTCATTTGTGTTTAGTCCAATTTGGGTTTTTAGCCAATCTAGCGCATCTAATTAGGGTAGGTCTAGTCCAATTAGGGTTTCAAAACTATCTTGTACATTCAAAATGTGTGTTTGTTTCATTGGATTAACATTTAGGTCATTTTCGTCCACCCTAGCCTTATTCTAGTCCAATTAGGTTTTTTAACCAATGTTGTGCATCCAATCGGTGTGTTTGTGTGATTGGATAAATATTTAGGTAACTTTCGTCCTCCCTAGGCTTATTCGAGTCCAATTAGGGTTTCCAACCAATCTTGTGCATCCAATATTTGTTTTTGTTTGATTGGATCAACATTTAGGTCATTTTCGTCCTCCCTATGCTTATTCTCGTCCAATTAGATTTTTTAACCAATCATGTGCACCCAATAGGTGTGTTTGTGTCATTGGATTAACATTTAGGTAACTTTCATCCTCTGTGGACTACTTCTATTCCAATTAGGGATTCTAACCAGTCTTCTGCATCCAATGTGTATGTTTCTATCATTGGATAAACATTTAGGTCGTTTTCGTTCTCCCGAGGCTTATTCTTGTTTAATTAAGGTTTTTAAACAAACTTATGCTCCTAATAGGTGTGTTTGTGTTATTGGATTAACATTTAGTTCATTTTTCGTCCTCCATAGGCTTATTCTTGTCCAAATATGGGTTTTAACCAATCTTGTGCACCCAATAGGTATGTTTGTGTCATTAGGTTAACATTTAGGTCATTTTCATCCTCCCTAGGCTAATTCTAGTCCAATTAGGGTTTTTAACCAATCTTGTGCATCCAATAAGTTCATTTGTGTCATGTGATTACCATTACGTAATTTTCATCCTCCTTAGGCTTATTCTTGTTCAATTAGGGTTTTTATACAATTTTATGCATCCAATAAGTTCATTTGTGTCATTGGATTAACATTTAGGTCATATTTCATCAGCCCTAGGCTTATTCTTGTTCAATTAGGTTTTTTTACCAATCTTCTGCATCCAATAGGTGTGTTTGTGTCATTGGATTAACATTTAGGTCATTTTTGTCCTCCCTAGGATTATTCTTGTCCAATTAGGGTTTTTAAACAATATTGTGCATCCAATAGGAGTGTTTATGTCATTGGATTAATATTTTGATCATTTTCGTCCTCCTTAGACTTATTCTAGTCCAATAAGAGTTTTTAACCAATCTTGTGCATCCAATAGGTGTGTTTGTGTCATTGGATGAACATTTAGGTCATTTTCGTCCTCCTTAGACTTATTCTAGTCCAATAAGGGATTTTAACCAATCTTGTGCATCAAATCGGTGTGTTTGTGTTATTGGATTATAGGTGTGTTTGTGTCATTGGATGAACATTTAGGTCATTTTCGTCCTCCTTAGACTTATTCTAGTCCAATAAGGGATTTTAACCAATCTTGTGCATCAAATCGGTGTGTTTGTGTTATTGGATTATAGGTGTGTTTGTGTCATTGGATGAACATTTAGGTCATTTTCGTCCTCCTTAGACTTATTCTAGTCCAATTAGGGATTTTAACCAATCTTGTGCATCTAATAAGTTCATTTGTGTCATTGGCTTAACATTGTGGTCATTTTCGTCTTCCCTATGCTTAATCTAGTCCAATTAGCATTTTTAACCAATCTTATGCATCCAATAAGTTCATATGTGTAATTGGAAGAACACTTAGGTCATTTTTCGTCCTCCATAGGCATATTCTTGTCCAATTAGGGTTTTTAACCAATCTTGTGCATCAAATCGGTGTGTTTGTGTTATTGCATTAACATTTAGGTCATTTTCGTCCTTCATAGGTATATTGTTGTCCAATTAATGTTTTTGACCAATCTTGTGCATCCAATCGGTGTGTTTGTGTTATTGGATTAACATTTAGGTCATTTTTGTCCTCCCTATGCGTAATCAATTCCAATTAGCCTTTTAACCAATCTTATGTATCTAATAGGTTCATTTGTGTCATTGGATTAATATGTAGGTCATTTTCGTTCTACTTAGGCTTATTCTTGTCCAATTAGGGTTTTTAACCAATCTTGTGCATCAAATCGGTGTGTTTGTGTTATTGCATTAACATTTAGGTCATTTGCGTCTTCCCTAAGCTTATTCTAGTCCAATGACAGTTTAAAACCAATGTTACGCATCCAATAAGTTCATTTGTGTCATTGGATTAACAAATAGGTCATTTTCGTCCTTCCTACGCTTATTCTTGTCCAATTAGGGTTTTAACCAATGTTGTGCATCCAATAGGTGTGTTTGTGTCATTGGATTAACATTTTGTTAATTTTCGTCCTCCCTAGGCTTATTCTAGTCAAATTAAGGTTTGTAGCCAATCTTGTGCATCCAATACATGTGGTTGTCTCGTTGGATTAACAATTAGGTCATTTTTGTCCTCCTGAGGCTTATTCTTGTCCAATTAGGATTTTAACCAATCTTGTGCATCCAATAGGTGTGTTTGTGTCATTGGTTAACATTTAGGTCATTTTCGTCCTCCCTAGGCTTATTCTAGGCCAATTAGGGTTTCTAACCAGTCTTGTCCATCATATAGGTGTGTTTTTGTCATTGCATTAACATTTAGGTCATTTTCGTCCTCTTTAGGTTTATTCTAGTCCAATTAAGGTTTTTAACCAATCTTGCACATCCAATAGGTGTTGTGTGTGTCATTGGATTAACATTTAGGTCATTTTCGTCCTATCTAGTCTTATTCTATTCTAATTAGGGATTTTAACCAATTTTGTGCATCCAAAAGGGGTTTTATGTTATTAGATTAACATTTAGGTCATTTTCGTCCTCCTTAGACTTATTCTTGTCCAATTAGGGTTTTTAACCAATCTTGTGCATCCAATAAGTTCATTTGTGTCATTGGATTAATGATTAGGTTATTTTCGTCCTACCTAGGCTTATTCTTGTCCAATTAATGTTTTAACCAATCTTGTGCATCCAATAGGTGTGTTTGTGTAATTGGATTATCATTTAGGTCATGTTCGTCCTCCCTAGGTTCATTCTAGTCCTATTAGGGTTATTAACCAATCTTGAGCATCCATTTAGTTCGTTTGTGTCATTGGATTAACATTTAGGTCATTTTCGTCCTCCCTAGGCCTATTCTAGTCTAGTTAGGGTTTTTAACCAATCTTGTGCTTCAAATAAGTTCATTCGTGTCATTGGATTAACATTTAGGTCATTTTCGTCCTCCCTATGCTTTTTTTAGTCCAATTAGCATTTTTAACCAATCTTATGCATCCAATAAGTTCATTTGTGTCATTGGATTAACATTTAGGTCATTTTCGTCCTCCTTAGGCTTATTCTTGTCCAATTAATCTTTTAACCAATCTTGCGCATCCAATAAGTTCGTTTGTGTCATTGGATTAACATTTAGGTCATTTTCGTTCTTCCTAAGCTTATTCTAGTTCAATTAGAGTTTTTAACCAATCTTGTGCATCCAATAAGTTCATTTGTGAAATTGAATTAACATTTAGGTCATTTTCGTCATCCCTATGTTTAATCTAGTCCAGTTAACGTTTTTAACCAATCTTATGTATCCAATAAGTTCATTTGTGTCATTGGATTAACTTCTAGGTCATTTTCGTCCTCGTTAGGCTTATTCTTGTCCTATATGGGTTTTTAACCAATCTTGTGTATCCAATCGGTGTGTTTGTGTCATTGGATTACCATTTAGGTCATTTTCATCCTCCCTAGGCTTATTCTAGTCCAATTAGGGTTTCAAACCTATCTTGTGCATCTAATAAGTTCATTTGTGTCATTGGATTGACATTTAGGACATTTTCGTCTTCCCTACGCTTATTCTAGTCCATTTAGGGTTTTTAACCAATCTTGTGCATCCAATAAGTTCATTTGTGTCATTGGATTAACATGTAGGGCATTCTCATCATCCCTACACTTATTCTAATCCAATTAGGGTTTTGAACCAATCTTGTGCATCCAATAAGTTCTTTTGTGTCATTGGATTAACATTTAGGTCATTTTCGTCAACCCTATGCTTTTTCTAGTCCAATTAGCAATTTTAACCAATCTTTTGCATCCAATAAGTTCATCTGTGTCATTGGATTAACATCTAGGTCCTTTTCGTCCTCCTTCGGCTTATTCTTGTCCAATTAGGGTATATTACCAAGCTTGTGCATCCCATCGGTGTGTTTGTGTCATTGGATTAACATTTAGGTCATTTTCATCCTCCCTAGACTTATTCTAGTCCAAAAACGGTTTAAAACCTATGTTGTGCATCCAATAAGTTCATCTGTGTCATTGGATTAACATCTACGTCATTTTCGTCCTCCGTAGGCTTATTCTTGTCCAATTAAGGTATTTAACCAAGGTTGTGCATCCAATCGTTGTGTTTGTGTCATTGGATTAACATATAGGTCGTTTTTCGTCCTCCCTAGGCTTATCTAGTCCAATTAGGGTTTAAAACCAATAAGATCATTTGTGTCATTGGATTAACATCTAGGTCATTTTTGTCCTCCTTAGGTTTATTCTTGTCCAATTATGGTTTTTAACCAATCTTGTGCATCCAATAGGTGTGTTTTTTTCATTGGATTAACATTTTGTTCATTTTCGTCCTCCCTAGGATTATACTAGTCAAATTAAGGTTCTTAGTCAATCTTGTGCATCCAATAGGTGTGTTTGTTTCGTTGTATTAAAATTTTTGTCATTTGCGTCCTTCCTAGGCTTATTGTTCTCAAATTAGGGGTTTTAACCAAACTTGTGCATCAACTAAGTTCAATTGAGTCATTGGATTAACATTTAGGTTATTTTTCGTCCTCCCTAGGCTTATTATTGTCCAATTAGTGTTTTAACCAATCTTGTGCAGCCAATAAGTTCATTTTTGTCACTGGAATAACATTAACTTATTTACATCCTCCTGAGGTTTATTCTAGTCCCATTAGGGTTTTTAACCAATCTTATGCATCCAATAAGTTCATTTGTGTCATTGGATTAACATCTAGGTCATTTTCGTCCTCCCTAGGATTATTCTAGTCCAATTAGGGTTTTAACCAATCTTGTGGATCCAATAGTTGTGTTTGTTTCATTAGATTAACATTTAGGTCATTTTCGTCCTCCGTAGGCTTATTCTTGTCCAATTAGGCATTTTTTAACCAATCTTGTGCATCCAATAAATTTATTTGTTTCGTTGGATTAACAATTAGTTCATTGTTGTCCTCCTTAGGCTTATTCTTGTCCAATTAGGGTTTTTAACCAATCTTGTGCATCCATTAGGCGTATTTGTGTCATTGGTTAACATTTAGGTAATTTTTCGTCCTCCCTAGGCTTATTCTAGTCCTATTAGGTTTTCTAACCAATCTTTGAAGTAACAATATTGATTTACAAGAAAGGGGGGGGGGGGGTTTGAATTGTAAATGCACCTTTTAAAAATTCCTCTTAAAACTTGAGGACAAAGATCAGTTTATGTTTTATCTTAGTTCCTCAGAAAATCAGTTTATGTTTTATCTTAGTTAAATAATTTAGTAAGATAAATAGAGAGATAGGATAGAGAATACCACACAAAGATTTTATCCTGGTTCACCCAACGTGGGTTACGTCCAGTCCTCACACTGTGAGATTTTCCACTAAGTGTTTAAAAATAAAGAGCTTTCTTGATCTTACAACACCTAGTCTAGATCAACCTTGATCTATTTCAAACTCTATTGCTTTCCACCCAGAAAGCAACACCAGCACCAATCTAACCTTGATATGAAGTAATCTTAAAACAAACTATAAAGAAACTCTTATAGTTTGAGTTTTTACAATTTTGATTGTTTTGACAGAATATGAGATTTCTCAACTCTTGTTTGAGAATTGATTCTTTACAAAGGATATAATGATAATTGCGAGAGCTAATAGATGAGTATGAACTAGCAACTATTTCGCGGAAATCAGAAGATAGGATTGCCTCTGTTTTGCAAAATTTCAAGTATGTATGTGATTGATTTATGGATTTCGAAGCACTTGAATTTCTTGTCTTGAATCGGGATATTGGCCTTCTATTTATAGGTTGTAGTGGCACTGAATGAAAGTACAAGAGCTGTTGGAGAGACTCTGCTTTTTTGACTGAAACATTATTTCAGAATAAAAATAATCCTTCTTTGAAATAGCTTTTTTGACTTTTAATGGTTTAGCATTTAAAGCAAATTTGTCCTTTTTAGAAAATACCCTTGAAGTTTCTTTATTGATCTTGGATGCTACATTATCTGTCTTGAGTCTTGAGTGTAGCTTGAGAATGTTGGAGATGAATTATAGATCAAATTAGAGAGAAACATAGTTGCTGTCATTGTGCAGAAAATGGAGAATGATTAACGTTCTTGGTTTGTCAGTTTGAACTTTCTTGAGCTTTAATAATCATTATGGAGTTCCCGTTTTAAACGTTCTGGATTTCCTTTGTAATTATCTTGTCATATGTCCAGATTGATCGAACTTTCTTGACATTTGATTTTTTGGAGTTTGCAAACTGTCATGACTTTTGTCTATCTTTGATCTTTGACACCAAATAGCCTTTTTGAGTTAGGATGAATCCTTCTTGTTCATTGCCATGTACTGATTAAATATTAATAATTTCCAGGGCAGACTCTTTGTCAAAGAGAAAGAAAAAGTTTGACCATTATGCTGTGATGGACAGTTGTTGAAGCTGGAGATCATTCTCTATTATGAAGCAGAATGATCTTGTTGTTGTCTTTTCTTGATTTGCTTGATTATGTTCTTAATTAAATCCACTCAAAAACACATGTTAAATTAACATAACATTTTAGAATCATAATTAATTTTCTTAATTAACCTTTGTTTATTTTCATTAATACTTTAAATATAGAGTTTGTCTCAACAATCTTATCCATCTAATAGGTGTGTTTTTGTCATCGGATTAACATTTAGGTCATTTTCGTCCTCCTTAGGCTTATTCTAGTCCAATTAGGGTTTTTAACCAATCTTGCACATCCAATAGGTGTGTTTGTGTCATTGGATTAACATTTATGTTATTTTCGTCCTATCTAAGCTTATTCTAGTCCAATTAGGGTTTATAACCTATCTTAGACTTATTCTTGTCCAATTAGGGTTTTTAACAAATCTTGTGCATCCAATAAGTTCATTTGTGTCGTTGGATTAACAATTACGTTGTTTTTGCCCTCCCTAGGCTTATTCTTGTCCAAATAATGTTTAGCCAATCTTGTGCATCCAATAGGTATGTTTGTGTCGTTGGATTAACATTTAGGTCATTTTCATCCTCCCTAGACTTATTCTAGTCCAAATAGGGTTTTTAACCAATCTTGTGTATCCAATAAGTCGTTTGTGTCATTGAATTAACATTTAGGTCATTTTCGTCCTTCCTAGGCTTATTCTAGTCTGATTAAGGTTTTTAACCAATCTTGTGCATCCAGTAATTTCATTTGTGTCATTGGATTAACATTTAAATCATTTTCGTTCTCTTTAGGCTTATTATTGTCCAATTAGGGAATTTAACCAAGCTTATGCATCCAATCAGTGTGTTTGTGTCATTGGATTAACATATAGGTCATTTTCGTCCTCCTTAGACTTATTCTTGTCCAATTAAGATTTTAACCAATCTTGTGCATCCAATAGGTGTGTTTGTGTCATTGGTTAACATTTAGGTAATTTTTCGTCCTCCCTAGGCTTATTCTAGTCCAATTAGGGTTTCAAACCAATCTTGTCCGTCTAATAGGTGTGTTTTTGTCAATTGATTAACATTTAGTTCATTTTCTTCCTCCTTAGGCTTATTCTAGTCCAATTTGGATTTTTAACCAATCTTGCACATCCAATAGGTGTGTTTGTGTCATTGGATTAACATTTATGTCATTTTCGTCCTATCTAGGCTTATTCTAGTCCAATTAGGGTTTTTAACCAATCTATTGCATCCAATAGGTGTATTTATGTCATTAGATTAACATTTATGTCATTTTCGTCCTCCTTAGGCTTATTCTTGTCAAATTAGCGTTTTTGACAAATCTTGTGCATCCAATAAGTTAATTTGTGTCGTTGGATTAACAATTAGGTTATTTTCGCCATTCCTAGGCTTATTCTTGTCCAATTAATGTTTAGCCAATCTTGTGCATCCAATAGGTGTGTTTTTGTCATTGGATTAACATTTAGGTCATTTTCGTCCTCCCTAGACTTATTCTAGTCCAAATAGGGTTTTTAACCAATCTTGTGTATCCAATAAGTTCGTTCGTGTCATTGAATTAACATTTAGGTCATTTTCGTCCGTCCGAGGCTTATTCTAGTCCAATTAAGGTTTTTAACCAATCTTGTGCATCCTATAATTTCATTTGTGTCAATGGATTAACATTTAAGTCATTTCCGTTCTCCTTAGGCTTATTATTGTCCAATTAGGGAATTTAACCAAGCTTATTCATCCAATTAGTGAGTTTGTGTCATTGGATTAACATATAGGTCATTTTCGTCCTCCTTAGACATATTCTTGTCCAATTAGGATTTAAATCAATCTTGTGCATCCAATAGGTGTGTTTGTGTCATTAGATTAACCTTTAGGTCATTTTCTTCTTCCCTATGCTTATTGTTGTCCAATTAGGGTTTTTAATCAATCTTGTGCATCCAATAAGTTCATTTGTGTCATTGGATTAACATTTAATTTATTTTTGTGCTCCCTAGGCTTATTGTTGTCCAATTATGTATTTTTTAACCAATCTTGTGCATCCAATAAATTCATTTGTGTCGTTGGATTAACAACTAGTTCATTTTTGTCCTCTTTAGGCTTATTCATGTCCAATTAGGGTTTTTAACCAATCTTGTGCATCCAATAGGTGTGTTTGTGCATTGGTTAACATTTAGGTAATTTTTCGTCCTTCCTAGGCTTATTCTAGTCCAATTAGGGTTTCTAACCAATCTTGTCCATCTAATAGGTGTGTTTTTATCATTGGATTAACATTTAGTTCATTTTCGTCCTCCTTAGGCTTATTCTAGTCCAATTAGGGTTTTTAACCAATCTCTCACATCCAATAGGTGTGTTTGTGTCATTGGATTAACAATTTTGTCATTTTCGTCCTATCTAGGCATATTCTAGTCCAATTAGGGTTTTTAACCAATCTAGTGCATCCAATAGGTGTATTTATGTCATTAGATTAACATTTGGGTCATTTTCGTCCTCCTTAGGCTTATTCTTGTCCAATTAGGGTTTTTAACAAGTCTTGTGCATTCAATAAGTTCATTTGTGTCGTTGGATTAACAATTAGGTTATTTTCGCCCTCCCTAGGCTTATTCTTGTCCAATTAATGTTTAGCCAATCTTGTGCATCCAATAGGTGTGTTTGTGTCATTGGATTAACATTTAGGTCATTTTCGTCCTCCCTAGACTTATTCTAGTCCAAATAGGGTTTTTAACCAATCTTGTGCATGCAATAGGTATGTTTGTGTCATTGGATAAACATTTAGGTCATTTTCGTCCTCCCTAGACTTATTCTAGTCCAAATAGGGTTTTTAACCAATCTTGTGCATGCAATAGGTATGTTTGTGTCATTGGATAAACATTTAGGTCATTTTCGTCCTCCCTAGACTTATTCTAGTCCAAATAGGGTTTTTAACCAATCTTGTGTATCCAATACGTTCGTTCGTGTCATTGAATTAACATTTAGGTCGATTTCGTTCTTCCCAGGCTTATTATTGTCCAGTTAGGGAATTTAACCAAGCTTATGCATCCAATAATTTCATTTGTGTCATTGGATTAACATTTAGGTCATTTTTGTCCTCCCTAGGCTTATTCTAGTCCAATTAGGTATTTTTAACCAATGTTGTGCGTCCAATAGGTGTGTTTGTGTCATTGGATTAACAATTAGTTTATTGTTGTCCTCCTTATGCTTATTCTTGTCCAATTAGGGTTTTTAACCAATCTTGTGCATCCAATAGGTGTATTTTTGTCATTGGATTAACATTTAGGTCATTTTCGTCCTCCCTTGGCTTATTCTAGTCCAATTAGGGTTTTTAACCAATCTTGCACATCCAACAGGTATGTTTGTGTCATTGGATTAACATTTATGTCATTTTCGTCCTATCTAGGCTTATTCTTGTCCAATTAGGGTTTTTAACCAATCTAGTGAATCTAATAGGTGTATTTATGTGATTAGATTAACATTTAGGTCATTTTCGTCCTCCTTAGGCTAATTCTTGTCCAATTAGGGTTTTTAACAAATATTGTGCATCCAATAAGTTCATTTGTGTTGTAGGATTAACAATTAGGTTATTTTCGCCTTCCCTAGGCTTATTCTTGTCCAATTAATGTTTAGCCAATCTTGTGCATCCAATAGGTGTGTTTGTGTCATTGGATTAACATTTAGGTCATTTTCGTCCTCCCTAGACTTATTCTAGTCCAATTAAGGTTTTTAACCAATCTTATGCATCAATTAATTTCATTTGTGTCATTGGATTAACATTTGAGTCATTTTCGTTTTCCTTAGGCTTATTATTGTCCAGTTAGGGAATTTAACCAAGCTTATGCATCCAATCAGTGTGTTTGTGTTATTGAATTAACATATAGGTCATTTTCGTCCTCCCTAGGCTTAATCTAGTCCCATTAGGGTTTTTAACCAATCTTGTGCATCCAATAGGTGTTTTTGTGTCATTAGATTACCATTTAGGTCATTTTCGTCCTCCCTAGGTTTTTTCTTGTCCAGTTAGGGTTTTTAACCAGTCTTGTGCATCCAATAAGTTCATTTGTGTGGTTGGATTAACAATTAGGTTATTTTCGTCCTCTCTAGGCTTATTCTAGTCCAACTAGGGTTTTTAACCAATCTTGTGCGACCAATAAGTTCATTTGTGTCATTGGATTAACATTAAGTCATTTTCATCCTCCTAAGGCTTATTCTAGTCAAATTAGGGTCTTTAACCAATCTTGAACATCCAATAAGTTCGTTTGTGTCACTGGATTAACATTTAGGTCATTTTCGTCCTCCCTAGGCTTATTGTAGTCCAATTAGGATTTTTAACCAATCTTGTGCATCCAATAAGTTCATTTGTGTCATTGAATTAACATTTAGGTCATTTTCGTCCTCCCTAGGCTTATTGTAGTCCAATTAGGATTTTTAACCAATCTTGTGCATCCAATAAGTTCATTTGTGTCATTGAATTAACATTTAGGTCATTTTCGTCCTCCCTAGGCTTATTCTAGTGCAATTAAGGTTTTTAACCAATCTTGTGTATCCAATAAGTTCTTTGTGTCATTGGATTAACATTTAGGTCATTTTCGTCCTCCCTAGGCTTTTTGTAGTCCAATTAGCATTTTTAACCAATCTTATGCATCCAATAAGTTCATTTGTGTCATTGGATTAACATCTAGGTCATTTTCGTCCTCCTTAGGCTTATTATTGTCCATATCGGGAATTTAACAAAGCTTGTGCATCCAATCAGTGTGTTTGTGTTGTTGGATTAACATTTAGTTCATTTTCGTCCTCCCTAGGCTTATTCTAGTCAAATTAATGTTTTCAACCAATCTTATGCATCCAATAGGTTTGTTTGTGTAATTGTATTAACATTTAGGTCATTTTCGTCCTCCCTGTGCTTATTATTGTCTAATTAGGGTTTTTAACCAATCTTGTGTCATTCGATTAACATTTAGGTTATTTTCGTCCTCCCTAGGCTTGTTCTTGTCCAATTAGGGTTTTAACCAACTTTTGCATCCAATTAGTTTGTTTGTGTCATTGGATTAACATTTTGGTCATTTTCTTCTTCCTTAAGCCCATTCTATTCCAATTAGGGTTTTTAACCAATCTTACGCATCAAATAATTTCATTTGTGTCATTGGATTAACATTTACGTCATTTTCGTCCTCCCTAGGCTTATTCTAGTCCGACCAGGGTTTTTAACCAATCTTTTGCATCCAATAAGTTTATTGTGCATCCAATAAGTTCATTTGTGTTGTTGGATTAACAATTAGGTTGTTTTCGCCTTCCCTAGGCTTATTCTTGTCCAATTAATGTTTAGCCAATCTTGTACATCCAATAGGTCTGTTTGTGTCATTAGATTAACATTTAGGTCATTTTCGTCCTCCCTAGGCTTATTCTTGTCCAGTTAGGGTTTTTAAC
>NC_021166.2:38813509-38830377 GCF_000331145.2 Cicer arietinum | reverse complement strand
GTCGTTTCGCAAGGATTTCTGATACGATAATATTAACCAAATTGAAAGTCAAAATTAAAAAGGGGGGTTTTCATATTTTTTTGTTCGAACATATTAAGAAAAGGATTAATCCACTGATTCGAGAGTTTCAAACCTATCACAGATTCTAACAACAGATTTAATTTCTAAATTGTGACTCTATTTCCTATTTGACTATAGAATTGATCAAGAAGCGTATTCAATCCTATGTGAATTCGGTTTCTTTGACTGAATTAAGCATCACAATCATCAATATATTATTTTCCACAATCAAGCGTCGTGAAACTGTAATTTAATAAATTAGCTATCGAATTTTGTCAAACTAATTTAATGGATCCTATTGAGATTCAATTTAAGCAATTATAATATCAATATAATCAAATAAAACATAAATAGAATCATGAAGCGAAATTGGCAGTGTAACCTGAATCTCAAGGTGTTGATGAAACTCTGAATTCGTGGATTAATCTTATGAAATTAGCCTTCAATGAAATTAAAATAAAATAAAAAAGTGTTTACATCTTTTCTGAATCCGAAAATACATTGTGTCTCAAATAGAAGAAAATACCGAATATATTGTACTCGGTTTTTGGGCTTGTAAAACAAATAGTCCACTACTTAAAATTATAACAAAAGCCAAGATACCGAAATCTACAATTTAGGCCCAGTAAAGTTGTGGCTCCGATTTTTATCTTTCGAACGCCTGCTCGCATGCGTCAAGTTTTGGCCTACAGAGTGAACAGGGGTCAATATGTAAATAATAAAATTAAAATTCAATTTTGACCCAAAGTTTAGAAACAAGCTAAAAAAATTAATCTAAGATATAAAGAGCTTTTAAAATGCCATAGTAAAAAGTTAGAAACATGTGCCCAAATGCTTTGGTCAGTCTCCCACAATATACAAGACACATAAGAAATTGTCTCTTCTCCCATCTAAAGAGTGCCTAAGGCTTCATATGTCCAAGTTGAGGAAGAAGCACAACTCAACAGATGTTTGTCATATGTCTCTCCACTTTTTAGAATCAAGAATCAGTGCTTAGAAGTGGGACTAGTTCTGAATCCAGGTGTTTCTGAAACCTCATCTTTGATAGATCAAACATTTTTTAGATCATAATATTATCAAGATTTGTTTTATTCTTTTATGTTCATACATACATGCTCATGAGTTTATCACTTTCACACTAGAACGTGATTGTAGTAACAATATATATGACAAAGCTATTAAGGCAAAATCCCTAAGTATTGTTTTTAAGAATAAAAAAATAGTTAATTAAATTGTTAATTATGATTTTGATTACATTATCTACTAATTTGTGTTTTTGAGTGATTTATTCAAAGATAGGAAATCAAACATAAGCTTGCATACTTATGCAAAAATCATGTGGTCCCATATCATGCCCTATCAAGACAAAAATCCACTTTTGTAAAGTCCAAGAATTTTTGAAGATTCTTCCATATGAATGATTGGAGAATATTTAGATGAACATCCAAAAGAGCATTCTGGTAGTTGGAGACTGTTCGGAAGAACATTCTAGTTGTCCTTTATAGAAGACAAAGTCAAGACATGTCGTTTTGGGAAGTCCAAACTGTAAGTCAAGAATTTCAAAATCGCATATAAGGCTGCTAAGATTAAATGAACAATTAAGATAATCAAATTGAAGGTCTAAATGATTAAAATAGTCTTCAGGTTGATCTCAAAATTGATGAGCTATGAACTTAATAATCTCCAAACTATAAATTGATATCACAAAGACTTTCAGATAAGTAACATATTCAAGATTTTGAGTAGAGGATAAATAGATTTGTCTTTTTCAGAACATTGACTCTATCAGATTGTTGACTTTCTATTAGAGTTAGATGATACAATGTTTATCACATTTATTAGAGGCAGATGATCATTTTGATTGGCACACTTATCAGATGCAAAACATTCAGATTGTTGCTTGTATTATTAGATTCACTAGATACATGTTTGACAACACGCTCATTAGAGTCAAACACAAATTTAGTAACTTCTTCAGAGTTATTGTGAACTAAGTTTAGTATATTCTTTTTTCTTTGTTCATCATATGATCTAACTTATACTATAACAGATGATCATTTTGCTTGACACACTTATCAGATGCAAAACATTCAGATTGTTGCTTGTATTATCAGATTCACCAGATACATGTTTGACAACACGTTCATTAGAGTTAGACACATATTTAGTAACTTCTTCAGAGTCATTGTGAACTAAGTTTAGTATATTCTTTTTTCTTTGTTCATCAGATGATCTAACTTATACTATAACAATTAGAATGACTTGTATTTCTTTTGTCTCAAAGGCTTTGACTCGAACTACATATCGCAATAATTCTTATTGTTATATTATGACTGCTATATTAGTAAATATAATTACTTGTTTAATTTGTAAAATACATGTTTTTGATGAAGACAAAGATCAACAATTATGATCAAAGCAACAAGCTAAAAAAGAAGTTCAAATATCTTCATTAATAAGCTTTAAATCCAAACATATTAGATGTTTAAATGTAAAGGTAAATGATACAACCAATACCTCAAATACACGAGAACCATTCATATTTTCATATGCATATAAAGTATTTTCAACAGTCAAAATTACATTAACAAAGTCTTAAAACTAATATTTTTGACAAAATACAAAGGTGTATTCGAGTACAGCATAATGTATTCGAATACAGATGCTAAGTCAAAAGCAAAAACTTCACATCTGTATTCGACTACGACCTACTGTAGTTGAATACACACAGCAAGTCAGTAGCTAAACCTTTGCAGCTGTATTCGACTACGACCTGCTGTAGTCGAATACAAAGCAAGTCAGTAGCTAAATCTTTGCATTTGTATTCAACTATGATCTTCTGTAGTTGAATACAAAGCAAGTCAGTGGCAAAAATCACGAATATGTATTCGACTACATGAAAGATGTATTCGAATACAAGGTGCAAATTTTGAATAAATATGAACGTTACAAAAAGGTGTATTCAAATACATACATCTTGTATTCGAATACAACTGGAAGCAATACAATTTTTTAGATCTGAAATGGTTCTAGATCATTGTATTTGTTCATCAAACCTCTTGGATCAATGGCCACAAATCTGAAGAGATGTTTATGGAGTATAAATACACCATAACTTCAGATCAAACGATACACAATCCTTGAATCAAACCTTGAACAACTTTGAAAAAAATTCTGATTTTTTACAAAGTACTTGCATTTCATTTTCATATCATTCAAAAAGGTTCTCAAAATACTTGAAGTATTATTGGATTGAAATCATTATACCTCTCTTATATTCTTATTCCAAATAATATTATATCACTTGTAAAATAAAGTAGTATTTTCTTAAAGTAGCTTAATCTAAGATAGTGGTGTGCTATCTTAGAAGTATTGTTAGAAGGTTCTAGCAGAAATCCCAGGGTGGGAGTATTACATTTTCTGACAATAAGTGGATTAATCTCTTGTGGTGTGCAAGAGGACTGGATGTACCCTTGGTCATAAGGGGAACCAGGATAATTATATTGTGTTCATTTAATTACTGCCATTTACTTATTATTAGTTACTATCTTAAAACAGAAAATTCAATCACCATATCGCTAAAAACAAGAAAACCTCCTAACACCTAATTCACCCCCCCCCCTCCTCTTAGACGTACCTCTGTACTTACAATTGGCATCAGAGCAGGTTCAGGTAACTTACTCCTCGGTCATTACTCATGGCTTCATTGGAGAACACTATGACTTTTGGAAGATACATATGCAAGCGTATCTTGAAGCACAAGGAGACGACATATGTGATGCAGTTGAAAATGGTCCTCACATTCCAACAACAGTCATCAACAACAAAGAAGAAATTAAAAATATGCTACAATCAGCACTAGGAATGGATGAATTTTTTCGTATATCTCACTGTAAAACAGCCAAAGAAATATGGGATACGCTGGAAGTAACTCATGAAGTCACCATTGAAGTAAAAAGATCTAAACTTAATACATTATCTCAAGAATACGAATTATTTCGAATGTTGCCTGAAGAATCTATCTTAGACTTATAGAAAAAGTTCTCCCACTTAACCAATCATTTGTCGGCTCTTGGAAAGACCTTCACCAATGATGAACTAAATCTAAAAGTATTAAGATCATTAACGAGGGCTTGGCAACCAAAGGTAACAACAATCACCAAAAAGAAAAGTATATCCAAAATGTCTCTTTCTGCATTATTTGGAAAACTCCAAGAACACGAAATCGAACTTGGAAGGTTAGAACAAAATGAAAGTCCAGAAAAGAAGACCAAAAACATTGCTCTAAAGACCAAATCAAGAGAACAAATCAAAGACGAAAATTCAGATGAGGATGAAAACATCATTTTCCTTGTTAATAAATTTGGTAAGTTTCTTAAAAATGACACAACTTTCAAAAAGAAAAGTTTCAGAAAGAAAGATAGCTCTACTTCAAATCAAAACTTCACTTGCTTTGAATGAGGGAAGCAAGGACATATCAAGGAAGATTGTCCAAACCTTATTAAGAAAAATGCCATCAACAAGAAAGACTTCAAGAAGGCATACATAGCTTGGAAGACAACGAAATGAGTTCATCTTCAGAAATAGAAAGTAAAGAATGCGCTAATGATGCATTGATGGCATCGCATCAATCAGATGACGAAGAAGAGTTTAGTAACACAGACTCCCCCCCATCATGATAGAACTAATAGTGAATTGATTATAGAATATAATGATGCTCAAAACGCCATTAAGGAACTACTTATTGAATGTAAAAATCTGTTCAAACTAGTGTCAACACAAAAGAGACAAATCTCAAGTCTTCAAGAAAAAGTTGACATTATGGAGAAGGAATATGTTTTAAATATGCAAAGATACTCAAAAGACAAAAGTGGTCTTGGATACTCAAAATTTGATAAATCAAGCTTGAATAAGACCATTTTTGTTAAAGCGAGTAATCAATCCAATCAAGAAAAGATTATAATTATGGAAAAGGATCATCATTATAAAGAGAAAATTATTCAAAGTAAATCTCATACACATGCTATTAAAAATAGATTTACTCCTACCTATTATTATTGTGGTCTCAAGGGTCACACATCTAATGCATGCCACGTTAGAAACATTAGTGCTTCAAAAGGGCATTACATGTGGATAAAGAAAGGTACTAACCATCAAGGATCCAAAGCACATTGGGTACCTGATAAAATATGATTTTAATGTTGAAAGTATGCACACTAAGTGCCTCTAAACATATGACAGGTGATATAACAAAATTTTCATCCTTGACTCTTGAATCAAAGGGATATGTGGTATATGGAGACAACAACAAAGGAAATATTTTAGGCATTAGAAAAGTCGGCATATCCCCATCCCCCTCGATTGAAGATATATTATATGTTGAAGGTCTAAAACACAATCTCATAAGCATTAGTCAGCTTTGCGATAAAGGATACAAGATAGCCTTCAACAAAGATGAATGTATCATCCAAAATAAAGCTACAAATGAAATTCAATTTATCGGTAAGCGTTTCAAAAACATCTTTATACTTAATCTTGATGATTTATCCTTAAAAATGAAATGTCTTTTGGTAAATGACAATAAAGATGCATGGTTGTGACATAAAAGAATTGCACATATTCACATGGATCATTTAACCAAATTGATCAAGCATGATCTAGTTGTAGGCTTACCAAAAATGAAATTTATAAAGGATAAATTGTGTGACGCTTGTCAAAAAGGTAAGCAAATAAAGAATTCTTTCAAACCTAAAAATGTTATTTCAACTTCAAGACCACTTCAATTAATACATATGGACTTGTTTGGTCCATCAAGAACCAAAAGTCTTGGTGGAAACTCATATGAACTGGTGATTGTTGATGACTACTCAAGGTTCACTTAGACATTATTTTTGGCAAGTAAAAATGAAGCTTTTAAAGCATTTAAGAAGTATGCCAAGCTAGTCCAAAATGAAAAATCAGCCAAAATTGTATCAATTAGAAGTGATCATGGAGGAGAATTTCAAAAAACCTCATTCGAAGAATTTTGTGAAGAAAATGGAATTTTCCACAATATTTTAGCACCTAGAACACCACAACAAAATGGGGTTGTTGAGAGAAAGAACAGATCTTTGGTAGAGCTCGCGAGGACTATGCTAAGCGACTCAAGGCTACAAAAATATTTTTGGGCTGATGCTGTAAACACAACATGCTATGTTTCCAACCGAGTAATCATTCGGCCGATTCTTAAGAAAACTCTGTATGAACTCTACAAAGGATGAAAACCCAATATCTCTAACTTCCACATTTTTGGATGTAAGTGTTTCGGGATAAACAATAGTAAAGACAACCTTGGAAAATTCGATGAAAAAGCCGATGAAGGTATCTTTATTGGCTACTCATTAACTAGTAAAGCCTTTAGAATCTTCGATAAAAGAACTTTATTAGTCGAAGAATCAATGCATGTAACTTATGATGAAACTAACCCCATGAAAGAGGACAATATTACTTCTTATGATGATGATGATTTATGCAATGATACAAGCAAAGAACATCAAATTGATCAACCAAGTCAAGAAAGTGAAGTCAACATTGAAAAGCAAAATAATAATCTTCCTAAAGAATGGAGAACCCATAGATATCACCCAATTGATAACATCATAGGTGATATCAACAAAGGTGTTACAACAAGGCTAAAACTACAAGATGCTTGCTTGAACATGACATTTGTTTCTCAAATCGAACCCTCCAAAATTGGTGAAGCACTTAAAGATGGTAAATGGATACTTGCCATGCAAGAAGATCTCAACCAATTCGAAAGAAGCAAAGTATGGGAACTTGTTCCTAATCTTGGAAATAAACACATCATTGGTAAAAAATGGGTGTTTAAAAATAAACTTGATGAAAATGGTATAGTTGTCCGCAACAAAGCAAGATTGGTCGCTCAAGGATACAATCAAGAAGAAGGGATTGACTTTGACGAAACATTTGCTCCAGTAGCAAGGTTAGAAGCAATACGTTTACTACTTGCTTATGCTTTCTCCATGAACTTTGAACTATTTCAAATGGATGTGAAGAGTGCCTTTCTCAATGGATACATTAATGAAGAAGTATATGTCAAACAGCCACTTGGCTTTGAAGACTCCAAAAACCCCTCACATGTTTTCAAATTAAAAAAAGGCTATCTATGGTCTAAAACAAGCTCCAAGAGCTTGGTATGATAGATTAAGCACCTTCCTATGTGAACGAGGATTTGAAAAAGAGAAAGTCGATAAGACATTATTTGTTAAAAGAGATAATGGTCACACATTATTGGTCCAAATCTACGTTGATGATATAATATTCGGATCCACAAGCAATGACATATGCGAAGAATTCTCTTTAATAATGCAAGGTGAATTTGAAATGTCCATGATGGGAAAATTAAACTATTTTTTTTTAAATCTATTTGGTTTTATCATTAACAAAAGACTTTACATAGATTTATCTAACTTATATATCGTGTTTTATTGCCTATGAATCACAAAACCTTTGGATTGCTTCATATAGAGTTATTCTTTCAAGGTCACCATTTACAACAACTATTTTGACATTCATTTGGTGTATCACAAAGTTATGAAAAGCTGCTAGTGAAATAAGTACCTTAATGGATGTTATTCTAAAACCTTTGGCTTCAAGGTGAATATTTTATTTATAAACAGTTCCATCACATTTTAGTTTCTTTTTCAAAATGCATTTACAATCAACTTGCAACCAGGAGACAAATCTACTAAATGCTAAGTCATGTTATACTCTAGAGAATTCATCTCATCGTTTATACTTCTTGTTATAAATCTACATCTAAAGATGACAAAACTTCTTGAAGATTTGCAGGATCCTCTTCTAAGGTATAAACCGTATAATTGCTGAAGGTTTGCAGGATCCTCTTCTAAGGGTCCTCTTTCAGTGCTCTTTATCAAAAGAACGTGACTTGGTTCGCTGCCCCCACTATTTCTTGATTTGAAAGGGAATATTTTCATAGAAGCCAACATCAATTGACTCTATGATCACTTTCACATTTAGGTCATAAAACTTATATGCTTTGTTGTTTAGTGCATACCCAATGAACACACATTCATAGGTTCTACAAGAGAGTTTAACTCGCTTGGGATCAGAGATTCTAACATAAGTTAGACAACCTCAAGTTCAAAAAAAAGACAAGTTCAGTTGTCTTTTATATTTAGGAACTCTATTCAAAATAGAAAACAAACAATATAATTTTCACCCACCAATGAGATGCAACAACAAAGTTAAACATACTAGCAACAACTAGTTAAGTAAACGTTGTATTCTTATTTTCAAGTTTACCATTCATTTCAAGCAAATATATTGTTGTTGTTTCATGTATAATTCAATGCAATTTATAAAACTCATTAAACTAACTATAATCATACTCAGTACGTCTAAATCTTTCTATTAAATTGATTTTCAATTTCTATTACAAATATCTTAAACATGTCACGCGCTTCACTTTTAATGTTCATTAGATATACGAAAATATAGTTTAAACAATTGTCAATAAAAATGATCAAAAAAACATTTTTCATTTCTTGTTAACATCCCATCAGGTTCACATATATATTAAATTTAAAGACTCAGATTCTCTAAGTACTGATTTATGTGAACTCTTTGTTATTTTAGCTTGACTATTAAAATCACATTTTTCAAAATTAATTAAAGATAACTTTAGAATTAAATCTAAGTTACTTAAGTTTAAAATCCTTATTCACATGAAAGAGTCTAGTATGCCAAATATTAGAATAACACATTCAAACAGAAGGTACAAATTTTCCTTATGCCTTATTCAAAAGAAAACCGTAAACAACACAAAAAACCATAACCAATATTTTTTATTTTTTTTTTATCTCTGAGACTCTCTAGAGAAAACTCATTTGTTTTATGCATGATATAATTTTTGAAATCCTTCCAAACAGATTTAGTTTGTCAATAATAACAACAATTTGAATTTTTTCATCTAGAGTCATACCTTAACAGTTATCTTCTAAATTTTGCGGGAGTGAGCTTCTAAGAATCTGTCATCGGTCATCTGATACACTAGGTAGCGGCTCACAACATCCTTTTTAGTCCCAACTTTCTTGGTATCATATTTCTTCTTCAGAGCATCCCAAACATCCCTAGTAGTATTGCTGGAACTATAGTAGTCATACTTATCATCAACAAGTCCATTGGGTTAATTCTTCAGTTTTCTTATCCATTTCTGTTTTCTTAAAACTGAAATATTTATTGAAATCAGAGTCAACATAAAAAAAATTAGAGTCAACATAATCAGAGTTGACATGACATAAAGAAACGTCTTAAAATTATTGTTTTTGAGTTAAGAAAAACTATTTCAAAATAAATTTATGTCACCAAAGATATTTCTAGGTTGAGTTGGGGACTATGTCGGCCTCTTTAAGACGTTTCGCGGTATTGCCCAAATTGTGCAAGGCAGACTATCAACCACAAAGTTCTCAAGATAAAACAGTCTAGAAAAACTGTATCGGAGTTCTACTGCACCATAGAAAACCATTTTAGAACTACACCCTCAATAAGGCAGTTAAAGTCACTATCAATATGACGATTAAAGTCACTCGCAATATGATACTATGATCACTCATAAATCAAAAGGACTACGACACAAAATATTGCGCTAAAAGAGTACGACATAAAAACCGTTGTAAAAGTATAGTGGTATTAGGACCACTAAAAAATCGATGGAACTATGGCATAACAACCGCTCTAAAAATCTAAGGGACTAAGGTTCAAAACTGCTCTATAATATCGAAGGGGCATAAAGAAATGGGAGAAGTTGCTCGGAAATATATTGAGCAGGATAGAAAAAGGGGGAAAGAGAAAGTATCAAGAAAAGAGAAAGTTGGAAAATGCATCAAACTTTGGTGTACTTTTCTCAAGAGTTTGATACTCATTATATAGTGATAGAAGCAAACCCACATATGTTTTCTATCAAATGTGAGTCTTTAGTATTTATAGAGTTGAAAACTACTCAATATATGATATTTATTCAATGTGGGACTTCAACAATTTTTAAATTTACACACTAACATACTCTATGTTCCAACAGTTTCATTTGATCAAATTAAAAGAAAGGCTAAATAGCATCCGCGATCCCGTAACTCAATTTCAGTTAACATTTTACTCCTTTATTTTTTTTCTCGATTTGGTCATTTATTTTAATTTTAAGTGACAATATGATCTTTTATGTTTTAAAATGTCAACAATGTTATCCTTTTTTTTTTTACAAAAATTCAAAAAATTAATCAAAATTTTTAAACAAAACCCATAAAATTAATTATCATCTTCAAATAATGCAAATTTCATCAAATTCATAACTTAAATCTTTAAATAAACTCATATTTTCATTCTTTTATATGGTGAATTTGATGTTGTTGGAGATGAAAATATGAGTTTGTTTGAATATTTGAGTTATGCTTTTGATGAAATTTGCATTATATTGAAGATGATTATTAATTTTATTGGTTTAATTTGAAAATTTTGATGAAATTTTTTAATTTTTGTAAGAAAAAATGATAATATTGTTGGTATTTTAAAAAATAAAAGATCAAATTGTCACTTAAAATTAAAATAAAGGACCAAATCGAAAAGAAAAAGAACAAGATAAATAACTAAAACGTTAACTGAAATTAAGTTAAGAAGTCACATGTGCTATATAGCCTAAAAGAAAACATTAATGCCTTGGAGATTTTTTTCTTTTCTAATTTATTTGATTTTAATTTCAATTTTGTTGTTTATTCATTTTATTTTATTTTTTAAATTACGGGTAAGGAATTTTTTTTTTATCAAGTTGGTTTTATCATTAACAAAAGATGAAGTGATAACAAACATTAATATGATTTTGATAAAGATTGAAGTGTGAATTTGGGTGTTGTTTTTTTGGAATTATATATATAAAGTTCAAAATCAAATATTTTGGCTTGAAATTATTGTCAATTATTATAATTATCATATTATGTAGTTTGATTTAAATTTGAAATTGAAATTGATTCACAAAAATTATGTGCTCGATTGAAGTTTAATTTTATTTTGGGAAGTACAAAATTTGCTATATATAATATTTTGATTTTATATATATTTGAGGAATTTTTGTTGCCTTCATCACAAAATATTTTGAACCAAATTCTGAAGTACATTAAATAAAGATTTGATTCTTTAAATTTTTGGAAGATATGAATTCTAGAATTTGTGTTGTTTATTTATAAACATATAAAGATTTATTTCATTTATTTGGGATATATTAATTCTAGAATTATTTGGTCATTAATTTAAAGAATCATTCAACATATATGTGAATCAGTTTAGCATTAGTATTTTATTTTTTTCATTTAGAGTTTATACAATAATATTTTTTCTAGATCATGCTTTTCAATTTAAATATATGCTACTTGTGAATTTGTTCTCACAGTAAGGGGTGCCAATCAGTCTTATAACTATCGATCCGTGTCATAAATGAATATGGTTTATATATGTGAGTAATAACTTGTAAATTTAAGACTTTTCTCATTTAATTTAATAAATTAATTTGTTGATAATTGAGATAGATAATTGAAACAACAAATTACAGAAAACAACCTCTACTACATAGATTAGAGTCGACTAAATTACAAAAGATGTAATATGAAATTATCCATTCAAGTTGCCGTCGGTCTAAAGAAAGGCACAACTTGGTCAGATAGTTAGATAACTGTAATTTATTAAAGATTTAAATATGTTTTTGATCCATGCAAATATGTTTAATTTTGATTTTTAGTCCCTATATATTTTTTTGTTTGAATTATACCCTTGCAAATTATAATAAGTTTTAAAAAGTCTTTTATGAATCTTTTTTAGTAAAAATATGGTGACATAACTAATTTTTGATGAATAGACACATGATGACTGTATAATTGTTCTTGACTAGACAATATTTAATATTTAAAATTAAAATTTATTTTATTAACTCATTTAATCATTTAATTAAAAGCTTAAAATTAACTAATTAATTAATAAACCAAATAAATAATAACAAGCTAAATAATCTTCATCTTCAACCCTAATTTTTTTTAATAAAAACTTAACAATCTTCATGTTCAACCCAATTTCTTCTTCTTCAAATAAAAAATTTTCAAATCTTTAATCCAAAGTGTGGTATTCCAGGGATGCATCCCTATGAAAAAGACTCTGTACATGTTTGTGCACTACATTTATTGATGTACAACTGTAGTATTCTATAATGTAGCAATTCATATAGTATTCAATTTTTGGTCCTCATTAGAATATTATTGTTTTTTGTAACACCCCGTTTTTCAAAGCGAGGGTGTATTTTTTTTTCAAAAGAAATTAAAATAGAACAGAGAAATAAATAAGGTAACACCTTTAGATAAGTAATTAAGTCATTATAATTTTCAAGCAGCGGAAAAGCTCTCAAACCATGAATTCAAAATATTAACATAACAAAAGTAGTACAGTCTTCCAGTTTAAAAATAAACGCAACCCAAAGGAAAGACATCCGTTCCCTCTGTGTCAACCTAGTCTGATCATTTTACGAAACAAATGACACAAACACACTTATTGAATGCACAAGATTGGTTAAAAACTCTAATTAGACAAGAATAAGCCTAGGGAGGACGAAAATGAGCTAATAATAATCCAATGACACAAATGAACTTATTGGATGTACAAGATTGATTAAAATCCCTAATTGGACAAGAATAAGCCTAGGGAGGACGAAAATGAACTAAAGGTTAATCCAATGACACAAACACACCTATTGGATGCACAAGATTTGTTAAAAACCCTAATTGGCCTAGAATAAGGCCATGGAGGAAGAAAAAGACCTAAATGTTAATCCAGTGACACAAACACACCTATTGGATGCCCAAGATTGGTTAAAACCCTAATTGGACAAGAATAACCCTAAGCAGGACGAAAATAACATAAATGTAAATCCAATGACACAAACGAACGTAGTGGATGCACAAGATAAGTTAGAACCCCTAATTACACTAGTATTAGCCTGGGGAGGACGAAAATGACCTAAATGTTAATCCAATAACACAAACACACTTATTGGATGCACAAGATTGATTAAAAACCCTAATTGGACAAGAATAAGCCTAGGGAGGACGCAAATGACCTAAATGTTAATCCAATAACACAAACACACCTATTGGATGCACAATATTGGTTAAAAACCCTAATTGGACAAGAATAAGGCCATGGAGGAAGAAAATGACCTTAATGTTATTCCAATGATACAAATAAACTTATTGGATTCACAAGAATGGTTAAAAACCCTAATTGGACTAGAATAAGACTAGGGAGGACGAAAATGAACTAAATGTTAATCCAATCACACAAATGAACTTATTGGATTGGCAAGATGGGTAAAAAAACACTAATTCGTCTAGAATAATCCTAGGGAGGATGAAAATGACCTAAATGTTAATCCAATGACACAAATACCCCTATTGGGTGCACAAGATTGGTTAAAAACCCTAATTGGACAAGAATAAGCCTAGGGATGACTAAAATGACTTAAATGTTACTCCCATGACTCAAACACACCTATTGGATACACAAGATTTGTTAAAAACCGTAATTGGACTAGAATAAGCCTAGGGAGGATGAAAATGAACTAATTGCTAATCAAATGACACAAACACAACTATTGGATGCACAAGATTGGTTAAAAACCCTAATGTCAATAGAATAAGCCTAGGGAGGAAGAAAATGACCTTAATGTTACTCCAATGGCACAAAGGAACTTTTGGATACACAACATTGATTTTAAACCCTCATTGGACTAGAATAAGCCCAAGTAGAACAAAAGTGACCTAAATGTTAATCCAATGACACAAACACACCGATTGGATTCCCAAGATTGGCTAAAAACCCTAATTAGACAAGAATAAGCCTAAGGAGGGCAAAAATGACCTAAATGTTAATCCAATGATACAAATGTACTTATTGGATGCATAAGATATGTTACAGACCCTAATTGGAACAGAATAAGCCTAAGGAGGACGAAAATGACCTAAATGTTAATCCAATGACTCAAATGAACCTATTGGATGCACAAGATTGGCTAAAAACCCTAATTGGATTATAATAAGAAGAAGGATGACGGAAATGCCCTAAATGTTAATCCAATGACACAAATGAACTTATTAGATGCGCAAGATTGGTCAAAAACCTTAATTGGACTAGAATAAGCCTAGGGAGTACGAAAACGATTTAAATGTAAATCCAATGACAAAAACACACCTATTGGATCCCAAGATTGGTTAAAAACCCTAATTGGACAAGAAAGAGCCTAGGGAGGAAGAAAATGACCTAAATGTTAATCCAATGACACAAACACACCTATTGGATTCACAAGATAGGTTTAAATCCCTAATTGGACAAGAATAAGCCTAAGGAAACGAAAATGACTTAGATGTTAATCCAATGACACAAATGAACTTATTGGATGCATAAGATTGGTTAAAAATGCTAATTCGACTAGAAAAAGCATAGGGAGGACGAAAATGACCTAAATATTAATCCAATGACACAAATGAACATATTGGATGCACAAGATGGGTTAAAAACCCTAATTGGACTAGAAAAAGCCTAGGAAGGACGAAAATGGCATAAATGTTAATCTAATGACTCAAATGAACTTAATGGATGTACAAGATTGGTTAAAAACCCTAATGGGACTAGAATAAGCCTCAGGAGGACGAAAATGACTTAATGTTAATCCAATGACACAAATAAACTTATTGGATGCACAAGATTGATTAAAAACCCTAGTTGGACTAGAATAAGCTTAGGGAGGACGAAAATAACCTAAATGTTAATCGAATGACACAAATGAACTTATTGGATGCACAAGATTAGTTAAAAACTCTAATTGGACAACAATAAGCATAGGGAGGACGAAAATGACCTAAATGTTAATCCAATGGCACAAATGAACTTATTGGATGCTCAAGATTGGTTAAAAACCCTAATGGGATTAGAATAAGCCTCAGCAGGATTAAAATGAGTTAATGTTAATCCAATGACACAAGCACACCGATTGGATGCAAAAGATTGGTTAAAACCCTAATTGGACAAGAATAAGGCTAGGGAGGACGAAAATAAAATAAATGTTAATCCAATGACACAAATGAACTTATTGGATGCACAAGATTGGTTAAAAACCCTAATTGGACTAGAATAAGCCTAGGGAGGACGAAAATGACCTAAAGGTTAATACAATGACACAAACACACCTATTGGATGCACAAGATTGATTAAAATTCTTAATTGGACAAGACTAAGCCTAAGGAGGAGAAAAATGACCAAAATATTAATTCAATGACACAAATGAACTTATTCGATGCACAAGATTGATTAAAATTCTTAATTGGACAAGACTAAGCCTAAGGAGGAGAAAAATGACCAAAATATTAATTCAATGACACAAATGAACTTATTCGATGCACAAGATTGATTAAAATTCTTAATTGGACAAGACTAAGCCTAAGGAGGAGAAAAATGACCAAAATATTAATTCAATGACACAAATGAACTTATTCGATGCACAAGATTGATTAAAATTCTTAATTGGACAAGACTAAGCCTAAGGAGGAGAAAAATGACCAAAATATTAATTCAATGACACAAATGAACTTATTCGATGCACAAGATTGGCTAAAAACCTTAATGTGATTAGAATAAGCCTAGGGAGGACCAAAATGAACAAAATGCTAATCTAATGACACAAACACAACTATTGGATGCACAAGATTGATTAAAATTCTTAATTGGACAAGAATAAGCCTAAGGAGGAGAAAAATGACCAAAATATTAATTCAATGACACAAATGAACTTATTCGATGCACAAGATTGGTTAAAAAACCCAATTGGACTAGAATTAGCCAAAGAAGGACGAAAATGACGTAAATGTTAATCCAATGACACAAATGAACTTATTGGATGCGCAAGATTAGTTAAAAATTCTATTTGAACTATAATAAGCCTAAGGTGGACGAAAATGACCTAGATGTTAATCCAATGACTTAAATGAACTTATTGGATGCATAAGATTGGTTAAAAATGCTAATTGGTCTAAAAAAGCATAGGGAGTACGAAAATGACCTACATGTTAATCCAAAGACACAAATGAACTTATTGGATGCACAAGATTGGTTAAAAACCCTAAATGGACTAGAACAAGCCTAGGGAGGACGAAAATGACCTAAATATTAATCCAATGACACAAATGAACTTATTGGAAGCATAACATTGGTTAAAAACCCTAATTGGACTGGAATAAGCCTAGGGAGGACGAAAGTGACCAAGATGTTAATCCAATCACCCAAAAGAACTTATTGGATGCACAAGTTTGGTTAAAACATTAATTGGACAAGAATAAGTCTAGGGAGGACGAAAATAACCTAATTGTTAATCCAACGACACAAACGAACTTATTGGATGCACAAGATTGGTTAAAAACCCTAACTGGACAAGAATAAGCCTAGGGAGGACGAAAATGACCTAAATGTTAATCTAATGACACAAACAGACCTATTGGATGTACAAGATTGGCTAAACATTAATTGGACAAGAATAAGCCTAGGGAAGGCGAAAACAACCTAATTGTTAATCCAACAACACAAATGAACTTATTGGATGCACAATAAACTTATTGGATGCAAAAGATTGGTTAAAAACCCTGGTCGGACTAGAATAAGCCTAGGGAGGACGAAAATGACGTAAATGTTAATCCAATGACACAAATGAA
>NC_021166.2:38803655-38804641 GCF_000331145.2 Cicer arietinum | reverse complement strand
TGGACAAGAATAATCCTAGGGAGGACAAAAATGACCTAAATGTTAATCCAATGACACAAACACACCTATTGGATGCAGAAGATTGGTAAAAAAACCTAATTGAACAAGAATAAGCCTAGGGCTGATGAAATATGACCTAAATGTTAATCCAATGACACAAATGAACTTATTGGATGCATAAAATTGTATAAAAACCCTAATTGAACAAGAATAAGCCTAAGGAGGATGAAAATTACGTAATGGTAATCACATGACACAAATGAACTTATTGGATGCACAAGATTGGTTAAAAACCCTAATTGGACTAGAATTAGCCTAGGGAGGATGAAAATGACCTAAATGTTAACCTAATGACACAAACATACCTATTGGGTGCACAAGATTGGTTAAAACCCATATTTGGACAAGAATAAGCCTATGGAGGACGAAAAATGAACTAAATGTTAATCCAATAACACAAACACACCTATTAGGAGCATAAGTTTGTTTAAAAACCTTAATTAAACAAGAATAAGCCTCGGGAGAACGAAAACGACCTAAATGTTTATCCAATGATAGAAACATACACATTGGATGCAGAAGACTGGTTAGAATCCCTAATTGGAATAGAAGTAGTCCACAGAGGATGAAAGTTACCTAAATGTTAATCCAATGACACAAACACACCTATTGGGTGCACATGATTGGTTAAAAAATCTAATTGGACGAGAATAAGCATAGGGAGGACGAAAATGACCTAAATGTTGATCCAATCAAACAAAAACAAATATTGGATGCACAAGATTGGTTGGAAACCCTAATTGGACTCGAATAAGCCTAGGGAGGACGAAAGTTACCTAAATATTAATCCAATCACACAAACACACCGATTGGATGCACAACATTGGTTAAAAAACCTAATTGGACTAGAATAAGGCTAGGGAGGACGAAAATGACCTAAATGTTAATCCAATGAAACAAACACACATTTTGAATGTACAAGATAG
>NC_021166.2:38793021-38803155 GCF_000331145.2 Cicer arietinum | reverse complement strand
GACAGTTGAGACCAGTAGGCAAACCGCTGCAAAAAGAAAGTTATTTTCATACCATAAAAGTAATATGGCTTCAAACGAATTGATAATTACTAGGCAAAAAAAAGTATTTGTATACAGTTTTTGGTCAAAAATAAAAATACTGGTATACATAATTAAAGTTGTACACCCAGGTTTCCTAGACCCAAATTATTACAATCAATCCCAGAAAGTATACATAGTCACATAAAAATGTGATGACATGTTGAATACATCCTTATTTTTACTAGCCAAATGGTAAAATGCAGTTTGAGTTAGCAAACTATTGTAATAATAGTGATTCATTTTTATCATCTACTAGTAACAGTGACTAATTGCTATATGAATGTAAAAACAAAATTGTGCATAAAGTAATTATAGAAAACTGACACAACATTCAATAGAGCAATTAATGAACATACTTATAAAATAAACATAACAAGAGCAATCTTGTATCTAATGATGCAATCAATTAACATATCTTATAATCATGATATAAATTAAGATAACAATCAAACATATGTAGCTAGGGACTATAGGATGAGAAATAATTTGGACAGTGATAGGAGTGTCTATTGCGATGTACTGTGTGATTCAAATTGAGGTTGTGTGAAATACAATAACACAGAAATAGCAATGAGTCCTAAGCCAAGAAATAACTCTAGGCTCCATCAAGTCACGATATAACTAACTCATTCTCACTCTATAAAACTAGAATCCAACTTTTCTAAAATCAACAATTCACTTTAGAGTCTAAAGTAAATAATATCAACGTTTGATCAATGATGTCAATCACAGATTGTGAAAAAGAGTGGTTTGTTGAAATTCCACTATGCAACAGTGCTATAGCATCGACATAGCTGGTATTTGACAACATTTTGTATTAAACAACGTATCGCGAAACAATAGCGATTTGTTTTTATTCTGTTATACTATAGGCTATAGCATCATTATAGCCTCTATTTAATAACACTATGGTTGATAAATGAATAAATAGTTGATATTGTATGCAAATACATAAAATATCATAGGTGTGTTGAAATTTCTCACCACGACTTTATTGACTAGTTACTTTAGAGAACACAAATCACTAAAATTGCCATAATTAGAGACCGGACTCAAACAAAATCAATTGCAATGATGCATATATCTTAATGTTTGCAACAAAGATGTTTCAAAAAGGATCATAAAATTTTTCAACTTAAAAAATTAAAGGGTACAACAAGACTTTAAATTTTGACTGGAAATGTGAGTGACAGATCAGGGAAAAATATCAAAATTAACAATATTGCCCATAATTAAAAGTAAAAGTAAGATCAACAAAATGTTTTAAAAGAATTGTTGATCGAAATATGTAGCATTAAAGAAACTGTATAAAAACTACCTGCTATTTGAATTTTCTATTGTCAAGTTGTTGGCAACTAAGTTCCTGCATATCATACCCAAAAAATATCATAACAATAGTTTCTCACACATAAAAAGAAACAATGAAAGCATAAATAGATTTAGTGCAAAAAACAGATTATAAAGATGTCGAGTTAAATGTTAGTCTAGTTATGATCTAATTTATAAATACTTCAAATCAAAACACGGACTAAAATTTAGTTGACAGTTTTGTTTTAAGGGAAAATTTATATGCACTTAAAAGCAGAGACATGCATGATTTTGTTATTTTAGTGTAAAGAACTAAGAGAAAAAATGAATGTTATTTGACCATGATATTAATGAATAAAAATGTTTAAGAAATGAAAAGTAACTAAATTTAACTGAATTGGAACTTAGCTTTCCTCTCTTTTAAATGAAGGACAATTTTATGTATAAAAATTTTCGGTTTTAAAAATAAGTTCTGCAGTTCTCAACTCTTGGTACTCATTTATAGTGGTTGAGATTGTGAGTTGCAGACTTCTACAAATTTTAAAAGTCAAATTGAAAAAACCATTAGTGTATAAACAAGATTATTGTTGAAAAAGAAACTGCAATAAAATATAAATTAGCTTGAGCATGGGTGAGAAGGGCGACCGGGCACGGCCCATATTTTTAGGGGCACAAAATTTTTATTTTTATATATGTAAAGAATAATATTACTTTTTCATATTATTGTTCTATCTCCTAAAATAAATTTTTCTAAATTTAAATTGTTAAAATCTTTTATGCGATCTACGATGTCACAAATAGATTAAATAGTCTCGTTCTGATTTCTACTGAAATCAATTTTGTAAAGAATATTGTTGATTATGAAATATCATCAATGATTTTGTATTAAAAATTACAAGAAGAATAATATTCAAATAATTACAAGGGATTTATTGGTTCAACCAAGGCACTCAAAATATCAGAACCACTATAAATTCAATTACAGAAAGGTAAGTGAAACAGTGAAGTTTTAAAATAAGAATAATGTAGGATATTAGGTTTTTTTGTTGGTCAAAGAAATTGGATTTGAGTCCTCTAAAGTTAGACCATTGATGCTGACATGAATGGTTGATATTATGTGCACTTGCATGAACAATCATTGAGGATTATAATATTAACCATTGATTCATCCACTTTACCAACTTCTCACTTTAGAGGAGCCAAATTCAAAGAAAATAAATTAGGTTATTCTGTTATTAGCAAAATTAACATAATAGAAATTGATCTTGTGATTGTAAAATCTTAATTAGTTGATAAGTAATGCTATAGAATATTGAAATTGGGGATGTATGAGAGGAGTTTTAAAATGAGAGGGTAGGAGAACTAAATATTGACCATACAACCGTACATGGATGGTCATTATTAAAGTTATTTAAGTGTCACACAATCACTTAGCCACGTGACAACTTTTTGTTGTAATCTTAACCATTCATGCTTTAATAAAGGTCTAATAATCATTCCTCTCATTTTCTCATTATAAAAGTTCTCTCATTTGATATGCTCCCTATTACGGAGGAAGAAAAAAACCATGAAACTTACAGTTGTAAATTTGGTTCATTTATCCAAGAGGGTAGGCTTCCTGATAGATCATTGTATGACAAGTCTCTGCAAGCAATAACCAACCGTCAAATTGATTTTTTTTAATTAAATAAACCAAAATTACAAAATTTGATAAACATGAAAAGTACTGATTGGTATTTCATATGTTAGCATATAACTCACATTTCAAAATATGAATAAATAATGACCGTACAACATTATATACCTGAATGTCTTATTTATTTAGAATTATGCGTACACGATTATCATGTTAATATTCCATAATCGAATTATTTTCATCTCTGTAGCACCAACACTTTGGATTAAAGGTGTGTCCCCCGGTGTCTAATACGAAAACATTGATTACATTCAATTAATTTATTTTCTCAAACTATTACCAGTGTCGACGTGTTAGTACCAATGTCATGTCCGTATCAATATCTAGGCTTCATAGTGTTAGAATCGTGTTCATATCAGTTTCCAAACTTTATAGGTTTTTATTGTTATATGTTTCAAAAGTATATATGACGGTAACTTGATGTACATTGACCAAGATTTAAATCATCTTGGATTGATCATAAGACCATGCATAAATGGTTAAGATAAATATAGATAAGTAACCATTTTGATTCTCAAATGTGTGAAGCTATCATAATAGTCCTTTAATGTTTCAAAATTATAAAAAATATACCTAAATATGTTTTTGTTACTCATTTTGATTCTCGAATGTGTCTTTAATTAATTATTTTAGTTTTTGAATGTGTTTTTTGTTGCTCAATTTAATTCATAAAATTACTAATAAAAGATGTTGAGACAAAATCTCTCAAATGATTTTAATGATAACAAAATTACTTAAGATATTATGATTGTGGTTAATGACTAACATGTGCTCTTGAGTGTATTCATTTAAGTTAATAGGTCATTAATCATTAAGGCAAAAAGAAGGAAAAAGTAATTCTGGCCTGAGGATGAAAAACCCTCGTGAGGATGGAAATTGCTGCAAGCGCGAGGATGGAAATTGCTGCAAGCGCGAGGATGGAAATTGCTGCAATTTGCAATATCTCCAGATCTGGACAATCTGATTTCTCACCAGAATATTGTGTTTATTCAATTGTATATCAATGTCAAAAATGAATAAACAAAGCATTCAAAGCTAGAGTCAAAAGGTCAAAAGAAAAAGGTGAATATGGCTAAATCTAGTATGTAAAGGAAAGGGTAGCAAAAGTGAAAGCAACCTATCAAGCATGTGCAAATGTCAAAATCTGATCATTTAATGGGCTTGCACGTTTTAATGCATAAGGAAGTCAAGTTAGCAAAAGGCAACTTGAAACAAGCCAAAAATGGAAGATCACATGTTGCTGCCAGATCTGATCCTCGGACTGAGTATGACAGTCCTATGTCATAAAGTGGCTTTTTCTCTCTTGTCCACATCACCTCAAAAGATGAAGCCAACTTAGACCTTAAAGACTTCGAAAAATGCAGCTCAGAAACAGCCTTGCACTCTGATTAAAGTGAAAAAGCAAGGACATGTCAAGATCAAAGCATGTGCTGCGTGAGGATGGTTCTGCCTAAGCCTAACAAGCTGAGTGGCAGTTCTGTAATTTTGATGAAAACCTTGGATCCTTTGAAAATGAGCTCCAACGGTCATCAAGGGCTTGGATCTCTATAAAATGCATACAAGCTCTCCATTGGAAGACACACAACACACTTGCATAAAAAGATCAAGCATCTTAAAGCTTTCAAGAAGCAAATCACATCCTCCCTTATTACTTTCTTTGATCCTACACTATATCTTTGTATATCTTTTGAGAAAGTATTAAGTATCAATCACTCTCATTCTACTTTGTAATTTCCTAGTGAGTGAAGCTTGGAAATATTTGGAAATTGATTGTAAGCTTGGTGAAGCTTGATAATACACGGTTGTAATCATCCTCGGGTTGAGGATTGATCTGTTTTGAAAGTTAGTGAAATCTCACAAGGGTGTGAGGACTGGACGTAGCCATCTTTGGGTGAACCAGTATAAAATTGTGTGTGTGTCCCTCATATTCTGCTCCTACTTTTTTACTCAGCTTAGATCTAACGATTTAAAAATCCCATCCTCGAGCTAGCCATCCTCAGCGAGAGGATAGTTTTAAAAACACTTAAAATATTTTTTAACAGCAAAATCCCTATTCAACCCCCCCTTCTAGTGATATTTAGCTACAACAATTGGCATCAGAGCAAGGTTCTCTAAAAAATACACCTAACAGTGTAAGAGAAAAAGATCCAAAAAGAAATATGTCAAAAGCTAAGTACATCCCTGAAGGAGGATCATCCAGCCGACCTCCCTACTTTGATGGTACAGATTACTATCATTGGAAAGGTAAGATGAGGCTATTTCTCATATCACAAGACAACAACATGTGGTCTGTGGTGGAAAATGGAGATCATGTCATCAGGACCAACAACGCAGATGCAACCTCCGATGAGAAACCTCAAGCACAATGGACGGCTGATGAAAATGCAAAGGTACTCCTAAACTCTAAAGCTCATTTATTTCTAACGTGTGCTTTGTGCAGGGAAGAGTATGACAGAGTTGAAGAATGCAAAAACGCTAAAGAGCTATGGGATACTCTAAGAATTCATCATGAAGGATCAAGTCATGTAAAAGAAGCAAGGATAGATATGGGAGTAAGGGATTTCGAACTATTCGAAATGAAGGAGGATGAAACCATTGATGAAATGTTCTCAAGGTTAACCATCATATTGAATAACTTGAGATCTCTTGGAAAGGTATACTCCGTTCAAGAAAGGATAAGAAAGATCCTAAGAAGTTTACCAAAAGAATGGAGGCCAATGGTAACTGCCATTACAGAAGCAAGAGATTTGACCAACATGAAATTAGAAGATTTGGTTGGAACTCTAAGAGCTCATGAACCATTGTTATTGGCTGATAAACCAAACAAAAAGGGAAGAATGATTGCTCTAAAAACCAGCCAAACAGAAAGCTCAACTTCCAAGAAGAATGAAGATGTCATAACAAAGGAAAACGCAGAGTATCCTCTGTCTGAGGATGAGGATGACCTCGTTCTGATTTCCAGAAAAATCCAGAGGATGCTAAACAGAAGAGGACAGAATAGAGGACCTCCTCAAAAAGAAAAAATTGACAAGAGTCAAATAACTTGTTATGGATGCAACAAGATGGGACACTATAAAACTGAGTGTCCTCTCAACAAAAGGAACTCTAGAAAATTCCCATACAAAAACAAATCCATGATGATCACTTGGGATGATAGTGATGAGTCATCCTCGGAGCAAGAAAAGGAAGAAGAGGCCAACCTATGTCTCATGACAAAATCAGAAAATGACAAGGTAAGTATTTCTGATCTATGTCCAAATTGTGAAAAATTAGAAGTTGAATTTGATAGCCTTTTAAATGACTCATACACTTTATCTCAAAAATGCATGTTTCAAAAAACCCAACTTGTTGAGATAAAGAAACAAAATGAAGAGCTACAGAAAAAGAATGATGAATATGTTAAAATCATTCAAGAGTTGCAGCAATCTCACTTTCAAAATTCTGAGAAACACAAAATTTTTGAATCGCATCCTCCTGACGAGGATACAGAAAAGGAAATTTTGAAAATTGAGGTTATGGAACTAAAAAATGATATTTCCAACTTTGTCAAATCTACAGAAACATTTCAAAAGATAATGGGGTCCCAATCTGGAATATTTGACAAGGCTGGAATTGGTTTTAAAAGCTCTCAAAAACAAAAATTATATGAAAACTTTTTCTTGCCTAAAAAACGAGAGGATAGGCCTAAATGCACCTTTTGCAAAAAACTTGGGCATACTTCCAAAATCTGTCATGCTAAGAAGAAAGCTAACAATGAAAAGGCAGCCTGCTCACTCTGTGGTAAACATGGGGACCATGATTCTATTTGCCATCATAAAAGGAATATCCTCAAAAGAGGAAAAACTAACCAACAAGGACCCAAAGCTATATGGGTACCTAAGTCTCTTTTAAACTCTAAAACAGGTTCATCCTCTAATCAACAAAAGAAATCCTTGGTACTTGGACAGTGGTTGCTCAAGACATATGACGGGAGATAAGCACTGCTTCATGTCCTTGGAGATAAAGGATGGAGGATCAGTCACATTTGGTAATAATGATAAAGCTCAAATAAAAGGAACAGGTATTATTGGTAAGAATAATTCTGCAAAAATTGAAAATGTTCAATATGTGGATGGCTTGAAACATAACTTGCTAAGTATTAGTCAATTGTGCGATAGTGGTTTTGAAGTTATTTTTAAGCCAACTCTATGTGAGGTTAAACACTCATCCTCGGGTAGAGTTTTCTTTTCCGGTTTTAGAAAAAAGAATTTATATGAACTTTATCTTGATGATTTACCTACTGAATCTTGTTTTGTTTCCATTGAAAAAGATAAATGGATTTGGCACAAACGAGCCGGTCACACAAGCTTAAACACTATTTCTAAATTAGCAAATTTAGAATTAGTAAAAGGTCTTCCAAAAATTAATTTTGAAAAAGACAAAGTTTGTGAAGCTTGTGTGAAAGGAAAACAAGTTAAAAGTAGTTTTCACTCTAAAAACTTTGTTTCAACAAATCATCCTCTTGAACTCATTCACATTGATCTCTTTGGTCCTATCAAAACTCCAAGTCTTAGTGGAAAAAGATATGGCTTTGTACTTGTTGATGATTTTTCCCGTTTTACTTGGGTTCTATTTTTAAAACACAAAGATGAAGCCTTTGAGGCATTCCACCATTTTTGCAAAAAGATTCAAAATGAAAAAGGTTCAAAAATTGTCTCGGTGAGAAGTGACCATGGAGGTGAATTTGAAAATGAATCTTTTAAAAATCTTTGTGAAGAAAATGGTATTTCTCACAACTTTTCTTGTCCAAGAACTCCCCAACAAAATGGGGTTGTTGAAAGGAAAAATAGAACTTTACAAGAAATGGCTAGAACTATTTTAAATGAAGCCAACATTGAAAAATATTTTTGGGCCGAAGCCATTAATACCGCTTGTTATATTTCAAATCGTACATCCATTAGAAAAATTTTGAACAAAACTCCATATGAATTATGGAAAGGGAGAAAACCAAATATTTCCTATTTTCACATATTTGGGTGTTATTGCTACATTCTAAATAATAAAGAAAATTTGGGAAAGTTTGATCCAAAATCCGATAAAGGAATTTTTCTAGGATACTCCACAACGTCAAAAGGTTATAGAATATATAATCTTAGGACTCAAACTGTGGAGGAATCCATGCATGTTATTTTTGATGAGTTTGATGACTTGTGTTTAGAGAAAAAGGATAAGGATGAAGAAGATGAAAATACATCCTCACAAGTACCCGGTCCTCACGCAGAGGATGAGTCTGATCCAACCTCTCAACAACTTCCAAGAGGATGGAAAACAGTCACGCATCATCCTCTAGATCTAGTCATTGGGAATACTGAAGATGGTGTGAGAACCAGAAACTCTCTAAGGGAAAATACTTCCAACATGGCCATGATATCACAAGTTGAACCCAAGACAATTGATCAAGCTATTGGTGACAAATCATGGGTTGAAGCTATGATGGAAGAACTCTCACAATTTGAAAGAAACAAGGTATGGAATCTTGTACCCCATCCTCTGGACAAATCGGTGATTGGAACTAAATGGATATTTAGAAACAAACTAAATGAGGATGGAGAAGTCATTAGAAATAAAGCAAGACTAGTGGCACAAGGGTACAACCAACAAGAAGGAATAGATTATGATGAAACGTTTGCACCCGTAGCAAGACTTGAAGCAATAAGAATCCTCTTAGCTTATGCTACTCATAAAGGTATAAAACTATTCCAAATGGATGTGAAAAGTGCCTTTTTGAATGGGTTCTTAAATGAAGAAGTGTATGTTCATCAACCTCCTGGGTTTGAGGATGAAAAACGACCAAACCATGTGTTCAAACTCTCTAAAGCTCTTTACGGTTTAAAGCAAGCTCCTAGAGCTTGGTATGAGAGGTTAAGTTCTTTTCTAAAAGAAAATGGATTCATTAGAGGACAGATTGATACTACTCTTTTCAAGAAAACACTTGAAAAAGATTTATTGATTGTTCAAATATATGTCGATGACATTATATTTGGATCCACAAATGAAAAAATGTGTGAAGAATTCTCAAATCTCATGCAAAGCGAGTTTGAGATGAGTATGATGGGGGAATTAAAATTCTTCCTTGGTTTACAAATCAAACAACGAGAGGATGGTATTTTTATCTCACAAGAAAAATACACCAAGGATTTGCTCAAAAAATACAACATGAGTTCTGCCAAGAGTATGGGAACTCCAATGCACCCATCCTCCTCACTCCACAAAGATGATGAAGGAACTCCTATTTCTGAAAAGGAATACAGAGGGATGATAGGATCCTTGCTGTATTTAACTGCAAGTAGACCGGACATAGTCTTTGCAGTCGGTCTTTGTGCAAGGTTTCAATCCTCTCCTAAAGAATCTCATCTCACAGCTGTAAAAAGGATTTTTAGATACCTTGTTGGTACTATAAATCTGGGAATTTGGTACAAGAAATGTTCCAATCTTGACCTTATAGCTTATTGTGATGCCGACTACGCGGGAGACAAAGTTGAAAGAAAAAGCACAAGTGGTGCTTGCCAATTTCTTGGTAAATCCCTAATAAGTTGGTCATGCAAAAAACAAAGTACCATTGCTCTTTCAACCACTGAAGCAGAGTATGTATCAGCCGCTCAATGTTGCTCACAACTGCTCTGGATAAAAAATCAGCTTGAGGATTACTCGCTAAGGTACGCAAAAATTCCCATCCTCTGTGATAATACAAGTGCAATAAATCTTTCTAAAAATCCCATTCAACATTCTAGATCTAAGCACATTGAAATTAAACATCATTTTATAAGAGATCATGTGCAAAAAGGGGATTTAGAACTGATTTTTATTGACACTGAAAATCAATTAGCAGATATCTTTACCAAACCTCTCCAAGAGGATAGGTTCAAAAAGATCTTGGATGAACTTTCAATTATTAATTTGTCTAAAATTAATTGATTTATCTTGGTCATGTTATTATATTTTTTATTATATAATTTTTATTTTTATTGTATTTTTATATTTTTATCTGTTTTGTTTTAAAAAATAAAAAA
>NC_021166.2:38765927-38789196 GCF_000331145.2 Cicer arietinum | reverse complement strand
CCTTCTAGTGATATTTAGCTACAACAAAAGATACTTGGGGATGTATTTGCAATTTCAATACATTCAAGGAGTATATAGGCAACATCTCACATATTCAGGGACCAAAATGTTTGTTTATCTTAAAAGATAAAATTTCACATGACATTTTAAAAGGCATGTGACACCCCCCCCCTTCTAGTGATATTTAGCTACAACAAAAGATACTTGGGGATGTATTTGCAATTTCAATACATTCAAGGAGTATATAGGCAACATCTCACATATTCAGGGACCAAAATGTTTGTTTATCTTAAAAGATAAAATTTCACATGACATTTTAAAAGGCATGTGACATTAATTTTTTAGCTTAATCATTCATAGTTAGTTCTAATGGGTGCAAGATTTATTTCTCTCACCCTGACATACTTTCACTTGTTACACAGATTGATCTCCATCCTTCTTTAGAATTCAAATAAGTCAAGCTTACTCACATGTTATTAAGAGATGAACTTTTCTGTTGAGGAAGAGTGCCACTGAGTTTGTTATTTCCAAGAAACCTGGAATTAGATAAAAACAAAAAACATTATCTATACACATAGAATAGCATATCACCAAATCAATATATAATTATAGGAAATATAATATTACAAGGATGACAGCGAGCTCAAATTGAAAATTGATCCAAGAATATGTCCTGAGATGTTATTGAAGCTCAAGTCCCTGCAAGAAAAAGCATAAGTTACAATCATCTGTGTTTGGGATACAACATAACTATAACATGGCACTAGGTAATTGTTTCCATATTTGCAAACAAATAAGATAAAGATAAATTATCTGCATGATAATAAGCTTGATAGTTGAATCTTTATATCACAGAACAAAGAAAACATTGGAACTGAAAAACATAAACAGAAGTTAAAATTGAAAGTTTATGCCAATCCAGTAATGAATATGTTATGATCTCATCAGAAATCAGTTGGCCTAAAAATATCCAAGTAAATCCTTTCGAAAACATTGATGCTTTAGTTTAATAATTAATATATCTTGTGAATAACTGTACAAGAATCGGGTTGCAGACATGCTTTAGAAAAGCAAAAGAACAAGTTCTGAAATAAAACAACTTTCACCTAATTGGTTCAAATGCATATAAAGTGAGACACAAACAAGTGATACTCACAGTTGGGTCAAATTTCGAAATTCTCCTATGTTAGGAGGAATTGAACCTGACATTTTGTTATTCCTCAGTTCTCTGCAACAATCATAACCAAGTTATGAGAGAAAATATGACAAGTAAAGATTTCTTTGTAATTGGGAAACTATGGACATGATATAATTAGCATAGTTCCATCCTTACAAGATAGTCAAAGACTTCATATTCCTTATTACTTCCAACGATGAGCTCCCATTAGATAGACCACTTATTCTCCTACATTTATGTCATAGATGATATAACAGTTTTCCTGAATCAACAACAACCATATAAGAAACTAGTGACACAACTCACAGCTCTGTCAAAGAAGTCAAATTGGAAAATGATGAGGGTATTGGACCTTCAAAGGAATTACCCTGAAACCTCCTATAAAACCATGCACCAATTCTCAGAAGTTGTTAGTACACACTTTTGGAACAAGTTACGAAAGTGACCATAAAAAAAAATTATTTCAAAACCTATATGATTTTTTATTACCAAAACATATTAAAATTATTATACTACTAAAATTTGCTATTTAGTAAGTGACCAATTTAGTGACTGAAATGTCTCAGCCTTGGTTGTTAAACCACTAATTTAGCGACCAATTTGTCATTTTTGGTCTCTATATCAGTTGCTAAATGGATCACTATATAGTAGTTTATTGTAGTGTTATAAATTTAAAATAAAAAGGAAAATAAATTAATCGGTAAGGTTGTCTTACAAGGTTTGAAGTTTAGACCAATTTCCAATGAAATCTGGTATGCTACCTGTGAGTTCTGTGTCTGAGGCCCATCTAAAATTATTAAAATAAACATTTTTTGTTGCATATAAGTTCTAGTTTTTTTTAATCTATTATCATACGAGGTAGAAGGGATTATCAATATTTTACACTGTCACCAAATTCTTAAGGCTTGCAATTGTTGGTGGAATTGGACCACTGATTCCAGAACTGTCCATGTAGCTGCAAGGAAATAATATTCTTTGAAATTAATATTTCTTGTAGTCTCAAAAAGATATATACATATGTAATAGACTGTAATTTTGCATTAATGAGGGTGAATTTTTACTTAGTTGAGGGCTGTGTACTTAACTAACATTACTGGTTACTCCATAAACAAATCTTTGACACTGCTTTCAATTTCCAATACTTTGTTAAAAACATTCTAAATTTTAGTCCAAAACAACTACCACACTTCACTCTTTTATGTTAAAGCTCACTCTTATTTACCAAAACAAAATTGTAAACATTTAACATTAAAGAGATTCTATAACTTCCAATTTGTGACATAATAAGCCTACACTTGAAAACTATATATAGACCAAAACTTGAACACATTACATGCATCAGCATAACATAATTTATACTGTATATCCCGTATAAATATCAATTGTCCACATTTTGTGTTTGTTATGCCACTTAGGTGTTTCAATAGGTTTTTATCAAAGTTCTACTTCTAATTTATTTTTAGAATATTAATGATTACCGCAATGTCATGGCAAGTTCCATCAAGAAAATATTCAAAAAACTACTGGTACTGATCATATGATTAAATTGGAAAGATAAAAGAGAGGTTTATTTATATAGATGATGACACACCATCAAAATAAACCTAACTGAATAAACAAATTAATAACAGCCTCATAAGTAACCAACTAATTTAGTTACGATATTAACTAACAAAGTACTAACTCAAACTAAGAAACTAAGAGCATCTGCAACGGGAGTGAAAATGAGTTCGTCCGCCAGCATGTAATTACTTAACTTCCACTTTTTTGTGGGTTCACCGTTGGAGTTGTGCCAAGGTGTGTCATCACGGTACTGTCAGAAAGGAACGGTGCTTCATAGCAGTTATCTTTTTTTTTTTCTTTTTTTTTTTATCTACTTTCACAATTTAATAATAATATAATTATAACCGCTACCTATTATTAATTTATTAATAATAATAAATTTATCATTTTTTTATTAATTTATAGCCGTTAACTTCTTTTTAATTTATTAAATAATAATAATTTTGTAACCATTAGCTATTTTTTAGTTAATATACCACCGTTAGCCTTTTTCTTTTCCCCTTTAATTACGATTGTTAGCTCATTAATAGAAACAATTTGTTACTCATACTTTTTCTTCACAATTTTTGTTACAGAAGTTTATTAAAGTTTTTATTAACGTACTTTTTTATTTATTTTTCCATTTTATTATTTCAAACAAAAAATATTTGTGCCAAATGGATCCAAATCAAAATAATATTCAACAATCTTGGTTGCATTTTATGCAAAATTATCCTGATGTTCAAATATTAATGGATAAATTAAAGTAATGGAATATAATATGATTTTTTAAAAGTTAAACCGTAAAAAATGAATGAGTTGATTTAAGGTGATGTGGCATAATAGAACTTGAATCATGTTGAGTTCACCGTTGGAGTAGAAAATGAGTGAATTGATTCAAGATGATGTGGCACAGTGGACCCTATCTAAAGAACTCATATTGAGTTCACAGTTGGAGATACTCTAAGTAGGATTGAAGAATGAGAAAATTTTAAACTTCAGTAAACTTTTTAATAAATATGAAAGCTAAGACTGAAGAAGTACTTACAGTTGTTCTAATTTAAGCAGCTTCCCAAGTTCAGATGGCAAAGTACCTGAGAAGTTATTTGATCCAAAACTCCTGAAAATTTAGAGATAACAATTTCGCGAGCCCATTTTGTATTAAAAGCAAAACAATCTTAGATAAAGTTCAAGTTTGAATTAGATTCTAACTTATGGAAGCTTATCAAATAAGAGAGTTTTTGAAAAAACTAAGACATATAATCTAATTAATTGAATAAACCATCAATTTGGTGGATAAACTATGAATCTCTTTCCAATTTAGTGTGTGAATTATAGAAATATAATAAAAAGTTCCTAAACTAATACAATTTGCTATTACTAGAAAGACTTGTAGTTATAGCGAGATTCTTTTAATATTTCTTCTTTCTTAAGTAATAAATGAGAAATTTATCAAAATTGACGGTAAAGTATTAAAATTATTCATTGGCCCATCACTTATCTAGTCGAACAAAGATTAGTTTTCATAAGAATGTAAAAAAAAAAAAAAGAAACAACGTAAGAGTTGTAGTTAAACGTTGAGGTTCTAAAATGGGCTTTGGACATAAAAATGGGGAAGGTGGTTGTTGTTTTAGCCTAAACCTGTGGTAAGGGTAGCTAACATCAATCCATGCTTGTTAGGATTGCGGTGACTTTCGCATAATCACATTGTGCCATTGTGATTTTGACAAAAGCTACATTTTGAAGTGCTGAAGAATCAAGAGAAATTAGATTTTATTCTCTTTTATTTTATATTATTATGTTTATTTTTATTTGATGAGTTTGTCGTTATTACTCAGTATTATTATTGTAATTTATTTTCCTACATAAACAGTTGTAGTAATAAAATATTAAAGTATTTTGTCTTTTACTTTCTTCATGCTATTAAGAGCTCTAGTTAGGGTTCTGTAAACCTTTCAACAACCATTAGGTTTGGCGCTCCAACAAACTAAACTAAAGCTAATGGCACACAATACCCCATGGAAGGTATTCCGTATGGTTAGCGGCAACAACACCGATAATATTGGTTTAGGCAGCGGCCCAGGCAATAGTGGTAGCGGCCTAGGCGGCATTGGCAGCGGCCAAAATGATTTATCTAACGACGATTTTTCCAACTTTTTTGGCCATGAGGGAACTTCTAATGCCTCAAGGTTGAAATCCAGTGGAAAAAATTATGTTGAATGGTCCCAAACCGCAAGATTGATACTAGACGGTAAGGGAAAATATGGTTTTCTAACAAGAGATGTGCAAATGCCTGCCACAACTGATCTGAATTACATGTTTTAGAAATCTGAGAACTCTGTTATTATTGTTTGGCTGCTTAGAAATATGGAATCAAAGATTAGAAAACCTTTTATGTTTTTGCCTACTGCTAAAGAAGTTTGGGAGGCTGTAAAAAAAACATATTCTGATATTCAGAATTCTTCTCTAATTTTCGATTTCAAATCACGATTGTGGCATGCCAAACAACGAGATAGAGATGTCACTACCTATAATAATGAGTTGATGACATTATGGCAAGAATTGGATATCTGCTATGATGATCATTGGAAGTGTTGTGAGGACAGTGCTTTGTTTCTTAAGAGACAGGAGAACGACCGTGTATTCATGTTCTTGGTTGGGCTTAATAAGCGGCTTGATGAAGTCCGAGGCAGAATATTGGGAAAGATCCCATTGCCATCACTTCGGGAAGCATTCTCAGAAGTTAGAAGAGAAGAGGCAAGACAAGGTAACCATGGTTCAAACATTGCAAATGTCCATGGCACACACGTGATACATGTTGGAAGCTCCATGGAAAACCTCTAAATTGGAAGAAAAAAGAAAGAAACGAAGGTCATGCGCTCCAAGCTGGTACATCAGATCAAGAAAAATAGTTTCCTTCAAGTCCATCTCCTTTCACCAAGGAACAATTAGATCAATTATACAAACTTCTTGAGTCTCAAACTTTTTCTTGCTCTATAGCTCAGAGAGGTAATTTTCCAAATACTGCTCTATTTAGTGTCACTCTCAGCCATACTTGGATTATCGATTCTAGTGCTACTAATCATACGACTGGAGAGTCCAATATGTTTTCTTCTTATAGTCCTTGTGTAGGTAACCACTAAATTAAAATTCCATATGGCTCTCTTTCATCCATTGCAGGGAAAGGTTATGTTATTCTGTCACCTAAGTTAACCTTAAAAGATGTCTTGCATGTTCCTAATTTATCATGTAATCTATTATCCATGACTAAATTAACAAATGATATAAATTGTCAAGCTAACTTCTTTCATTCTCATTGCACTTTTAAGGATTTGAACACGGGGAAGATGAGTGGCAATGCTAAGGAGACTGGAGGATTCTATTATCTTGACAATTGACTCAACTTCAAAGACTAACCAAAAACAAGTACCTGCTTTAAATCTATTTTTGTTTCTTCTAATAATGATGATATTATGTTATGGCATTTACGGTTAGGACATCCTAGTTTTCCGTATTTGAAACATTTGTTTCCTAAATTATTTTCTAAGAAGGATATGTCTTTATTTCATTGTGAAACTTTTGAATTTGCTAAACATCACCGTTCTTCTTTTTCTACACAACCATCAAAATCGTTTGCAGTTATTCATAGTGATGTTTGGGATCCTAATAGAATAAACACTTTTTCTAATAAAGAATGGTTTATAACTTTTATTTATGATCATACTAGAATTTGTTTTATTTATAACTTTTATTTAGATTTTCATCCCTTGATGTTTTTCGAAATTATCTTCCTTTGACTAGTGTCTCTGCTTATTTGCCACTAAAAGTTTTTGGTTGCACTGCTTTTGTTCATGTACATAAACACATTGACGAACTCGAGCCACGAGCAATAAAATGTGTGTTTACTGGTTACTCTCCAACTCAAAAGGGGTATCGATGTTTTGAACCAAAATTAAAAAGAACTTTTGTAACCATGGATGTTACTTTTGTTGAAAATCAACCATTTTTTACTGACATTCATCTTCAAGGGGGAAATTTTAAGGAAGATTCATCTTTTACTTTTGAAAACATCATTACTTTAAGTGATATAGTGTTGTCACAAAATTATGAGACTTATATTGATGCACTAAAAGAAACTGTCCAAGAACCCATGTTGGAACTCAATCCACTTATGAATGAGTTTTCGAAAAATTCGGAGGTGAAAATTTCAAATCAAAATCACAATGATCAAATTCTTGATCTCAATAATAATGAAGGACCACCTGAAATGCCACAACATAATGACTCAGATAAAAAGACACAAAGCACGTTTACTACAATTGACCCTACTTGGAAGGAAAATGTCTTTAAATGAAGAAACCATAAATAGAGAAATGAAGGACCCATTCTCCGATCCTTCCAAGATTCTGAACCAATAGATAATCCAACACATCATCTTGATGCAGGTAAGTCTTCTTCTAGTTTTAAGAGTCGTGTTGAGTATCTTAATATAGACCTTCCTATTGCAATTAGAAAACCTATTAGATCATGCACTAAATATCCTTTGTCTAATTATGTGTCATACTCAAAATTGTCTTCTTCATTTGTTGCATTTACCTCTAAGTTTTTTGTTGTAGAAATTCCAAAAAATATATAAGAGGCTCTAAAAATTCCAAAGTGGAAGGAAGCTATTCTTAAGGAGATGAGAGCTCTTGAGAAGAATCAAACTTCGAGAGTCATGACGTTACCTACAGGAAATAATATTGTTGGCTGTAAATGAGTATTTACTGTGAAATATAATTCTGATAATACAGTTGAAAGATACAAGGCACACTTGGTTGCTAAATGGTTTACTCAAACATATGGCATTGATTACGCATAGACTTTTGCTCATGTTGCCAAATTAAAACACTATTAGAGTTCTCTTGTCCTTGGGAGTGAATTTAGATTGGTCTCTTAAACACTATTTAGATTGGCAGTGAAAAATGTTTTTCTGAATGGTGATTTGAAAGAGGAAGTATACATGGATAGCCCACCTAGCTTTGAAGATAAATTTGGTTCAAATGTGTGCAAACTACTAAAATCCCTTTATGGTCTCAAGAAATCTCCAAGGGTTTGGTTTGAAAAATTCACTCGGTCGGTCAACATGCAAGGATATATGCAGGGACAATCAGACCATACTCTGTTCATGAAGTTCTCTAACGTTGGTAAAATTGCAATTTTAATTGTATATGTAGATGATATTATTCTCACAGGAGATGACATTGTTGAGATGGAAAGATTGAAGAAAAATTTGACAAAAGAATTTGAGATCAAAGATTTAGGCGCACTTAAATATTTTCTTGGTATGGAAGTTGCTCGCTCAAAGAAGGGAATTGTTGTTTCTCAAAGAAAATACATCCTAGATCTCTTGGAAGAAACTGGGATGAGTGGGTGTAGACCAGCAGATACTCCTATGGAATTAAATGTTAAACTTTGGGAGAAAGACAGTGTTCCTGTTGAGATTGGAAGATACCAGAGGTTAGTCGGCTGCAAACTTATTTATCTAGTCCACACTAGACCTGACATCGCTTTCTCTGTGAGTGTTGTTTTTTAATTCATCCATTCTCCCTATGAAGAACACTTGGAGGCAGATTAGCGAATCTTAAGATACTTGAAATACAATCCTGGAAAGGATTTGTGCTTCAAGAAAACTAATGACATAGAAGTCTCTATATTTACATATGCTGATTGAGCATGATCAATTACTGATAGAAAATCCGCCACTGGATATTGTGTCTATGTTTGAGGAAATTTAGTTACTTGGAGAAGTAAGAAACAATGGGTTGTTGCTCGAAGCAGTGCAAAAGCTAAATTTAGAGCAATGGCTCAAGGAATCTGTGAACTTTTATGGATTCGTAAACTCTTGGGCGAACTGAAAATGAAAGTTGACTCACCCGTAAAATTGTTCTGTGATAGCAAAACAGCAATAAGTATAGCTCACAACCATGTACAACATGATAGGACCAAACATATTGAGATTGACCGCCATTTCATAAAAGATAAAATTGATGCTGAAATTATATGTCTGCCATTTGTGACTTCCAATCAGCAAACTACTGATATCTTGACAGAAAGTTTGAGAAGACCCAATTTTGAGCGACTTATAGTCAAGTTGGGCATGACAAATATCTATGCACCAACTTGAGGGGGGTGTTGAAGAATCAAGAGAAATAAGATTTTATTCTCTTTTATTTTATATTATTATGTTTATTTTTATTTTATGATTATGTATTATGTTTATTTTTATTTTATGATTATGTCATTATTACTCAGTATTATTATTGTAATTTATTTTCCTATATAAACAGTTTAAAGTTGTAGTAATAAAATATGAAAGTATTTTGTCATTTACTTTCTTCATGAAGCTTGGTCAAAATCATGGTACGACAGCTATATTGCTAAACTCACAATCAATTCGAATATTTATTAAGACATCCTCTGTAAATACCATTATATAAAAACAAGAAGAAAAAACAAAGAAAGAAATTAAATTCTAAATAACATACAATACTATTAATTGAGTAAGATTTCCCAATTGTTTTGGAAGCTCTCCTGATAGGGCATTGATGCCAATGGACCTAAATAGAATAATGATAACATTAGAAAATTATATGTCCTAACATTAAACATAAATTATGTTATGAACTTGAGATAGTTAATGGCCATTACATGTATTGCATACGAGTCAGATTTCCAATGTCTGGAGGCAGAGAACCCGTCAAGTAATTCTGGCCAAGTTTCCTGCTTGCAATTCGAAAAAACATAGCATAGCAAGGTTCATGCTAAACAATTTACAAATATGAATGAAAATTGTATTCTATGGTGTTACACAATCATCTCGACCGTTGAACAAAGATCTTCATCCAACGGCTAAGATTCTGCTTCTCTGAAAATCGAGTACAATTTATAGAAGATAATAAATATGGAAGAAAGCATACAAATTGGTGAGGTATGTAAGAGTCCATAGCTCTTGTGGAATTTCACTAATCACATCCAAAGCGTAAACCTTTCTGTGGAATTCAATTCCATAGAGAGAGGGTGAGTATTAAATTAAACACGGAAAGAAAAAGTAGAAATAGAAATTGAAATAAAACAAAGTGAGATAGAGGAGAGGATATACAGTGCGGTGATGTGGCACGTAGTTTTGTTGTTATAGGAACAATCACATTTGATGAATGGATTGTAAGCGGTGTCTTCGATGGTCGTACTGCTATCGATGGCTCTTCCACTGCATAACTCCCCGCTTTTGTTCCATTGAGTTTGGTCAGCTGAAATGCCCCACTTGCTAAAGATTGAATTCAGACTTCTTGCTACATTCGTAAGTACCATCATATATCAAAGGTAGTTCACATCATAAAACTAAATAAATAAATCACTATGTTCATTTCATCCATTCAATTTTTTGGTTGAAAGTAAACTAAGAAAGAGGAGAAAATATTTTAAATTCTCTTTAATAGTGGGGAACAAAAATTCTCTTAAAATTTAGTTGAAAATAAGTATCGAATATCTTACTTGAACAAGTTGTCACTTGTGGGACAACTCATTACTAAAAATTTCAAAATAATTATTAACCATAAAACAAATTGCCATTAATAAGATTAAATTATTATACATAGGACAAATTCTCATTAATAAATTTTGGATTAAATAAGTTTATAGTCTTTATAAATTTCAATTTTAGTCTTTCCAAAATAAAAATATAATTTTCAATCCCTACAAAATTATCATTTATACAATTTTAGTCCCTATTGTAGAGTCAACATATATTTTTGAATAAATTTTTGGAGGCACGTTTACATGATTATAGAAAGTTCTTCCACAAAAATTGAATCCAACGTGTGACTTCTAAATCTATATTTTCGTTACTTTTATCTTGAATTTTTTACTTGTAAAAAATTTATATTTAATTCATCTCGAGATAAAAAAAATTATAATTTTTTATGGAGAAATTTTTTAAAATATTTTAAACATATTTGCAAAAAATCATTAAATTTTTTTAATATTGATGAACAATTAAAAATGTTTTATTTCGACAGAGACTAAAACTGTTTACTGGATAATTTTGTATGGACTAAAAACAGTACTTTTAAGAACTAAAATAGAAATGCCAAAATTTTATAAGGGACTAAAAATATATTTAACCTCTAAAAATTCAACATAATTATCATACATTGAACAAATTTTAACTTATAAGATTGAACTATCTTACGTAGGACACGTTCTTATTGATAAACAAATTTAAAATAACTACAATACATAAAATACGTTATCTCATATGATATTTACACGAGACAAGTTTTTACTAATAAATATTTTAAAATAACTAGTATATGCGAGATAAGTTTTCATTTATGATATTGAAATATTCACACACGTGACAAGTTCTCACTTATGAAAATTTCAAAATAAATATCATACATGATACAAATTATCACGAATACAATTTAATTATCAAATACGGAATAAATTCTCACTAATAAAAATTTCAAAATAACTACTACACGGTACAAGTTGTCACTTATGAGATTGAAATATTATATATGAGTAAAGTTATTGTTGATAAAAAATTTCAAAATAACTGTCATTCATGGAACAAATTATCACTAATGAGATTAAACTATTATATATAAAATAAATTAATACCGATAAAAATTCTAAAATAACTAGTGGCGAAACTAGACTAATTTCAATATGGTGGTAATAAAAAATTAAATATATATACTAAAATTAATATATTACACTTTCGTCAAAAGATATTAATATATTACAATAACCAATGAACAAAATTTATAATATATATATATATATATATATATATATATATATATATATATAACTGTAAATTAAAATTAAAATAAAAAAATAAAATATGATAATCATTATTTTGAAAAGGAGCACTCCACGATAATTTAAAGAATCAAATTAATCAATAATTGAATTTATTTTAATTAATAATCTTTTTCAATGTAAGCAATTAAATAAATTGTAAGAAATTCATCATCAATTTTATTTATGTGTCATGCGTTGACAACTTTTATGATTAAATATGTTTCATTTGTTATTGTAGTAGGGATAAAAAGTGTCAAAAGAATACATATAGATATATTAACTAAGTGATCATTTTTTGACTTTGTTATTTATTCTAATTTTTATTAATAAATTTATTTGAAGTAGCTAAATATATATTATTAGGATAGTTAAGTATTTTGTTTTATTTTAATTTTTTATTTCGTAGGAAAAGGGACTTAGTAATATAGAATTAGATCGAGAAGTCAATAAAATCTTACCAATAATTACTTTTGTTATGATTCAAATTCGAGTTTTCACAAACAATTGATTCGTAACCAAAGTTCATTATTTGAGTAAAAGAGTTTACTCATTGGTTATTGGAATAATTAACTATAAAACTAAACTTATTCTAAACAAATTTATATTTTGAGGTAGCCAAAGCTACTCTATTACAAGCTATGAACCACACATTATTTACAACAATTTATGTATTGGAGATGAGAATGAGTCTTTCATCAAAAGTCAATTTATGTAGGTCTTTTACAGGTAGGTCACTATTATTTATTATTTATAAGTAGTATTACGGAAATGTGTTACTATTTTGAAGGTGGACTCAAAGATGATGGTATTTTGTCCAGATCACCCGGTAATCTTGCTTTTCTGGATGAATTAAAAGGAATGCATAATTGTTTCAATAATCTTTCTTAATTTAATTTTAAATAATACTTCAGTTTTTTTTTCTTCTTTTGATATAGTTATTTATTTAATTTTAAATAACAATTTGATCAATTATATCTTAAAATGTCAACAATATTATCATTTCTTTACATAAACTTAGAAAATTTATCAAAATTTTCAAACAAAATCCATAAAATTCAAAACGAATTTCAAGAAAATTCACGTATTCATTAAATGCATAACTCAAATATTCAAATAAACTCATATTTTCATCTCCAACAACATCAAATAAAGAATGAAAATATGTCTATCAATTATGCAATAGCTTATGCCTAAAGAAACGAAGGAAAAAAAGATGTTTTAGTGGATCTCAATTCGTTTTAGTGGGATGTTTTAATTTGGGTTAGGTCCTACACTATTCTACAAAATCGATTTGCAAGATGAAAATTATCAGTTACTTATATAGAACTTTTAATATACACTAATCACATTCATGACTAGACATTTGGACGTGACTCGTGTAGCCTGAATAGCAGATGACCTAATGAATCTTATATAAACTATAATATTATCTTATACTTTAGATTGAATCCTACAAAACCAACTTGTAGAGTGAAAACTAGTTATCTTTTATAAACACTTTATCAAATTTTATCTTATTAAATGTATAATTTATAATAAGGAATACAACAAGTATAATTCAAGAAAAGATGACACTACGCCAAAAATAATATTTTATAGCGCGTCTTTTACAGCGTTTATTAAATACAAGCGCTGTTGTAGAATTTTTTAAAAATAACGGAGGATACAACAACGTTTTTTTGACAAGTGCTGTAGAAAAAGTGATGTTGTAAGGTCATATAGGGTCACATAGCGCTTGCACATAATGCTTACAACCCTTTTAAAGCGTTTTTTGTAAAAGCGCTGTAAATTGAAGCGCTCTCCCATAGCTTTTACAGCGCTTTTTGAGCGGTTTAAACACAAGTGCTGTAAAATGTAGCGCTCCCACCTTATGTTACATGGCTTTTAAAGCGCTTTTTGTGAAAACGCTGTAAAATATATGCGCTTTCATATAATTAAATGACCTATTATAGCGCTTTTTATACAAGCGCTGTAAAAGGCTTGCGCTTTAAATAAATATCATTCATTTTAAATAAATAAAAACAAATTTAATACGTTGTCCTAACCTACGAACTCTCACAACCACATGAAATTGATTCAATTGATGATGGTTTATATCTTAGAGATGATCATGATGAGGGGAATTTGGATTAATCCATCGTTTCGTATCGTTAATGGACAAACAAATGTGAATCCCACCAGGAAAAGAAGTAGGGCATCTTAGTGTGTTTAATTGTTTTATATAAGCCATGTAATCTAACTTAGGTACAGGGATGGAGAGGATCAAGAAGAAGAATTTGGGAATGAACACTTGAGTAATTGTCATTAAGACCTTGTAAAAGCATATAGAATCAAGTCATGATCACGATATTGAGTTACCGTATTGAATGTGTTGCAGTAGCAATTAGAGGAAGAAGTGCAAGAAGGAATAGGTCTAAAATTAAGAGTTCATTAGAGATGTTCTTGAGAGTTGCAAAATAATCCATGATCGTGGAATCCCCTTGTTTAATGGTGGACACATCTGAATTTATTTGAGAAACTCATACGAAATCACCTTGAGAAAATCAGTTTTTGAATTCTTGCCAAATGGAGGATGCGTCGTTAATCCAAAGAATGCTATTGACAATATCAGGGGAAATGGAGTGATAGAGCCAAGAAAGAACAAGAGCAATGCAACGTTTCTAGGCTGAGAAATCTGAAGATGTAAGGTCTGGTTTCTTGATCGAACCATCAATAAAGTCATATTTGTTTATCATTTCAAGAGAAATATGCATTGCACGAGCCCATGCATGATAGTTTGATGCATCCAAAATGGGAGATACCAAGGCAAGAGACACATTCTCATTGGAATGAATGTAAAAAGGACTACTGAAATCTTGATTTGGATAAAGAGGATCAGAAGGAGGAGGAGGCAGCAATGTCTGTGGAGGAGGAATGTCAGCCATGGCAAAAAGAAACAGAAAGAAGGGAAGAATGTAGAAGGAAATAAGATAAAAAAAAGAGCTAAAATTGGTATTTGACAACTGATAACATGTTATTTACTGAAATTACGACATGATTTATTAATTGATAAAATAGCTAAAGACTAAGTATTTATACAAACAAATAAAATTACTCGTATATGAGCTTATTGGTTAACAAGCTAACTAAAATAAGGCAACCAAAATCCAATAATTAAAGCTAACTAATAACAATAATATCAAACAATAAAAGATATCCTATGAACTATAAATTAAGTAATTTCATCAACTACAATTAAAACTTTAAAACTTAACAATAGAAAAATATAAAGCATATACTAGTATAACATATGATATCATCAGTAGTACGAATCTGCAATGAAAAAAGTATGTTTTCTTCTACACAAAAAATTCTCACAGTTGGAACGAAGCAGGATACAAATAAAGAATAAAAGAAAATAAAAGAAAAATCCAAGATATTGTAGGATAAAAAAGTAAAACGAAGAGAGAGGAAGATCAGTGAAAGAAATTTCACATGCTAATTGTATTTTAGAATGACATATATACAAGTTTAATAAAACAAGTTTTTATAATTTATACTACTATTCCTTCAACAAAAAATTTATATTACTATTACTATATTTTAATAACAAAGTTCATACACTAGTAGTCTTTTTATATTATTATTACTATTACTATATGAAAAATGTATATTTAAATCTTTTTATATAACAAATTTTATATTACTATTACTATAGTTTAAAATTTTAAAATCTTAAAAATGTATAGTACTTTAAAATCTTAAAATTATGTGTTACAAATCAATTAAAATAGACCTTATTACTCGATATTGCAAGAAAATAAAATATAAAAAAATAGTTGCTTCTTTTTCTCCTATGGGATTTTTCTTGATTTTTGTTGTCTTATCTCACTTTACTAAAAAAATTAAAATAGATTATAAAATTTTAATTGTAAAAAGTTATTTAAAAATATTAAAAGTCAATATATATTTTTGCATAGTTTTTAAAAAGGTTTAAGATGTTTTTTTCTTTCAAAAAACTCTCTTAAAATCTTAATCCAATCAATACATCTAATAAAAACTCCACTAAACTTTAGTGAAGTTGGAGAATTCCCACTTCTACAAACAAGTTTATATGAGAAGATTCATAGTTGTTGTTTTTATGGAAAGTATGGGAAACATATATACAAATATAAGAATTAGATAAATCACTAACCTTCAGAAGGATCTGTAGTTGCGTTGGAAGTTTGAGCTCGTCCAACTTTAACCAAACAGCTGAAGACACAAAGAGCAATAACATGTGCAAATTTCAAAATACAACGTCCCATGGTGAAGATGAACCCTCTCGTAAACAATAAATAATCTATCTATTTTGTTACCAATACCAAAGTAAGAAGACCCTTGGATTTTGTAGATTAAATACTAATTGCGGAGAAAGAGTTGGCTTCCTTGACTAGAAAATTTATTTGTTATGTAATAATATAACTTTCTTTGAATAGGTAATATTTTTTCCCTTTAACACTCAATTTTTCAAAGAAAATAGCTCTTAAGTAAAATTATTTTAATCAAAATACTTAAGGTCTACCGAGCGACTATTTTTAATTGAAGTTCATTTATTGCTTAAGGTCAACTACTTGATTTGGATTGATAGATGATCGTGATATATTGGTTTAAAATAATTAATTAGTTTCTGTAAAAATATTAAAAATTAAAAAAAATTCAATTGGCACTCCACCGTACATTTACGACCTTCCTTGTCAAATTTCTTACATGCCACTTTGAAGCCTCCTCTTTGTTGGTTGAGACATTTCATATTGCAATTTGCGATGGTGGTGTTTGTAGAAAAATTGTATCACCCCACTAGGCTAATCAACTTTGAATATATTTAATTAATTTAATTTTGTCACTAATTATAAACAATGATGGAATATTCAAATTCACTTGTTGCCGCATGTGATGACAATTGTGAAGTTTGATAAGACCCAACTTCAATTTACAATCTACTTGTTGACTTTGGATTCAATAACTCGCTTCAAACCTTTCTTCACCAACAACTAGGATGTGAGTTGAGCTGAATCAAACTTTGGTTTAGTTCGGTTGAACTAGATAAAAATTGATTTAGTTCAAAATTTGATTGAATTCGCCACAAATTTATTTTTCAGTTCGAACTCGACTCGATTTAAGTTTACGAATAACTCGATGTAGCTCAATATATATATAGCTTGAATCAATTTGAAAAAAAAAACAAAAAAAAAAAACTTAAAAGGAACAATGTTCTTTCAATTTTAAGCTAAAATATACTAATAGAAAAATTAACTAAACTCTATATAACTTAAACTAGATTTAAATTTTAAATCAATTTTTTCATTAGATTTGATTGTTTTATGTGCAGGTGATGCACTCCTTATAGAAGAGGAGAGTGTAAAGAAATATATTTTTCAATGGACTTTAATAGTAAAGTTAGAGAGAGCTCATCGAATGTGAGATTTTTAAGTGTTGAACACAATTAAATAGTTAACTTTGAGCAATAATATAACATTTAAAATAATTTTATTTACCTTCACAATATAAATAAGAATTATATACATTAATTATTTATAACTTGTAAATGATATAGTTTTATTTCAAAAAAATATTTATAAAATTAAAATATTATCACCGGAAGAAATTGATTTGAGTAACAAATACAATATCTCACTTTAAAAATAATATTTATAAAATCAAAATATTATCACCGAAAATAATTGATTTAAGTAACAAACTCAAAATATTATCTACTATGTGTTTATAATTCTATTTTGTTTTGCTTAATAATAATAATAATAATAATAATAATAATAATAATAATAATAATAATAATAAACAAAAGAAAGTTGTGTCTTGATGTTGAGCAAAATAAGTCACAAATAACGTGGTCATTGATCAAATAAATTTTTAGGAAAAAGAAATAAGTTTGAGTTGTGATTTTTTTTTAATAACAAAAAAAAAAGTGAAACTAATCCTCCAAAGTTTTTTTGTTTTTGAAAAAACTTACTTCCAAAGAGTTAATAATTTGATATTTGTATGTGTATGAGTAATGTAATAAGTTGTTTTCAAATAAACAGATTTGATATGACAATAAAATTTTTATTATATGGTTTAAGTTAGTAAAGTTATGAACACTTTTATAAGTTTGTTTGGTTATGTTTTTTGTAATTAAAATGACAGTTAAATGTTAAGATGTTTGAGGACCAAAATGATGTATTTTTTAAAATAAACTCAAAGTTGTGAGATGAAGATTTTAAAGTAAGTCAGTAAAATTGACAAAAAAGAAATTGATTAGTTTGCTTGAGTAATGTAACCTAGAAGTAAATTTTATAATTCCCTATATTTATGTAATTAGTTCATTGAGTCTCGAAAATGAATCGAGATTGTTGACACCGATTTAGCGGTGGAGAGAACTCTGAATATTTTATGTTTGTTGGGTTGAAATTTTTAAGGAAAATAGATAGAAACAAAAAAGCCATGACAATTTTTTTTAGAATAAGTTTTGAAATAAAGGGGTAAATGAGTTATTGTGGGTTATTTTATTTCAATAGTATTTGAGTGATAGAAATTTTATAAACTTTAAAGAAATTAGGAAAAAGTTATCTTGTAATTTTTATGACGGTATAAATTAAAATTTGGAGTCGTTTAAAGTTTGAAATCATACGAGTTGTTGTCCTTGATGATTTATTTGTGTTTTTAACTAGGTTTGGATTTGGAATTTTTTTGAAAAACTTTGACGAGTAAAATGGATTTTAGCCGAGTGGTATATATATATATATATTTAAAGAGAGTTCAAAATTTTGTTTATAAGTTGGTTTTAAGTTTACTTTGTTATTAAGGTGTTAAAGATTTTGTCCTTTAGATGTTTGTTAAAACAAGGTTTCTACCTTTATAGATTGAACTAAAAAATTTTAGTCATTGATATTAAATTTTTAATATTTATGAAGAAATTTAACTTTGAGAAACAAAATTTCAAACTTCATGACATTGAGAATAGTTCATATAAAAAAAATATATATATAAGGGTTCAAACTTTGTATATAAAAAACGTTTGAAAGAGAAATATTCACTTTATGTACAATGTTTCAATCTTAAGTTTTGAAGTTAAAAGTTTTAATTTTAATAGTAAGGATATCAACTTTATGCTGAAATTCGAGGTTGAAAAATTATCTAGCTATTTTAAAAAACAATGATTGATTATAATTTTTGGTTTTGATATATGATTTTCTTATGAATGAAGATTTTAGTTGGAGACATAAAAGAAAATTGTGAACTTGAGAAATATTTGGTGTTGATGATAAAATGTGATTTTTAAGTGAAAGTTTATACACAAAGCATAATTAATAAAGATTAAGATTTGAAAAATGTCAAATTGGAAAGTTGTGATTTTGAATAGTTAGAAGATTGGAACTCTTAGTATTATAGTTTTTTTTTTTATTTATTTTTTTATAAGATTTCTTGATACAAACCTTCTACTAGTTTTTCAAATATTAAAGTGCTGAAATTTATGTAATTGATTGATGATTTAATTGAAATTTCAAACCATGTGAGTATGTTTGTCTTTGATTAATTTTGTTAAGAAAATATTTTGTTCTAATTGTTAACAACAAAGATTTGAATTAAACTTCAATAAATTTGAAAAACAATTTCAAGATTTTCAAAGTGTGGCATAAATATTTTAAAATTCATTTTCGTTAAAGTACTTAAACCAAAGTCTTTTTGAAGTTAGGAAACCTAAGAGAAAAGTCTAACCCTAATTGATTTGGATAGTGGTCGAACCTAGAGTTCATTTGGGGGTTGGTTAAGAAACGTTTATTGATTAAATTAATTGGTTGATTTAAGGTACAAGGAAATTGAGAGGTGTCATTGGAATCGTTAGATAGGTTATGCTGGCGTAGCGTAAGTTGCTTATGTAATAAAACACTCTCGAGATAAGGGCACTTTCTAACGATATTATATATGCTTGAATGCAAAGTGTGTATGTATACATGTTCTTTGTGCTTGTGGTGAATAAAGGTGCACACAATTGTTTATGTATTTGACGTGATTATGTATTCATAACTGATAACATATGTGTTATAAATTTTATTGACGCGAATATGTCTTGAGTATTCTCTGTGAAAAAGTATTAAAAATTATTAGTTTAATGAGTATTAAAAGGGGAGTCTTTTAATAGCTACATTTACATAATGATTGATGTGGAAGAGTTAGAGTATGCTTATGCATTTCATAGTTAGTGGTGATCGTGATGGGACATGGGGTGGTTCCTTGAGTTGATTGGTCCACCTTATCCTTACAAAGATTTTGGAGTCGTGTAGATCTGTGATAGATTGTCCTCTAGTAAATCGTGTTGATCTGTGATAAGTGTTACCTCAGTAATTAGTACTGGTCTGTGTGAGGCGGTACATTTATGATTTACGCCCCTCGAGGAGGGTGTGGAAATTTCGGAATCATGCGCACTGACATATAAGCATTGCATTAGGGTACTTTATCACACGAGTCATGTTTGTTATATGATGATATTTATATGCATGGTTGTTTATCACTTGATGTCATGTCATCTTATGCTTTTGTGCTTTGTATTTTTGTACGTATGTTGTTTTTAGATTGTGACCCTCTACTATTATTGTGGATCGCGCTTACGCCCTAGGTTCTTACAGTTTTGAGTCGTGCTAGAATTACAAATGATTTTGGATTGATAATAAGAAGTAAAGAGACTTGATGCCACTCATGGATCCTTAATACCCAGTCAAAAGCATTATATATAATAAAACAATGATTCTAATTATCACTTTTGGAAAAGAATTTTACAATTAAATATTTTACTCTTATTTAAATTACAATACAATTATGAATATTTTATCTAAAAATGTTTAGTTGTTTAAAAAAATAAATAAATTAGACTCTCATTGTTAAAAATCGGGGTGTTATACAAACCTCTTTCAAAAAATTGGGAAGCATTCTCGAAAGTAAAAAGGGAGGTGAGCAGAAGTAAAGTGATCCATGGAAAATCTAATGCAGTCCCATCCATTGAAGGTTTGACAACGACATCAAAGGGAGATCAACCTCGTTCTTTTCAGAAGAAAACTAGGTTATGGTGTGACTACTGGATGAAACTGGATCATACCAATGACACATGTTGGATCATTTATGGCAGACCTTTAGATCTATAACACACCAGAAACTAGGACAGCCGAGGGAACACAACTAAGGTAAATTATGACTCATCTCCATTCAGTAAAGAGAAAAAGGAATTTTTACAAAAAATTCTGCATCGTACAATAGGTAAACCACAGTGGAACAAAAAGATAATATTTTGTATGCTCTAAAACCTAGAAAGAAAAAACAACATTCACGGATTATTGTCTCAAAAACATCTAATCACATCACTGGAGATTTCACTGTGTTTGATAGCTATTCTTTAGGTCAAAATAATTTCACAATTTGAATAGCTTATGGTACCATTTCTAAGATCATGGATAAATGCTTTGTCAGTATCTCACAAAATATTACTCTTAACTTAATAGTTTATGTTTCTAAACTTGATTGTAACTTGTTGTCCATTAGTAAACTTACAAAATATTTGAAGTGTGTCATTGCATTTTCTCCTAACATGTATGATTGTCATATTTTGGAGTCGGGGATAATGATTGGCAATGCTAAAGAATATGTTGGACTCTATATCCTTTAGGCCGAAGCATCTAAAATAGAATCCAAAACAAACTCTTGCCCTACAGTTACTACGTGTAGTCAATATTCTATAATATTATGGCACTATAGATTAGACCGCCCTAATTTTATGTACTTGAAAAATATGTTTTCTACTTTATGAAATAAAAAAAAAAAGTTGTTTCAATGTGAAATTTATCAATTTTCCAAACACAGACACATCCCACCACCTCAACCCTATAAATCTTCCCAACCATTATCTCTTATTCATAATGATATATGAGGACCATCACAGTTAAAAAATGTTACTAAATCAAGATGGTTTGTCGCCTTCATTGATGACCACACACGAATCACTTGGGCCTAACTTATGAAAGACAAATCATAAGTTGATAGGATATTTGAATGTTTCCATACCATGGTGAAAATACAATTTGAAATCACAATTACTATGCTTAGGAATGATAATGGTCAAGAGTACTATAACTTTGGGCTAAGCTCATACCTCCAGCAACATGGAATCATGCACCTAAGGTCATATGTAGATACACCTTAGTAGAATGGGGTTAGCAAGAGAAAGAATAGACACCTCATAGAAGTAACCCGATCGCTGATGCTAGCTACAAATGTACCTAACCATTTTTGTGGAGAAGTTGTCCTCTCTACAACCTTCGTTATAAACATAATGCATTTCCTGGTTGTCGACGTTTACACTCCTCACTCTTATGGCCAAACCTTATACCCAATCAGTCGTATCCTTCATCCATGCCCTTGAAAATATTTGGATGTACAACATTTGTTTAAACCTAGATCCACAACGTAGTAAACATGACCCAAAATCAAATAAGTGCATATTTCTTGATTACTCTCCTCACCAAAAAGGGTACATATGTTATTCACCTAAAAACAAAAATTCTACCACACCGTGGATGTGACATTCTTTGAGAATCAACCATATTACCCAAAATTTGGCATCCAAGGGTGGACACCTATCCAATTAAAGCGGCATAATCCAACTTTTGGAACTCGAGCTAACCCAACCCCAATGCACTGCCAGTAGATCTACTAAAAAATAGTCATTTCATACGACATTACAAATTAATTTTAGACATAAATCAGAAAACATTCGAGCGAAATAATAATATCAAACGACATTTGGAAGAATAGAGTGTGGTCTAAAAAATCCGCGCTGCAAATTAATATGTTCGTCACAATTGCGTCCAAAATGTTTTTCTAACATATTTTAGATTGTTTTCATATGAACTTTAAAATCTAAGTTTCCGTGATATGTGGTAATGTTTGGACGAATTTTAGAAAAAATCTAGTGAAAAATTCCTACGCTTTTCAAATGGATTTTTTGAGCTTGTTTCACACAGATTTCCCAAGACTCAAATAATCAATATTATTTTAAAATTTGTTTCAAACAGATAAAAAGAGTAACAAAATGCTCTTTTTCTCAAAAATAAAATAATACAAACTAGATTCGTATAAGTGCTCAACATTCTAACACAAAATATAACAAATTAATATGATCTTAGTTTCATTGTGAGTAAGGATGAGAATATGATAGGTCATTCGTCAAGGGCCTATGACATTACCTGACCTGTTTAATAAAAAGGCTAAGCTCAAGCTATTTTTAAAGCCTATTTATTGTTAAAAAGCTTAGACTTATAAATAAGCATATTAGACCGACCTATATTTATTTTATTATTTATTAATTTTATTTTTTATTAAATTTATTTTTTATTGTTATTTATTAATAATATTATTTCTTATTTTAAAGTCTATCAATTATGCAGTCATTCCATATTCGGTAACCGTCTCATATTATTTTCGTTCTTTTCCAATTGATTCGTTCATATTATTATGTAAAATATCAATATTTACTATGTAAGACCCATAATTTTAAAGTATACTTTATGTATTTTAGTGTATTTTGGTATTGAACTCGGAGGTTTTTTAGCCAAAGTTATTAATATTTTGGAGTTTATATGACCAAAGAGATATTTTGATGCCGATTAGAATTACTCGTCGATAAATAAATTA
>NC_021166.2:38763581-38765861 GCF_000331145.2 Cicer arietinum | reverse complement strand
GAAAGAAAGAAAGCAAAATCCATCTTCTTCCTCTGCCTCGCGTGACCCCCTTCTTCCTCCTTCTTCCATTTTCATTTTCGCTTCTTCCTTTTGTTCAAGAATAGAAACCCAAGGCTTAGTGGGTAAGAAAGCAAGGATTTCTCAGCTTCATACTTCCTCGTTGTTTCAAAAACGAAGAAAAACGGTGTTAGGGATTTCAAAACCGTCAAACACAAACCTCCCCGTTTCATCTAGATCTAAGCTTCGTTTCGCGAAGAGATAGAAGAGAAAGTTGTTCACTACCACGCTACGGTGCTATGGAACCAACTTTGGAGGTGACGTTGCGAGCGAAGATTTTACCGGATTTACTCGCGGTACCGTAATCGAACATGAAAGCTAACGTGAAGATAAGGGCTCCTTCCAAACTTCTAGTTTGCATTTAGGGACTTATCTGTGGTTGTGTGGAAAGGAATTCCGTGAGAGATTGCACAAGTGTTTGTCCGTGAGAGACTACAACCTGGTAAATTGTGTTTGTCCGTGAGAGATTGCAAAAGTGTTTGTCCGTGAGAGATTGCACAAGTGTTTGTCCGTGAGAGACTACAACCTGGTAAATTGTGTTTGTCCGTGAGAGATTGCAAAAGTGTTTGTCCGTGAGAGATTGCACAAGTGTTTGTCCGTGAGAGACTACAACCTGGTAAATTGTGTTTGTCCGTGAGAGATTGCAAAAGTGTTTGTCCGTGAGAGATTGCACAAGTGTTTGTCCGTGAGAGACTACAACCTGGTAAATTGTGTTTGTCCGTGAGAGATTGCAAAAGTGTTTGTCCGTGAGAGATTGCACAAGTGTTTGTCCGTGAGAGACTACAACCTGGTAAATTGTGTTTGTCCGTGAGAGATTGCAAAAGTGTTTGTCCGTGAGAGATTGCACAAGTGTTTGTCCGTGAGAGACTACAACCTGGTAAATTGTGTTTGTCCGTGAGAGATTGCAAAAGTGTTTGTCCGTGAGAGATTGCACAAGTGTTTGTCCGTGAGAGACTACAACCTGGTAAATTGTGTTTGTCCGTGAGAGATTGCAAAAGTGTTTGTCCGTGAGAGATTGCACAAGTGTTTGTCCGTGAGAGACTACAACCTGGTAAATTGTGTTTGTCCGTGAGAGATTGCAAAAGTGTTTGTCCGTGAGAGATTGCACAAGTGTTTGTCCGTGAGAGACTACAACCTGGTAAATTGTGTTTGTCCGTGAGAGATTGCAAAAGTGTTTGTCCGTGAGAGATTGCACAAGTGTTTGTCCGTGAGAGACTACAACCTGGTAAATTGTGTTTGTCCGTGAGAGAACTTAGTGGTGTTTTTCCGTGAGAGACTACACCCCGGTAAATTGTGTTTGTCCGTGAGAGACTGCACAGGTGTTTGTCCGTGAGAGACTACACCCCGGTAAATTGTGTTTGTCCGTGAGAGACTACACAGGTGTTTGTCCGTGGGAGACTACACCCTGGTAAATTGTGTTTGTCCGTGAGAGATTGCAAAAGTGTTTGTCCGTGAGAGATTGCACAAGTGTTTGTCCGTGAGAGACTACAACCTGGTAAATTGTGTTTGTCCGTGAGAGACTGCACAAGTGTTTGTCCGTAGGAGACTGCACCCTGGTAAATTGTGTTTGTCCGTGAGAGACTGCACAAGTGTTTGTCATTGAGAGACTACACCCAGGTAAATTGTGTTTGTCCGTGAGAGACTGCACAGGTGTTTGTCCGTGAGAAACTACACCCTGGTAAATTGTGTTTGTCCGTGAGAGACTGCATAGGTGTTTGTCCGTGAGAGACTGCACCCTGGTAAATTGTGTTTGTCCGTGAGAGACTGCACATGTGTGTGTCCGTGAGAGACTACACCCTGGTAAATTGTGTTTGTCCGTGAGAGACTGCACAGGTGTTTGTGCGTGAGAGACTACACCCTGGTAAATTGTGTTTGTCCATGAGAGACTACACTCGTGTTCGTTCGTGAGAAACTGTACGTTTAGGATTTCTGCCTCTCGCGAAAGGTTTTGTTTGCAATTGTGTGATAGCATGTTTGATTGCAAAACTATTTCGAAGCTCATGATGTTGTAGTGATTGTGTTATAAGTGCTAAGTGTTAAGATGTGGAATTGTGTATGAATGTGATTGAGTTAGTTTATGTATTTTTTGGAAGAATATGCAAGGAAATCGATTTCCCAATCGATTGGATGAGTTACAGGGACTTCCCTAATTTGACATAATCGATTTTATAATATGTTTTTCAAAACCATTTAAGAAATCGATTTGGAAATCGATTTGGCCAT
>NC_021166.2:38755683-38756143 GCF_000331145.2 Cicer arietinum | reverse complement strand
TTGATGGATTGAGAACTTTATTTTGATTTCATTTTTAATTGGCAAGCATTATATGAACTTTTAGCATATGGAAAATCCTTTTAAGGTGAATGCTTAGTTGAAAGGTTATTTTTTGCATTTAAAAACTTAAATGTTATGTGTTAACTTTGGTTGGTGACCCTTTACAACTATTGTGGAAATCTGGGCTTTGCCCTCAAGTGAGAGCCAGGACAATCTTACCGGTTCGTACCCTGTGGATGGGAATGTTGTGGGGAATGCCTGACTGGAGCTATGTTAGGAGGATCTTACGGGGCGCGTGGAGATCACTCAGGGTGTTTAGTTTGTTTTGGAGAATGATCCGATTAGGTTGACATAGAGGGATCAAATGTCTTTCTTTTGAACTGTATTTGTTTTAAAATGGAAGACTGTACTTATACTAATATTGTCAGCTTGACATGTTATTTTCGATGGGTTACATGTA
>NC_021166.2:38754829-38755586 GCF_000331145.2 Cicer arietinum | reverse complement strand
ATTTAATTCTCTGATTTATTTTAATTTCTTTTGAAAAAAAAATACACCCTCGCTTTGAAAATTCGGGGTGTTACATTGTGGTATCAGAGCTTTGGTTTGGTTTTCTTTGGGGGCTGTGGAACCTTTGGTTATAGATTGTAGGTCAACCTGTAGGTTTGGAGTTGTTATTTGATCATGCGTCGGTTTAGGTGGTTTGAGTTGTCAAGTCCAAAATAGTTATTATGTGTTGATATATTCGAAACTTAGTTTTGGAATTACTCGAAGTGGTGTTAACACTTCTTCATGATGTTGTTTTTTTCGGAAACACTACCTCCAAGAGAGAACGACGTTGCAAGGATGAACATCAGTAGGGATGATCAAATGGTTGGAGCTACAAATAACACAGAGGTTTTGTTGTTGCACAAACTGCTGCAAAGACTGTGGGGGATCTGGAGAAGAGGAAAAGAGAGATCTGTGCTCTTAAGATTAAGAGGGTTAGAATATTTTCGTCGTTACCATCCTCCAAAGTTCAAGGGTGATGAGGACTCAGGAAAAGAGTTGACTAGTGGATTCAAGAAGTGGAAAAGATCTTCAAGATGACGGATTGTCAGGCAGAGTTGAAGCAAATCATGACGGTATGGAATTTATAAAATGGTTCCAAGGACACATAAGCTATGTGTTGGTGTAAACTCGAAGATGATGAGTATGGATGGATTAACATTAGACTAATAAGGGATTTCAAGTAAAGATCTAAGTTGAGGACTTTTGTTAAGAAAAG
>NC_021166.2:38750770-38752603 GCF_000331145.2 Cicer arietinum | reverse complement strand
CATGGAATTTATGAAATGGTTCCAAGGACACAGAAGCTATGTGTTGGTGTAAACTCGAAGATGATGAGTATGGATGGATTAACATTAGACTAATAAGGGATTTCAAGTAAAGATCTAAGTTGAGGACTTTTGTTAAGAAAAGTATTAGATGTTTTCCTGGTAGATTTCAGGATGAAACTGGATGAAGTTTGACAACTGTCAAAGAGATGTGAACATCATGGAATTGTTGAGAAGATGAGGCTTCCATTTGGGATAACATTTGGTGCTTAGGTGTCAATGAAAGAGACTGGTATTGAAGTTAAGGGAGCGTTGCACACTAGGAGTGAATACTCCTTTGGATATATAAAATACGCTTTGAGGAATTGTCGATACCTTGAGGGGAAAAGTCGAGCATTCGAGTTAGACTAGGTTTGCAACTTGGATTATTAAGTATGAATCTCATAACGAGTGTAGGAGTGAGACCATGTATTTAGTTGATAAGTGACAAATCTCCTGGTGGTTTAGGAGATAGTAAGTATGGATAGTGATATTGGATGAAACTATAGACACATAAGTGTGAATTTTGAGCGATGTTCGGCAATACATAATGAGTTAGGCCTTGATGTATTGAACTCTATGTTACCATTAAGTGGAATTTGAAGTATCGAGTACGGGAATACTTCGAGATGGCGGTAATATAAGTTTTGAGAGTCTATTAAAGGATGAGAATTACTAAGAGGATGTTAATATTTTGATAGGTCAGAAGGATTATTCGAGATTTGATTTGGGACCCTAAAATGGTTGATTTTTTTTTTAGTTGATGATTTAAAATCCGCAAGGTTGGATGAAGGACCAATTGATGCTTAAAACTTTCATAATCGAAGGAGTTGAGGCGGGCAAGTGATAAATAATTCATGTTAAGAATGGAAGTGTTTGGAGATTTTGAGGATCAAATTTTAGAATCTTATTCAATGATAGAAAGTTAAAAAGAAGAAATGTAACAACTGATTTATGGTTTAGTTGTTGGTCTTGGGAAGTCAAGCGTGAAGATTTGAAATGATCATTTCAGTAACTGGATGGACGAAGAAAGGTATGTGGGTTTTTGAGATATTGTATGACCCGTGATAGGTGGCACCTCGGTAAACAGTACTGACCCGTGATAGGTGGTACGTTTACGTCCGTGAGAGACTGCACATGTGTTTGTCCGTGAGAGACTGCACCCTGGTAAATTGTGTTTGTCCGTGAGAGACTGCACATGTGTTTGTCCGTGAGAGACTGCACCCTGGTAAATTGTGTTTGTCCGTGAGAGACTGCACATGTGTTTGTCCGTGAGAGACTACACCCTGGTAAATTGTGTTTGTCCGTGAGAGACTGCACAAGTGTTTGTGCATGAGAGACTACACCCTGGTAAATTGTGTTTGTCCATGAGAGACTGCACTATGTTCGTTCGTGAGAAACTGTACGTCTAGGATTTACGCCTCTCACGGAGGGTTTTGTTTGGAATTGTGTGATAGCATGTTTGATTGCAAAACTATTTCGAAGCTCATGATGTTGTAGTGATTGTGTTATAAGTGCTAAGTGTTAAGATGTGGAATTGTGTGTGAATGTGATTGAGTTAGTTTATGTATTTTTAGAAAAATATGCAGGGAAATCGATTTCCCAATCGATTTGATTGGTTACAGGAACTCAGCTATTTTGACAAAATCGATGTGCCAATCGATTTTGTAATATGTTTCTTAAAACCATTTACGAAATCGATTGCCCAATCGATTGTTATGTTTCTTGTTTTCTTGAATCTTGAAAAGATAGTGAACTAATCGATTTCCCAATCGATTTGGCCATTACAGTAGCTCA
>NC_021166.2:38723867-38750726 GCF_000331145.2 Cicer arietinum | reverse complement strand
ATTTCCCAATCGATTGAATTAAGCCCAGAGTTCAAATTTCACTAAAAACCTTCAGGAAATCGATTTGGAAATTGATTGGCTTAGTAGAAATTCTTATTTTGAGTTAGATAATCGATTGCTCAATTGATTTATCAATGTCTTGGTCAGTTATGTGTTAGTTGATGGATTGAGAACTTTATTTTGATTTCATTTTTAATTGGCAAGCATTATATGAACTTTTAGCATATGGAAAATCCTTTTAAGGTGCATGCTTAGTTGAAAGGTTATTTTGTGCATTTAAAAACTTAAATGTTATGTGGTAACTGTTAATTTCGGTTGGTGACCCTTTACAACTATTGTGGAAATCTGGGCTTTGCCCTCAGATGAGAGCCATGACAATCTTACCGGTTCGTACCTTGTGGATGGGAATGTTGTGGGGAATGCTTGACTGGAGCTATGTTAGGAGGATCTTACGGGGCGCGTGGAGATCACTCAGGGTGTTTAGTTTGTTTTGGAGAATGATCAGATTAGGTTGACATAGAGGGATCAGATGTCTTTCTTTTGAATTGTATTTGTTTTAAAATGGAAGACTATACTTATACTAATATTGTCAGCTTGACATGTTATTTTCGATGGGTTACATGTACCAACTTTTGATGTGTAAATATTTTGGATTCATATTTTGAGAAACTTTTCCGCTGCTTGTAAATTATAATGACTCAATTATTTATCCAAAGGTATTGACTTATTTAATTCTCTGATTTATTTTAATTTCTTTTGAAAAAAAAATACACCCTCGCTTTGAAAATTCGGGGTTTTACATACTACTTCAAAATCTTGTTTTTTCTTTTATCTTTGTATTCCTTTACTAAAGTTAGCATTTGTAAAATTTCTTAAAAATGTTCTAGAAAACTCCATTGAAGTTGTTTTAATTTTAGATTTTATAAATAAAAATAAACCTTAAATCAAAATAGTATATGCGAATTTGTAAAAAAAAAATACATAAACTAGATGCAGTCCCTTTAGAAGTGTTTCAAAATTGATAATAATATTAATTATATTATTACTGAATATCTCAAGGTTTGTTTGAGAGGATTTGTTTGAGAGATAATAATGAGTGCGTTTGTTTCAGGAAAAAATCTATTCTTTGAAACCAAAAATCACTTTTTAGGATTTAAAAGGTGTTTGTTTCAGGTGAATAAAGCTTTTAAATGTTTTAATGTGAATAAGACTTTTTAATAGACTTTCAGGTCAGATCAAACTTTTAAAAATGTTAGGCCAAGCCGAATAAAAAGCGTATGATAGGTCGTAGATTAGACTTAGGCCTAAAAAATTAATTGAAGACCAGACTCATGCCTTTTAAAACCTGGTCTGACCTGACCTATTCCCACCCCTAATTGTGAGCAAAATAACACATATTAGTGTGATACTTTCATCCTTTAGAAATATAATACACCAATTAGAGTCATCAAAGTTCTCTTCAGTATATATCAAAACCAAATAATACTAAAGTGATTTAAAAACTCTCATAGATCTAGATCAAATTTATCAATCAAATCCAAAATTATCATCATTGTTTTCATTAGAGGTTTCTCCCATATCATTTGGTTCATCTTGCATAGGTGTCCCACAAGAATTTTTGTGAGGCAATGGCATAATCAACTTTTCGAATAAAGTAACAAGCATACTTTAATTTGACTCAATTCTCTTTTGTTGTTACTCCAATTTGTGTTTTAGATCTTGATTAATAAGTTCGTGCTCTTTCACTTTTTCTCTCCATTTTACTAGCTCTTGTTCTATGTTTGTTTCCTTAAAGGAAATTGAGCTTGAACCACTAGTACACTTTGAAGAGACATTTGTTCCAATAGAATATAAACCATATAATTTTCATCTTTTACCTTTAGAAACTACTTCCTTCCACATAGTCAAATCATCTAGCATATTGTGGATTTCACATGACAATACTTCTTGATCTTCATTTTTAGACACAAAGACTTTCAAAAGCGCTCTTTTTCTCTTTTTAAAATCATCGTACAAAATATTTCATTTGAAAGTTGTTAGTAGTTTCAATGATATACAACTATAAATTTGTAATGTTTAAAAGTTATAGATAAATTATAATAAACACTACATACATATGCTTTCTTAGCTATATTATCAACCCACGACTTATCCTTTTTATATGATATTTAGCAAATACTTCCTACATAGTAGGTTTGACTTCTATGGCTTCCTACTACAACTTTTCATATATTCAATGTGATAAGTTTCAACCTATATGTAATTTAAAAAGTAAATGTTCAAGCAAAGCAATATTAAGTGTATTACCCTCATATGTGCATACGCCCCCATAGATATAGAACAACATGTAAGTATAGAGCTATCTTTGCTTGAAGTATGGTAAGTGATGTTTTCCACAAATAAATTCTTAAACTTTTTATCTGATGCCCAGTGATGTTTTATTGATTCTATATTTGTGTAGAAGTGTATTTTGGCTTGTATTCTTGATTTTTGTGCATAATTTTTTCTCTTTTATTACATCATATCTCTAAATCGAGATTCTCCCTTAATACATAAAATTTGGCGAATCCTTGCATCATATTTAGGATTTCATCTACAATACTTCTACAAAATTTAATTATGATAACATTTAAGTAATTTAAAATTATGATATCTATTTACCTTAAATTTAGAAAATTATAAATCTTGCATACCATTTGTTGTATGTCTTCATATAGGAAAAAAATCAATCAAATTTGCTCTAAATGGAATTTGACAAGAAATAGATATCAGTTGATGGATTAAACATGTTAATACAAACATATTATTAGCACAAATGCATTGATAATTCTATACAAAAATATAAGTTAATTGCTTTATCAAAATCATATTATGTTACTTACTCATTTTAAGAATAAGGCTATATCCTTTCAAGACATTCGTGTTCAACTTTTTCATCTTCCTCAATGAATGATAGTGATAAATTTTGTTTAGAAGTTTAAGGTAGAATAGGTGATGGTGTTGAGGTTGGATTTTGGGATGCTGACGGCGTTTGGGTGGTGTTGTAGTTTGGGTTGGTGATGGTGATGGTGTAGTGCTTATGTGTAATGATGGTGTAGGTAATATATCTAATAATGATTGATTTGGAGATACCTATTGAGATGGTATAGAAGGTGAAACTTTTAAAACAATTATCTCTCTACCAGATGAGTGTTGACCTCGAGAGGATGAATTCATTCCACCTTCGTTTGTACCTCTACCAGACATCTAAACTAAAAATTAATTAACATCTAAATAACTACATCAAAAGAATTATTAAAATCAAACCTATAAAAACATCTTTCAAACTTCAATAATACAAATCATATAATATCTTGACCCACAATAATAATATAACAAGGTTCAAAATAATAAAACATCATTACAAATATTAAAACATACAAATTTATTCTTCTTTGTCACATTTATCACTAAACCATTCATCTTCGTCTCACTCACCATCCATTATCTTTTCTTCTTTCTCCTCCTCATTATCATCATCCATAACATCCTCGTTAATCAACCAATGGTCTTCATCATCAAATTCATTGACCTCGTCAAATCTTCCATTATTATTCAAAAAAGTAATGTGAAAATCAATGTCAATTGAGATGTTACTACTATTTTGATGTTGGAAATCCTCTTGATATGAAAACGCGCCAATTTGTTGATACTCAATCGCACCGCTAACTTTGGTTTTGATTATAAACCACCAATCTGCATTATTCATTGTGCTTATTGGGTGTGGAGCAAAATACACTTGAATTGCCTTGTGTTCAACAGTAAATGGATCATGTTTTCTGTAATGAAGATTATATCGCATTTGAATGATACTGTATTATTCATTCACTTTTGTTCCTCTACCAATTGTAGGATCAAACCGTTAACATTTGAACAACACAACCTTTTTTAATGGTGTTCCAGGATATTTAATTTGAATGATTTCTTCAAGTTGACCATATAAGTCATTTTCATATTCATCGTAGCATGCAACTTTAACACACACTCCACAATTCATTGAAGGCTTTCAAATTGAATGCACTTTTATTTGAAACGTGTAGTTATTCAATAAATGAAGAGGTCAAGTTTTTACAATTCTAAAAGGGCCCATGCTAAAGCATGTATATTTGGATCTAACACATAATTTGATGGATTGTCTAACCTATAATAAATAATTCTACAATAAAAGTGTTGTTATAAGTATATGTAAAATATAGTATGTATGTAAAACTTTTTCAAAATATACTTACATATTCTTTCCGCCATGATGCAAAGTTTTCTTCCATACATTTATCTTCCATGTTCCTCACTCATATTAGGATCAACTATGTTAATACCTCCATGAATATCTTATTGTTATATAAATTTCATTCAACTAAATTCATAATATTAGAAAATGAACATTTTTTGTTTTACAAAGTACTTACTCAATATAAGATTGATTCTCATCACAATTGATTAATATATGACTCATGGCCACATTATATTCCCTATCCTCCGAAAAATGAATTTTGCATTCTCCAGCAAATCGACAAGGCAAATTAAAAATGAAAAACACAGATTGTGATAAATTATCTTCATGCGCCTCTCTTTCAATGCCAGCATTGTAGGTGTAACACCCCGATTTTTAACAGTGTGAGTGCATTTTTATTTTATTTTAAATAACTTAATAAAATAATATGTCGTAACACAAAATGATAAGAGTCACAAATAATTACATCATATATATACCAACAACCTAATATAGTTTTTGGTACATCGGGGCTATGAGACCTAACAGACATCGCTCGTACCTCTGAGATACTCTCGGCAGACACTTGCACAGAAGTACTACTCCAAGAATGTTGTCCCCTCATGGTCATGTAAAAAAATTGGAAGATGGACCCACCAAACAAAAGTCAACTATCAAAATATGTTATAGATACAATCATCCCAAAACAAAATATGTACAACCACCAAAATAAAGACACTAAGGCTCTATACAACAAAAAACTAATATGATCATCCACTAACAACTACAATAACAAGAGTGACCTCCATACACCACACAAGTTCCTCCTAATGCACTGGTTATATGCCAATGCACATAATTTTGAAATTTTCAAACCCTCCTTGAGGGGCGTAAATCATGAATGTACTGCCTCTCACATACCAGTACTAATTACTAAGGGGCCACCTATCACAGATAAACACGATTTACATGAGTGCAGTCTATCACAGACCTAAACGACAAATAAATCCTTGTATAGATAAGGTGGACCAATCAACTCATGGAACCATCCAGTGACCCATCACGGTCACCACTAACATTGTGACCCATTACGATCACCACTAACACTGTGGCCCATCACAGTCACCACTAATTAAGAAATGTATGAGCATACTCTGAGTCTTTTACAACAATCATTATGTAAATGTAGCTATTAAAAGACTCTCCTTTTAATACTCATTACACACTAATAATTTTTCATTCTTTTCAAAGAGCATACTCAAGACATATTATCCTCAATAAAATTCATAACATGTAGCAACACATATTATCACTCAAGAATGCATCATTACATCAATATTAATCATCACATATTCACCCATCAATCATACATAAATTACACATATAAGGCCTCTATGTGCAAACTAAAAATTTAGAAGGAATCTTTACCTTAATTATAGCTTTTTCAACAGTTAGCACTACCACAATCAAACACAACGATAAAATATCTCTCATGCCGACACCTTCAATCAAATAGTGTTTGACTTAGTCAAATTAATCCCTAAAACTTTAACTACCTTACAAAATCTTTCTTACTCCTAACCTCCTTAGAGTATATTTCACTAAAAGAGTTTACAACGAGTAAGGAGTAATAGTATTATTATTCACAACATACTTTCAACATATAAAACGTATTTTTAAAAATTAACATCCTATAATTTTTCAGTGAATTCACTAACAACTATTCAAAACGTTTGAAATTATTTTTCTCAAAATTATTCAAACAACCACAAATTTTTCTCAAATTTACCATAACTCATTTTTTTTCTCAAATAACTACAAGTTTGATCAACTATATTTTTTTAAAGACTAAAAGTTCAATCAAAGTATTTACCTCATAACAACATAATCACACAAAACAAATATCAACAAATATTTTTTTTTAGTTTCAAAGTTCTAACTCTTTGAAATATTTTCATCCTTTTCAAAATATATATTTTTCAACATGGTTTGTATTTTAATTCATGAAACATGGAATCTTTTTTTTTTTTTTTAAATTCTAACCCAAGACTTTAACCTTTACATAATAAACTTGAAACTTTAATTAAAATCATGCATCATTTTTTAAAAATTGAAAGTATACATATACAAGCTTGAAACCACAATTCACCAATTTTCCTTAAATCACAAGTTCAAAGATTTGTTAACGACATGTATACATTATTACTCATCAATCTTAACAGTTAGTTTTAGAAAGACATAGACTAAGAAAAATTATTTTTCTTTTATCACCACAACAACATTAATATACAGAGTTCCTTTTTGAGACTCAAGAAGCTATTTACATAAACATAAATATTTATAACAATTTATTCACAAATAAAATTTATCCAACCACAACAAAATTCTAAAATTATATTTTTTTTTCACACACCAAACTTTTAAAATCAAATGATCTACAATATTTAGTTAAAACTAAATAAAACAAATATTTTTCAAACCACACATACACATACTCAACTATTAGAGCACAAAAAATTTGAGTTAATAAAGTACTCTAAACTTTTTCTTTTTAAACTTCGTCCAAGAGTAATTAAAAGAGTAACATTTTAACTTTAAACATTTTTCAAACGGAATATGTTTGTACGTTTCATGCAATATGGACATGTCAATTTTCCTACTACCATCCATCTTAACAACATTCCATATATAGAAAAATCATTAATTGTCCACATTAATGCAACTCTCATTATAAAATTTTGTTTTATGGAAATATCATGAGTTAAAGCACTATCTTCAAACAATAACATTAACTCGCCAATCAATCTTGCTTTTGGGATTGTGAGGATTAGGAATGATCATGGTCAAGAACAAATAAGAAGTTGTCATACACATCCAAGAAGGAAGGTTGTAAGGAGTCAAAATTATAGGCGAACACGAGTATTGAGAACTAGATTGACCAAATGGAGTGAACTCATCATCACATATTCTAAGTCTCACATTGCATGGTTTAGACGAGAATTGTGGATGTGTTAGATCAAAATGATTCCATGCTTCTACACCAGAAGAATGTTCGAGGACACTTTGATCTTGTTAATGCTCATAGTGTCATCTCATATAGTGTGTTAAATTCATAGACGCATATAATCTCTTTAACCTTGGTGTGAGTGGTAGATAGTGCATATACTTTAAAGTTGACACTCTTTTCTATTTGGTTATTTTTGTAGTACAACATGAAATATTTGATGCAACAATCTATAAGTTTACTTTCCATTCTAAGTTTTGATACCAACTTATTTGCTCCTTAAAAATTAGGGATATGCAAATTATCATTAAGCATACCGTATTTCATAACTTTAAGCATGTCATCAAAGCTTTGTGGTGACATATTTCCTTCGACTGTAATACTCAAGATTCTAACACCATAGACAATTCAGAAAGTGTATCAACCATCCCACAATGGCCTTCGTGTAGATTGTAACAAATCATAAAAAACTTTAGCTTCCGTATTTGAAGGTTCCACCATGGGTTGCTCAAAGTGGCCCATAATTTGTGTCCCAATAGCATAAAAAATCATGGAATCATATGGATTTATTTGTGGCTCGAATTCTAAAGATTGAGTCGTTAAATCTCCGTTGTTCATGTTATTTGTATTTCAATTATTTGAACTCAAAACTTCCTCCCCATGTGAATCCCAACACCAATAATTTGGCTTGAAAGCATGTTTATACAAAACAACCACAACATCACATGTAGTTAATACATCTATATATCATATAGAGTAATTGATGTCATTGTACTTAATGGAATTGGCTAATTAAATAATCTCAAGTAGCTATATTAAAATCTTATGCAACTTTAGTTTCTTTAATGAAAGCTCAATCAAAAAAATTAATAAGGACATAACAACTATCAAACAAACAAATGTCAAGTGAAAAAAAATATTCTTCAAAAAGATATAATTGTAATAATTTATTGACTATTAATTTTAGATAAAATTATGTAAGTGATATGAATATCTAAAGTTAAAAGAAAACTACACACCTTAAAGAATGAAATTTCACAAATTCTCTTGCGAAATAAAAAAGTGGCTCAAAAAATAAAACAAGTAAGTCTCACTTTTACAAACATTTTATCATATATCAACATAGAAATAAAAATATAATTTAACTTATTACTTATTTTTGAAGTACACTATAGCTTTATAGCATATTGCAACCCAAACTAAATCTTTTCTCGTGGCAACTCAAACTGACACACTAATATGTATTGAATGTATGACATTGATAGAAAAAATATTTATCCTAAAGCAAGGTTAATTTGGTAGAGAGATATGGCAAGTTTGTGAGGATATCTAGCCAGTAATCCTACGAAAGGTCATTGCTATTTGGTGTACATGAAAGACCAAAGTGATAAAACTTTTCCAAACCAACTTTAAAGAGAAAATAATAATAGAGTTATTGATTGATATTATAGCACAAATGTATCCATATAAAATAATAAAATTGAAAAAGTTCACTATTTGTTTCCTATATGTGTAAGTCTAAAAAGTATTATGATAAATTTAGGGGTAAATATTGTTGTAACACCTCGATTTTTAACAGCGTGAGTATATTTTTTTTTTCAAAAAAAAGAAATAAAGAAGAAAATACTTTTGGATAAATATTTAAGTCGTAAAATAACGACAAAGTCAAATATTTACAAGCAGCGGAATAGTTTTTGAAATTAACAATTAACACATAACATTTAAGTTTTTAAAGGCACAAAATAACCTTTCAACTTAGCATGCACCTTAAAAGGGGTTTCCATATACCAAAGATGCATAAACAAGGTTGAAAAATGAAGTTTTTAACAAAATTGCACTGTTGTATTCGAATACAGCATCTCTGTATTCGAATACAAGGCTGTTTCAGCAGTCAGCAGCAAAAACAACATGTCTGTATTCGAATACAACATTCTGTATTCGACTACGCATAAGTCAGCAGCAAAAACAATATGTCTGTATTCGAATACAACCTTCTGTATTCGAATACACATCAGACAACAGCAGAAAAACAGCAAAATTCAGCTTTTAAAAGGATTTTGAAATCAATCAACACTTACACACAAATCCAAACAATCACACTTAGCAACTATAGCACAATCACCATGGCGACTTGAGTTTAAAAAAGGTTTTGCAATCAATCACAGTTTCACACAATTTCAAAACATTCACACTTAGCAATGAAAGCACAATCACCACGACAACTTGAGTTTCGAACAGGTTTTGCAATCAATCACACTTACACACAATTCCACAACATCCACACTTGGCAATTATAACACAATCACCATGACAACTTGAGTTCAAACACTCAATCATAATCTTGAATCAAACACGTCTCGATTGCCAAGCACCCTAATGCAATGCGTATATGCCAAAATGCATGGACTCAGAATTCCAAACCAAAACCTTCCTCGAAGGACGGTAAATCATAATTGTACCGCCTATCACATGCCGAAGTACTAAATTACCGAGGTGCTACCTATCACGGGTCAGCACGATTTACTAAAAGTACTATTTACCGAGGTGCCACCTATCACGGGTCAACACGATTTACCAAAAATATGTAGTCTATCGCAGACCTTACACGACGCGACAATCCCCGCAAGGATAAGATGAACCAACAAATCACATGGAATCATCTCGTGGCACATCCGGTCACCACTATCACCATGACCCATCCGATCGCCATGTACTATGACATGCATGAGCATACTCTGACTCTATCCAGGACAATCATTAAGTAAATGCAGATATTAAAAGATTCCCCATTTTTAATACTCATTTAACTCTAACGATTTTCACGACAATCATTAAGTAAACGCATATATTAAAAGATTCCCCATTTTTAATACTCATTTAACTCTAATGATTTTCAAATTCCACACAGAGAATACTCAGACATATTCTCAAATTCAATCCACAATTCACACCAAATCACATCAATGCATTTTTTCACAAAATCCACACAAACACATCTCAAAATTTATAATCTTAATTATGAGCACGTCAAACACGACAAAAACACAAATCATCACAACCCACCACTCAAACACATCAAATTTCATTTCCTCAAAACCACCCATAAATGAGTTAAATTCATTTTCCACAAAACACTCATCAATATCACCAAAAACCCAACTCTAAAATTTCACCCATAAAAGCATTAAATTCATTTTCCCCAAATCTACACTTCAACCCTAACAAATTTCTTTTCCACTCAACCATATATAAGTCCCTTAATGCAAACTAAAAGTTTTGAAGGAGCCCTTACCTTAACGATAGCTCTAACACGCAACTACGGCACCGTAATTAATTCCGGTAAAATCTCCGCTTGCAGTCAAACAATTTTCTAATGCACAAGCGGTCAAACAATTTTCTCAAGGTCCACGAAGTTTCGTGTATTTCCCTATTACTTTAATCTTATCGACGAAGTACAATCTCCCATAGCTATGTCACATAGCCTCATATCCGTCCACTTGGTACGAAACATCCATTTGGTACCAAACCGAAACATTGTGTATGACACCAACACACTGAGCACAAAACAATCACTACCGCCGAGAACTCCTAAATTTCTCCATTGTCCACAAGTTCTCGATTTTTCTTTAGTTGTACAACTACGTCAAACCGTAGTGTACGCTTTAAAATGTTGATCTAATTATATTTCTAATAATTCCATCCCCACCTCTGCTTGGTGATCCAAGCTTCCTCAAATATTTTCGAAATCATGCCAAAGACTATACTACCTAGGACACACAAACTTCCTTTTAGTTTGGTACTTCATTTCAAGAGTCACATTTCCAACAAAATCCAACTTGAATTTAATTCACAGATCAAGGTCTACATTTGTCTCATGCCTAACACCTCAAATTCACGCTTCACTAGAAAATTTCTTACATGCTCCGCAATTCTACACAAACTCGAAAATAATTTTACTACATCTACTGCCAGCATTCATTCTGATACTTCTCAATTTCGCCTCATCCTTTATTTGTAGCTTGATGATTATATTTCCATTACGACATGTCAAACACATTGTATTCACTCCATCACTTTTCCATTTATACAAACCTTAAATTTCTACCTCGAACCTTGATACATCTTCATTATTTTGAAATCATTAATTAGCTCACACTTGTTTGTCTTTTTCTAGAAATTGCTCTCTTCTTTGACAACCACAATTGGTACACACTATTGTGCATTATATCTCAAAGTATCCTTTGCCATAACTTGATTTTTTTTCTTTTGTCTTTCCTCTTAATATTAAACTTTCATTCCTTCGAATAAGCTTGTTATTTTGGTCCTTAGAAATTCCTTCAACGATTCAAACAAAATCTTAATTCCTCCTAATTTTTACCTTCATATGAAATATTCTACCTCCAAAATATATCTCAAACGACTTTTCACCTCTACCATCGTTCAACCGTCCCTGTGGTCAATATCTAGAGTCCTTTATTTGCTTAACTCATCTGCCATCATACTTCGTATTTCCTCATTATAGTGATTTCAATAAATCAAGCCTTACCAGTTCCCACCAAACTTTTTCCATTTCATGCTCAATTCTTCCCTATATAAAAATAATGTATGAATTTGGGATAATTCCTTTCATTAATCTTTAATTGTCATAAGCAACATCTCTATGTGCTGCTCCAACAAGTTTTCTTGGCACATTTTCCAAAATTTGGTTCACTCGTTGGATTCTTATTCCTTCTCAACCTTCACCGAGATACAAACTGAATGAATCCTAACAATCGAACGTCCTAAAGAATTATTTCTCAAATGTTCCCCATAAGAATTTTTTATGAAATAATTATCTATAACTTTATCCTCATAAATTTGCAGTAAAATATCTCAAAGACCCACATACCTTTCATTGTTCATCTAGTCACTGAAACACTCATTTTAAATCTCAACGCTTTATTTCCCAAGACCAACCACTAAACCATAAATCATTTGTTACGTTTCTTCTTTTTCACTCTCGATCATTAAATAAAATTCTAAAATATGATCCTCGAAATCGCCAAATACTCATTACATCGTTTAATTTCATCCATTTCATCTTAAGATACAATACAAGGTCTTATTCATCACTGACTCTAATCGTCTTAGTAATCTCACTAACTAAAAACTGTTCTAATCATAACACAACATTATTAGTAAATCTTCAAACACTTCCATCCATAACATGAATTATTTATCACTTGCCTACCTCAACTACTTCAATTAATCAAGTTTAAGGCATCACTTGGTCCTCCATCCAACATTGTGGATTTAAATCGTCGACTTATCGATCAACCATCTTAAGGTCCCAAATCAAATCTCGAATAATCTCTCCGACCTATAAAAATATTAACATTCTCCTAGTAATTTTCATCCTTTAATAGACATCTCAAAACTTACATCACTACAATCTCGAAGTATTCTCGTGCTCGATACTTCAAATTCCACTTAATGTTAACATAAGGTTCAATACATCAAGGCTTAACTCCTTATGTTTTTTTTGAACACCACTCAAAATTCACAATTACGCATCTATAGTTTCATCCAAAATCACTATCCATACTTACTATCTCCTAAACCGGAAAGAGATTTGTCACTTATCAACAAACTATATATTCTCACCCATATACTTGTCATGAGATTCTTACTTAATAATCTGAGTTGCGAATCTAGTTTAACTCGAATGCTCGACTTTATCCCTCAAGGTATCGACTATTACTCAGAGCGTGTTTTATCTAGCCAAAGGAGTATTTACTCCTAATGTGCAACTCCCCTTAACTTCAATGCAAGTCTCTTTCATTGACACATAAGCACCAAATGCTATTCCAAATGGAATCCATGTCTTCTCAATAATTCCATGGTGTTCACACCTCTTTGGCAATTATCAAACTTCATCCAGTCTCATCCTGAAATCTACTATGCGAACATCTAATACTCTTCTTAAAAAGCTCTCCACTTAGATCTTTACATGAAATCGCCTATTAGTCTAACTTCAATCCATTCATACTAATCATCTTCGAGTTACCACCAACAACATAGCCTCTGTGTCCTTGGAACCACATGATAAATCCCATGCCGTCATGATTCGCTTCAACCCTGTCTGACATTTCGTCTTCTCGAAGATCTTTCCCACTTCTTGAATCCTCTGATCAGCATTTTTTGAGTTCTCATCACCCTTGAACTTTGGAGGATGATAATGACGAAAATCTTTCAATCCTCTTGACTAAGTAGCACAGATCTCTCTTTCCTTCTTCTCTAGATCCCGCAGAGTCTTTGCAGTTGTCTATGCAATAACAAAAACATCCATGCTATTCGTAGCTTCAACCATTTGATCATCCCCATTGACGTTTTTTCTTGGAGGCATTGTTTCCTCGAATCCAACATCAAGAAGAAATCTTAACACCACTTCAAATAATTCCAAAACTAACTTCCGACTATACCAACACAATGAAACTACATCGAACTCGACAACTCAGACAACTTAACCCGATGTATGATCAGATAACGACTCCCAACCTACAAGTTGACATACAATCTATAACCAAAACTCCACATCCCCAAAGAAATCCAAACCAAAGCTCTGATACGACTAATGTAACACCCCGATTTTTAACAGCGCGAGTGTATTTTTTTTTTCAAAACAAATTCATGAAAACAAAGAAAAAAAGAAGAAAATACTTTTGGATAAATATTTAAGTCTTAACATAACGACAAAGTTAACAAATATTTACGAGCAACAGAATAGTTTTTGAAATCAAAATCCAAAGTATTCAAACATCAAAATACACCGGGGCTACGAGGTCTATCAGACATAGCTCATACCCCTGGGGTATTCTCGGCAGACACTTGTGCAAAAGCACTGCCCCAAGAATTTTAACTCCCCACATCACATCAAAAAGTGGTACATGGAACCCATCAAAATAAAATGTCAAGCTAACAATATTGGTATAGGTACAATCTTCCAAATTAAAATAAAAACAACCGAAAAAGAAAGACATCTAGTCCCTATACGTCAACCTAATCTGATCATTCTACAAAAAACTATACATCTCAGATGATCTTCACGCGCCCCGCAAGATCCTCCTAACACAACTCCAGTCAGGTGTGTCCAACTACCTTCCCATCTACAGGTTACTAACCGGTAGGATGGTCCTGGTTCTCATCTGAGGGAAAAGCCCAGATTTCCACAATAGTTGTAAAGGGTCACCAACCGAAATTAACAATTAACACATAACATTTGAGTTTTTAAATGCACAAAATAACCTTTCAACTTAGCATGCACCTTAAAAGGGGTTTCCATATGCCAAACATGCATAAAAAAAGTTGAAAAATGAAGTTTTTAACAAAACTGCACTGTTGTATTCAAATACAGCATCTTTGTATTCGAATACAAGGCTGTTTCAGCAGTCAGCAGCAAAAACAACATGTCTGTATTCGACTACACATAAGTCAGCAGCAAAAACATGTATGCATTCGAATACAACCTTCTGTATTCGAATACACATCAGACAACAGCAGAAAAACAACAAAATTCAGCTTCTAAAAGGGTTTTGAAATCAATCAACAATTACACACAAATCCAAACAATCACACTTAGCAATTAGAGCACAATCACCATGACGACTTGAGTTTCAAAAAGGTTTTGCAATCAATCACAGTTACAAACAATTTCAAAACATTTACACCATGACAACTTGAGTTTCGAAAAGGTTTTGCAATCAATCACACTTACACATAATTCCACAACATCCACACTTGGCAATTATAACACAATCACCATGACAACTTGAGTTCAAACACTCAATCATAATCTTGAATCAAACAGACTAAATTGCCAAGCACCCTAATGCAATGTGTGTATGCCAAAATGCATGGACTCAGAATTCCGAACCAAAATCCTCCTCGAAGGGTCGTAAATCATAATTGTACCGCCTACCACATGTCGAAGTACTAAATTACCGAGGTGCTACCTATCACGGGTCAGCATGATTTACTAAAAATGTAAATCGTAAATGTACCGCCTATCACAAGTCGAAATACTATTTACCGAGGTGCCACCTATCACGGGTCAGCATGATTTACCAAAAATGTGCAGTCTATCACAGACCTTACACGATGCGACAATCCCCGCAAGGATAAGATGAACCAACAAATCACATGGAATCATCTCGTGGCCCATCCGGTCACCACTATCACCATGGCCCATCCGGTCGCCATGTACTATGAAATGGATGAGCATACTCTAACTCTATCCACGACAATCATTAAGTAAATGCAGATATTAAAAGATTCCCCATTTTTAATACTCATTTAACTCTAACGATTTTCACGACAATCATTAAATAAACGCATATATTAAAAGATTCCCCATTTTTAATACTCATTTAACTCTAATGGTTTTCAAATTCCACACAGAGCATACTCAGACATATTCTCAAATTCAATCAACAATTCACAACAATTCACATCAATTCATTTTTCCACAAAATCCACACAAACACATCTCAAAATTTATAATCTTAATTGTGAGCACGTCAAACACGACAAAAACACAAATCATCAAACCCCACCACTCAAACACATCAAATTTCATTTCCTCAAAACAGCCCATAAATGAGTTAAATTAATTTTCCACAAAACACTCATCAGTATCACCAAAAACCCAACTCTAAAATTACACCCATAAAATCATTAAATTCATTTTCCCCAAATCTACACTTCAACCCTAATAAATTTCTTTTCCACTCAACCACAGATAAGTCCCTAAATGCAAACTAAAAGTTTGGAAGGAGCCCTTACCTTAACGATAGCTCTAACACGCGATTACGACACCATAATTAATTCCGGTAAAATCTCCGCTCGCAACGTTGCTTCCAAAGTTAGTTCACTAGCACAATAGCGTGGAGGTGAGCAACTTTCCCTTATATATCTTCTTGAAACGAAGCTTAGAATTAGAAGAAAAGTGGGGGTTTGTGTTTGACGGTCTGAAAACCCCTAACACCGTTTTTCTTCGTTTTCGAATCAAAGAGGAAAAATGAAGTTGAGAAATCCTTGTCTTCTCACCCACCAAGCCTTGGGTTTAGTTTCTTGAAGCAAAAGAAGTAAAAGAAACGAATGGAGAAGGAAGAGGGAGAAAACGCGAGTAACAGGGAGAAGAAAATCTTTTTTTGGTTTCCTTTTGTTTTCCTTTCTTCCTTTTTCCTTCCTTTCTATTTTCCTTCTTTTCGTTTTTCCTTTCTTTTTCCCTCCAAACACATATATATAACTTAACAAATATCTAAAAATATCTAGATATTTATCAAAATTACCATTTCACCCATAACCTCTCAAACCATTTGATAAAAATATCTACTCTCGTCGCAACTCAATTGACAGATAAAAGTTTTTGCAACTAGGGATGTTTTTAACAAAATTGTTCGGTATTAAGTTCTTCGTAACATAAATAAATTATTCTCCAACAAATAATTTTAATCCAATTTCTAAAAATATATTTTTGGCATTTAACTCACTAAATACCAAAAACTGGGCTAGAAGCCTAAGAAATTCAACACAAAATACCTTTAAATAGTATAATTTGGGATTTAAAAATTAAGGGTCTTACATTACTACCCCCCTAAAATTAATTTCGTCCTCGAAACTTAAAGTATGAGTAACAATCCACACTAGGTTTGTACTCAAATTCAACATACAAGTCACAACTTGTTTCACCCGGCCTACTCGAAAAATGTTTTGTCTACCCGTTTTCATAGGGTGCTTAATAACTCTACATACATCCATAGTCGGTAAGACTCGTCTGTACCGTTCAACATGATTTTGTTTACTATCAACAAGAGATTAAGGATGACCAGTCCCTCAATTTGTCAATAAATAGCCAACAACCATGATGGTGGCGTAGACTATCTTAACCGAACTGTCATAACGCTCCTTGCGACTTACACTTGAGGTTATCCTAATGCACAAGCGGTCAAACAATTTTCTCAAGGTCCACGGAGTTTCCTGTATTTCCCTATTACTTTAATCTTATCGACGAATTACAATCGCCCATAGCTATGTCAGATAGCCTCATATTCGTCCACTTGGTACGAAACATCTATTTGGTACCAAACCGAAACATTGTGTATCACACCAACATACTGAGCACAAAACAATCACTACCGCCGAGAACTCCTTAATTTCTCCATTTTCCACAAATCTTCGATTTTTCTTTAGTCGTACAACTACGTCAAACCGTAGTGTACGCTTCAAAATGTTGTTCTAATTATAACTCTAATAATTTTATCCCCACCTCTGCTTGGTGATCCAAGCTTCATCAAATATTTTCGAAAATCATGCCGAAGAATATACTACTTAGGACACACAAACTTCCTTTTAGTTTGGTACTTCATTTCAAGAGTCACATTTCCAACAAAATCCAACTTGAATTTAATTCACAGATCAAGGTTTACATTTGTCTCATGCCTAACACCTCAAATTCACGCTTCACTAGACAATTTCTTACATACTCCACAATTCTACACAAACTCGAAAATAATTTTACTACATCTACTGTCAGCATTCATTCTGATACTTCTCAATTTCGCCGCATCCTTTATTTGCAGCTTGATGATTATATTTCCATTACAACATGTCAAACACATTGTATTCACTCCATCACTTCTCCATTTATCCAAACCTTAAATTTCTACCTCGAACCTTGATACATCTTCATTATTTTGAAATCATTACTTAGCTCACACTTGTATGTCTTTTTCTAGAAATTGCTCTCTTCTTTTACAACCACAATTGGTACACACTTTTGTGCATTATATCTCAAAGTATCCTCTGCCCTAACTTGATTTTTTTTCTTTTGTCTTTCCTCTTAATATTAAACTTTCCTTCCTTCGAATAAGCTTGTTATTTTGGTCCTTAAGAATTCCTTCAACGATTCAAACAAAATCTTAATTCCTCCTAATTTTCACACTTCATATGAAATATTCTACATCCAAAATATATCTCAAACCACTTTTCATCTCTACCGTCATTCAACCGTCCATGTGGTCAATATCTAGAGTCCTTTATTTGCTTAGCTCATCTGCCATCATACTTCGTCTTTCCTCATTATAGGGACTTCAATAAATCAAGCCTTACTAGTTCCCACCAAACTTTTTCCATTTCATGCTCAATTCTTCCCTATATAAAAATATTGTATGAATTATAGGTGGGATAATTCCTTTCATTAATCTTTAATTGCCATAAGAACCATCTCTATGTGCTGCTCTAACAAGTTTTCTTGGCACATTTTCCAAAATTTGGTTCACTCGTTGGATTCTTATTCCTTCTCAACCTTGCACCGAGATACAAACTGAACGAATCCTAACAATCGAACGTCCTAAAGAATTATTTCTCAAATGTTCCCCATAAGAATTTCCTATGAAATAATTATCTATAACTTTATCCTCATAAATTTGCAGTAAAATATCTCAAAGACCCACATACCTTTCATTGTTCAACTGAAACACTCGTTTTAAATCTCAACGCTTGATTTCCCAAGACCAACCACTAAACCATAAATCATTTGTTACGTTTCTTCTTTTTCACTCTCGATCATTAAATAAAATTCTAAAATATGATCCTCGAAATCTCCAAATACTCATTACATCGTCTAATTTCATCCATTTCATCTTAAGATACAATACAAGGTCTTATTCATCACTGACTCTAATCGTCTTAGTAATCTCACTAATTAAAAACTCTTCTAATCATAACACAACATTATTAGTAAATCTTCATACACTTCCATCCATAACATGAATTATTTATCCCTTGCCTACCTCAACTACATCAATTATACAAGTTTAAGGCGTCACTTGGTCCTCCATCCAACATTGTGGATTTTAAATCGTCGACTTATAGATCAACCATCTTAGGGTCCCGAATCAAATCTCGAATAATCTCTCCGACCTATCAAAATATTAACATTCTCCTAGTAATTTTCATCCTTTAATATACATCTCAAAACTTACATCACTACAATCTCGAAGTATTCTCGTACTCGATACTTCAAATTCCACTTAATGTTAACATAGGGTTCAATACATCAAGGCTTAACTCCTTATGTTTTTTTCGAACACCACTCAAAATTCACACTTACGCATCTATAGTTTCATCCAAAATCACTATCCATACTTACTATCTCCTAAACCACAAAGAGATTTGTCACTTATCAACAAAATATATATTCTCACTCCTATACTCGTCATGAGATTCATACTTAATAATCTGAGTTGCGAATCTATTTTGACTTGAATGCTCGACTTGATCCCTCAAGGTATCGACTATTACTCAGAGCGTGTTTTATCTAACCAAAGGAGTATTTACTCCTAATGTGCAACTCCCCTTAACTTCAATACAAGTCTCTTTCATTGACACATGAGCACCAAATGCTATTCCAAATGGAATCCCTGTCTTCTCAATAATTCCATGGTGTTCACACCTCTTTGGCAATTATCTGTAAGACATGTGCTTCCCTGATCATGTTTTTGATTTAATTCCCAAACATACAATACATATGAATTATTTGATTGATCTAATGGTTTGAATTGAGAAACATTTCAGGCAAATATTCAAACACTCCACACTTGGACAAAACTTGGAACTCAAGCAATCAAGCAAAGATGGATGATGTCCTACAAGGCTTGAAGACTAATGTACAAGAGTGTTTAGTGTTAATAGAGTCAATTAGGTAGACTTAATCATAATGAGTTCTCATATAGTATTTGCCAATGAAATTATAAAATGAGTTTTAATCAATCAAGTAATAAATCAATTGATCAATCAATTGAACAATCGGTTGTCAGACTCACAAAATGAAGGTTTCACTAAGTTAATCGATTGGGAAATCGATTACTTAAAGGTTTTATCAAAACCTGTGTTATGTGTTTAAACAAATCAGTTGGAAAATCGATTTACACATCAATTGAGTAATCGATTTTGTGAATCACCGAACCAAACTCATACTGAACAATCGATTGGCAAATCGATTATGCAAATATCTTTTCATCAAACATGTGTTCTGTGATCAACGAAATCGATTGGAAAATCAATTGAAATAAGTTTCTTGAGGTGCAAGCTTTACATCAATCGATTAGGTAATCGATTGAAAGAATGAACTGGTTAATCATTTATCAGAAACACATTGAATAATCGATTGACACATTGATTTTGACCAAATGGGTGAGGTTGTGTAACAAGCTAAATCGATTGGGGTAAATGTCTGAGTCACTGTGACCAGCACAATCGATTGGCAAATCGATTGAAGTAAATATCTGAGTCACTGTGACCAGCACAATCGATTGACGAATCGATTGAAGTAAAATGTTTGAGTTACAGGGAGAATTCAGCCCATTGCCAAATCGATTATGTCAATGAATATACGTCGACTGAATAATCGATTGTTTTGATCTCGTTGTTTGAACAAAACATGTATAATCGATTAGTCAATCGATTCTGATACAACTAAGTATCAGATTCTGATAAGTGCATTAAAATAATCGATTAGGCACTCGATTAGTTCTTATATTTTCAAGATTCAAGAAAAACAAGACATGCGATAATCGATTAGGCAATCAATTAAGCTGGTTTTAAACTTTAATAAAATCGATTACGAAATCGATTTATATGTTGTTTTTCTGAAAATATATAAATTGAATCAATCACAATTTTTTAATAACTTTTGGATAATAATCATAAGACTTTTTCTTGCACACTGAAGATTGAAAAAACACAGTGAGAGAAAAATTGTTACAACACACAAATACTCATTGGCCTAATACTTTTGTGTGAGATCTTACATTGTGATTGAGTCAAATTTTCTTAGTATTCTTTAATTCTTTGTGAAAGACAAATTTCTGTAATTGAAGTTTTGGAAATCCAGTAGTGTACACTGGTGGTTATCTTTTGGGATGCTTGTGTTCATCTGAAAGAAGCCTCAGCTTGATCTCGCTAAAGTTTGACGAGTAACTCTTAGGGATAGGTTGGTATTGTGACAGAAGTGGTTGTGAGTTGGATGGATAGGTTGTGACGCTGGAAAATATGTAAAAACGTTTCTCAAATCATTCTAGTGAAAGGTTGAAATCTGTTGTAGATTTCAGGACTGGATGTAGGTTATCAAAGTGATAGCCAAACCAGTATAAAAATCTCCTGGTGCATTATTTCCTATCTCTCTTTACTTTTCATATTAATCTTGCATGTGATTATAAACTTCTGGTGTGAATAAACTGTTTTGAATCTTTTACTGTTAAAATAGGAATTAATATTAAACAAGTTGGTTTTGATATTAATTCATCACTTAGGAAAGAATCAGATAATCTTATATAAAATTTCCTAACAATAGAGGCCATATAACCAACAATTAGTATCAGAGCCTAATCTTTTTAAGACTAACTCTCATAAAAGAAAATGACCTCTGTAGAATTCCTGGGAGAAGGTGAATCCTTGGCTAGGCCCCCTGCATTTAATGGGGCTGCCTACATGTATTGGAAAGAGAGGATGTTAATTTTTCTTGAAGCATGTAGTCTAGATATACTAGAAGCAATAATAGGTGGTCCCTATGTGCCAACCATAGCTGGCACAGGTGATTCATCAATCCCAAAACCCAGATCAGATTGGTCTGAGGATGACAAGAAAAAGGTTGGATACAATGCTAAGGCTAAAAACATTATTACCTCTGCCTTAAGCGCTGACGAATTTTTCAAGGTGTCTAACTGCAAAACTGCCAAGGAGATGTGGGACACATTGCAACAAACGCATGAAAGAACAACAGATGTAAAAAGGGTCTGAATTAACACGCTAACGCATGAGTATGAGCTGTTCAACATGAAGAAAGAGGAATCAGTTAATGATATGCAGACAAGATTTACTCACATAGTCAATAATCTAAATGCTCTTGGTAAGGTGATTGACAATGAGCAGCAAATCAGCAAAGTGACGAGGTGCTTGGCCAGAGAGTGGCAGCCAAAGATCACTGCCATAGCAGAATCAAAAGACCTTGGTAGCATGTCAATTGCCACACTATTTGGAAAACTAAGAGAGCATGAGATGGAACTGCATAGACTGAGTGAGGCTGAACAGACTGACAGAAAAAGAAAAGGGCTGTCTCTGAAAGCCCAAGCACATCAAACAAAGTCCGAACAAGAGATATGCACTGACGATTCAAATAGTGAGACCGATGAAGATTCAGAAATTGGATTACTTGTCAGAAAATTCAAAAAGTTTCTGAAAAAGAAGGATAGCAAATCAAGAAAACCCTCAAATTCAAAGACAAATGACAGCAAGATAGTCTGCTTTGAGTGTGGGAAGACAAGACATATAAAATCTGAGTGCTTCCAATTGCAAAACAGAAATAAGACTGCAAAGGCTAAAGGCAATCAACCACCTCCTAAGACCAGAAAAGCCTACATAGCTTGGAATGATAATGATGAAGAGTCATCTGCATCTTCAGAAGAAGAAGAAGCTAATCTTTGTCTAATGACCAACACATATTCAGATTCTGATAATGAGGTAAGTTCTAAATCCAATCCTTCTTATGATGAATTACATGACGCATTTAATGAACTGCATGATGAATATGTTAATGTAATCAAACAGTTAATTAGCACTAAGAGATTGTTAGAAGAAAAGTTCATGCTTTATGAAGAGGTTAAGCTAAAACATGAGTCTCTTAAAGACACAAATGAAAATTTGAAAAAGGAAACTTATGCACTGAAATGTGATTTAGAAAAGTTCAATAGTGGTAAAAACAATTTAGATTTTCTTCTTGGAAACCAAAGAAATCTAAATGAAAAATCTGGACTTGGTTATAGACCAAATGTGAATGTTAAACAGAATCACAATAAATGTGGAATTGGCTATAGACAAAACAGGAATGCTAAAAAGAATCAGAAGTTTGTTAGATCTAAGCATATGCATGATATCTTAACTAAACCAAATCAGAATTCATCCTCTGCTGTTTCTTGTCACTTTTGCTGTAAAAAGGGTCATATTGTTTTTAATTGTAAACTGAAAAAACTGGCTAACAAATGATGGAAACAAATTTGGAAAGTAAAGACACCAATGATTGAAACTAACCCTCCAGGACCCAATCTGAATTGGGTACCTAAAACCAAAATTTAAAATACATTTTGCAGATATGCTTGACATCCAAGACTCATTCATGGTACCTAGACAGTGGATGTTCCAAGCATATGACTGGAGACAAGTCAAAGTTCTTGTCTCTAAACTTAAAAGATGGAGGATATGTTAAATACGGTGACAATAACAAAGGTAAGATACTCAGTATTGGAGACATAGGGAACGAATCGACTACGGTGATCAAAGACGTTCTTTATGTAAAGGATTTAAAACACAATTTGATTAATATAAGTCAACTATGTGATAAGGGATTCCAGGTATGTTTTACATCTCATTCTTGTATAATTGAGCACAAGGAGAATAAAGACATAAAGTTGGTAGGTAACAGGGTCAATAACATATACATGCTTGATTTTAATGCTTTGCCTGCTAGTACTATTTGCTGCTTATTATCCAATTCTGATGAAAACTGGTTATGGCATAAGAGAATAGCTCATATACATATAGATCACCTTAACAAACTAGTTAGTAAACAATTAGTTCTAGGACTCCCAAACAGAAAGTTCACTAAGGATAAGTTGTGTGATTCCTGTGAGAAAAGTAAGTTAGTTAAGTCATCCTTTCCCCCAATAGATTTAGTTCAAACCAATAAGGTTTTACAATTAATACATATGGACCTGTTTGGTCCATCTCAAGTTAGAAGCTTTGGAGGAAACTTGTATGGTTATGTGTTAGTATATGATTACTCTAGGTATACTTGGACATTTTTTCTGACTCACAAGAGTGAGGCCTTCTCTATTTTTAAAAGATTTGCAAATTTAGTTCACAATGAGAAGAACCAGAAAATAATCTCCATCAAGAGTGATCATGGTGGAGAATTCCAAAATGAATCCTTTAATAACTACTGTGAACAAAATGGAATTCACCATATATACTCAGCCCCTAGAACTCCACAACAAAATGCAGTTGTAGAAAGGAAGAATAGGTCTTTAGAGGAACTAGCTAGAACTATGATTAAAGACTCAAATCTTCCTAAGTATTTCTGGGTTGATGCTATAAACACAGCCACACATGTAGTTAATAGAGTTCTAATAAGGCCAATACTTAGAAAACCTCCCTATGAGTTATACAAGGGTAGAAAACCAAACATCTCTTACTTTAGGGTCTTTGGATGCAAATGCTTTGTATTAAACAATGGCAAAGAACATCTAGGAAAGTTTGATTCTAAGGCAGATGAGGGTATTTTTCTAGGTTATTCACAATCTAGTAAGGCCTATAGATCTACAATAAAAGAACCAAAACTATAGAGGAATCTGTTCATGTAAAATTTTATGAAATGTTCGCTGAAAACTTGAACATCACTCCTCCTATAGTTGGTGATTCTTTGGAAGAAATTGTAGAATCTGAACCAATAGTGTAAGACCCATAATTTTAAAGTATACTTTATGTATTTTAGTGTATCTTGGTATTGAACTCGGAGGCTTTTTAGCCAAAGTTATTAATATTTTGGAGTTAATATGACCAAAGAGATATTTTGATGCCGATTAGAATTACTCGTCGACGAATAAATTAAATTAGTTGCGGTGAATATTTTACGAAGAATTTAATGCGTTATAGGTGAAATGGTAATTTAACAAATATCTAGATATTTTGAGATATTTGTTAAAAGTAATTAAAATATATATAAATATCTTTATGTATATATTTGTTTGGGGAGAAAAGAAAAGGATATAAAAAGCAAAGAAGGAAAAAGAAAGAAAAGAAAAACAAGGGAAAGAAAGACAAAGGAGAGAAAACAACATTTTCCATCCTCTTCCTCTGCCTCGCGCAAAGCTTCTCCCTCATTCCTCCATTTTTCGTTTTCTTTGTTTCCTTTAAGTTCGAGAATTGAAACCCAAGACTAGTAGGTGAGAAAGATCAAGTTCCCAACTCCTTCCTCCTTCTCGGATTCGAAAAACGGAGTTAGGGATTTCAAAACCGTCAAACACAAACCTCCCCGTTTCATCTAGATCTATGCTTCGTTTCACGAAGAGATAGAAGGGAAAGTTGCTCAGTACCACGCTGTTGCTTCCTTTTCTTCAAGATTAGGAACCCAAGGCTTGGTGGGTGATAAGACAAAGAATTCTCAACTTCACTCTTCCTCTTTTATTTGAAAACGAAGAAAAACGGTGTTAGGGATTTCAAAACCGTCAAACACAAACCTCCCCGTTTCATCTAGATCTATGCTTCGTTTCACGAAGAGATAGAAGGGAAAGTTGCTCAGTACCACGCTACGTTGCTAGGGAACCAACTAGGCGACGTTGCGAGCGGAGATTTTTATCGGATTTACTCGCGGTACCGTAATCGAACGTAAAAGCTAACGTTAAGGTAAGGGCTGCTTCCAAACTTTTAGTCTTAATGTCTTGTTTACTTAATGTTGTTTTGGAAAATCGTTTAAGTTAAATGAGTATTAAGAATGGGGAATCTCTTAATGTCTTGTTTACTTAATGTTGTTTTGGAAAATCGTTTAAGTTAAATGAGTATTAAGAATGGGGAATCTCTTAATGTCTTGTTTACTTAATGTTGTTTTGGAAAATCGTTTAAGTTAAATGAGTATTAAGAATGGGGAATCTCTTAATGTCTTGTTTACTTAATGTGTGTTTGTGAAAACCATTAGGGTTAAACGAGTATTAAGAATGGGGAATCTCTTAATGTCTACGTTAACTTAATGTGGTCGTGAAAATCGTTTAAGTTAAACGAGTATTAAGAATGGGGAATCTCTTAATGTCTACGTTTACTTAATGTTATCGTGAAAATCGTTTAAGTTAAACGAGTATTAAGAATGGGGAATCTCTTAATGTCTACGTTTACTTAATGTTATCGTGAAAATCGTTTAAGTTAAACGAGTATTAAGAATGGGGAATCTCTTAATGTCTACGTTTACTTAATGTTGTCGTGAAAATCGTTTAAGTTAAACGAGTATTAAGAATGGGGAATCTCTTAATGTCTACGTTTACTTAATGTTGTCGTGAAAATCGTTTAAGTTAAACGAGTATTAAGAATGGGGAATCTCTTAATGTCTACGTTTACTTAATGTTGTCGAATTCAGCAAAACTGACAAAAATCGATTTGGAAATCGATTGGCATTAAGTCAGGGGCTCAGTTATCCTGTCAATCGATTGCCCAATCGATTGAATTAAGCCCAGAATTCAAATTTCACTAAAAACCTTCAGGAAATCGATTGGCTTAGTAGAAATTCTTATTTTGAGTAAGATATCAGATTGCGCAATTGATTTATCAATGTCTTGGTTAGTTATGCATTACTTGATGGATTGAGAACCTTATTTTGACTTCATTTTTATTTGGCAAGTGTTATATGAACTTTTAGCATATGGAAAACTCTTTTAAGGTGCATGTTAAGTTGAAAGGTTATTTTGTGCATTTAAAAACTTAAATGTTATGTGTTAATTGTTAATTTCGGTTGGTAACCTTTTACAAC
>NC_021166.2:38723545-38723853 GCF_000331145.2 Cicer arietinum | reverse complement strand
TGCTTGACTGGAGCTATGTTAGGAGGATCTCACGGGGCGCGTGGAGATCCCTCAGGGTGTATAGCTATAGTTTTTTTTTGAAGAATGATCAGATTAGGATGACATAGAGGGAACAATTATTTTTTGGATCACGTTATTTTGAACTGGAAAACTATACCTTTACTAATATTGTCAGTGTGACATCTTAGTTGAATGGGTTCCATGTATCATCTGTTGTTGTGTAAATACTTTGGATTCATATATTTTGAGAAACTTTTCCGCTGCTTGTAAATTATAATGACTCAATTATTTATCCAAAGGTATTACCT
>NC_021166.2:38723291-38723518 GCF_000331145.2 Cicer arietinum | reverse complement strand
ATTATTTATCCAAAGGTATTACCTTATTTAATTCTCTAATTTATTTTAATTTCTTTTAAAAAAAAATACACCCTCGCTTTGAAAATCGGGGTGTTGCATTGTGGTATCAGAGCTTTGGTTTGGTTTTCTTTGGGGGCTGTGGAACCTTTGGTTATAGATTGTAGGTCAACCTGTAGGTTGGGAGTTGTTATCTGATCATGCGTCGGTTTAGGTGGGTTGAGTTGTCA
>NC_021166.2:38719851-38723039 GCF_000331145.2 Cicer arietinum | reverse complement strand
GGATGAACGTCAGTAGGGATGATCAAATGGTTGGAGCTACAAATAACATGGAGGTTTTTTTGTTGCACGAACTGCTGCAAAGACTCTGCGGGATCTGGAGAAGAGGAAAAAAGAGATCTGTGCTCTTAAGATTAAGAGGGTTAGAATATTTTCGTCGTTACCATCCTCCAAAGTTCAAGGGTGATGAGGACTTAGGAAAAGAGTTGACTAGTGGATTCAAGAAGTGGAAAAGATCTTCGAGATGACGGATTGTCAGGCAGAGTTGAAGCAAATCATGACGACATGGAATTTATAAAATGGTTCCAAGGACACATAAGCTATGTGTTGGTGTAAACTCGAAGATGATGAGTATGGATGGATTAACATTAGACTAATAAGGGATTTCAAGTAAAGATCTAAGTTGAGGACTTTTGTTAAGAAAAGTATTAGATGTTTTCCTGGTAGATTTCAGGATGGAACTGGATGAAGTTTGACAACTGTCAAAGAGATGTGAACATTATGGAATTGTTGAGAAGATGAAGCTTCCATTTGGGATAACATTTGGTGCTTAGGTGTCAATGAAAGAGACTGGTATTGAAGTAAAGGGAGCGTTGCACATTAGGAGTGAATACTCCTTTGGATAGATAAAATACGCTTTGAGGAATTGTCGATACCTTGAGGGGAAAAGTCGAGCATTCGAGTTAGACTAGATTCGCAACTTGGATTATTAAGTATGAATCTCATAACGAGTGTAGGAGTGAGACCATGTATTTAGTTGATAAGTGACAAATCTCCTGGTGGTTTAGGAGATAGTAAGTATGGATAGTCATATTGGATGAAACTATAGACACGTAAATGTGAATATGAGCGGTGTTCGGAAAAACATAATGAGTTAAGCCTTGATGTATTGAACTCTATCTTACCATTAAGTGGAATTTGAAGTACCGAGTACGAGAATACTTCGAGATTGTGGTAAATAAGGTTTTGAGAGTCCTTGAAAGGTATGTGAGTCTTTGAGATATTTTACTGCAAAATTTATGAGGATGAAGTTATAGATAATTATTTCTTAGGAAATGCTTATGAGGAACGTTTGAGAAATAATTCTTTAGGACGTTCGATTGTTAGGATTCTTTCAGTGTGTATCTCGGTGAAGGTTGAGAAGGAATAAGAATCCAGCGAGTGAACCAAAATTGGAAAAGGTACCAAGAAATTTGTGGAGCAGCACATATAGATGTAGCTTATGACAATTAAAGATTGATGAAAGGAATTATCTCACCTATAACTCAGACATTATTATTATAAAGGTATGCCAACGATATAAAGACATTACTTGAGTGGATGTCATTGGGATTGTTATTGTGTTCGTCAATCAAAGGAAGTTTGTGTGTCCCAAGTGGTATAGTCTTTGGCTTGTTTTCGAAAATATTCGAGATAGTTTTGATCACCAAGCATATGTGGGGATGGAATTATTAAAATTATAACTGGAATAACATATCGATAAGAACACTACAGTTTGACGTAGTTGTACGACTTAAGAAAAATCGAGGATTTGTGGACAAGGGAGAAATTTAGCAGTTCTCGGATGTAGTGATTGTTTTGTGCTCAGTGTGTTGGGGTCATACTAAGTGTTTCAGTTTGGTACCAAATGGATGTTTCGTACCAAGTAGATGCCAATGAGACTACGTGACATAGGTATGGGATATTTTACTTCGTCGACAGGATCAAAGTTATAGGAAAATAAGGGAAATTCAATGGACTTTGAGAAGATTGTTGACTGCTTTTGTAAGTTGCAAGGAGCGCTATTACAGTTCGACTAAGATAGTCTAAGCCACTATCATGGTTGTTGGCTAATTATTGACAAATTGAGGGACTGATCATCCTTAATCTCTTGTTGATAGTAGACAAAATCACGTTGAATGGAACGGACGAGCCTTACCGACTATGGATGTGGGTGAAATTATTAAACACCCTATGAAAAGGGGTAGGCAACACTTTTTTCGAGAAGGCCGGGTGAAACAAGTTGTGACTAGTGTGTTGAATTTGAGTACAAACCTAGTGTGGATTGCTACTCGTACTTTAAGTTTCAAGGACAAAACTAATTTTAGGGGGGTAGTAATGTAAGACCCATAAATTATAAAGTATACTTTATGTATTTTAGTGTATTTTGGTATTGAACTCGGAGGCTTTTTAGCCAAAGTTATTAATATTTTTTTAATGCCTTATGGGTGAAATGGTAATTTTAATAAATATCTAGATATTTGGAGATATTTGTTAAAAGTAATTAATATATATAAATATATATATATATATATATATATATATATATATATTTATGTATGTTTGTGTGGAGGGAAAAAGGAAAGGAATTAGAAAGAAAAGAAAAAGAAAGGAAAAGAAAATGATATAAAAAGGAAAGAAAGAAAAGGAAAGAAAGGAAAAACAAGGGAAAGAAAGACAAAGGAGAGAAAACAACATTTTCCATCCTCTTCTTCTGCCTCGCGCAAAGCTTCTCCCTCCTTCCTCCATTTTTCGTTTTCTTTGCTTCCTTTAAGTTCGAGAATTGAAACCCAAGGCTAGTGGGTGAGAAAGATCAAGTTCCCAACTCCTTCCTCCTTCTCGGATTCGAAAACGAAGTTAGAGATTTCAAAACCGTCAAACACAAACCTCCCCGTTTCATCTAGATCTAAGCTTCATTTCACGAATAGATAGAAGGGAAAGTTGCTCACTACCACGCTACGGTGCTAGGGAACCAACTTGGAGGCGATGTTGTGAGCGGAGATTTTTACCCGATTTACTCGCGGTACCGTAATCGAACGTAAAAGCTAACGTTAAGGTAAGGGCTCCTTCCAAACTTTTAGTTTGCATTTAGGGACTTATCTGTGATTGTGTGGAAAAGGAATTTGTTATGGTTGAAGTGTAATGAATCTAAGGCTTTATGGGTAAAATCTTAGAGTTAGGTTTTGGTTATATTGATGAATGTTTCGTGGAAAATGAATTTAAACTCATTTATGTATGATTTTGAGTAAATGAAACTTGTTGTGTTTGAGTGGTGGATTGTGTTGATTTGTGTTCGTCGTATTTGACATGTTCTTAATTAATACTGATGAAATTTGATGTGTGTATGGTTGGATTCTGTGCAGGAATGAATTGATGTGTTTTGGAGTGGATCGTGGATTGAATTTGATAATATGTTTGAGTTTGTTTTGTGC
>NC_021166.2:38718679-38719592 GCF_000331145.2 Cicer arietinum | reverse complement strand
GTGGCACCTCGATAAACAGTACTGACCCGTGATAGACGTTTACGATTTACGCTTTTTCTTTTAGTAAATCGTGCTGACCCGTGATAGGTGGCACTTCGATAAACAGTAGTAACCCGTCATAGGTGGCACCTCGGTAATTGGTACTTTGACCTGCGATAGGCGGTAAAATTATGATTTACGGCCCTTCGAGGAGGGTTTTGGTTAGGAATTCCGAGTCCATGCATTTTGGCATATACGCATCGCATTAGGGTGCTTGGCACACGAGTCGTGTTTGAATCAAGTTATGATTGAGTGTTATGTATTGATTTTGTGTGTAAGTGTGACTGATTGTAAACTATTTCGAAACTCAAGTTGTCGTGGTAATTGTGTTGGAATTGCTATGTGTTATGTATTGATTATCGTGTGTAAGTGTGATGGATTATAAAACTATTTTGAAACTCAATTTGTCGTGGTGATTGTGTGGGAATTGCTAAGTGTTAAGATTTGGAGTTGTGTATGAATGTGATTGAATTAGTTTATGTATTTTTGGAAGGATAAGCAGGGAAATCGATTTGGGAAGTTACAGGGGCTCAACTATTTGTAAAATTGATTTCCCAATCGATTTGGCCATGCAGGAATTCAGCAAAACTGACAAAAATCGATTTAGAAATCGATTGGCATTTAAGTAAGGGGATCAGCTATCCTGTCAATCGATTGCCCAATCGATTGAATTAAGCCCAAAATTCAAATTTCACTAAAAACCTTCAGGAAATCGATTTGGAAATCGATTGGCTTAGTAGAAATTCTTATTTTGAGTTAGATAACAGATTGCTCAATTGATTTATCAATGTCTTGGTTAGTTATGTATTACTTGATGGATTGAGAACGTTATTTTGACTTCATTTTTATTTGGCGAGTGTTATATGAACTTTTA
>NC_021166.2:38709085-38717963 GCF_000331145.2 Cicer arietinum | reverse complement strand
TTTTTTTTGAAGAATGATCAGATTAGGATGACATAGAGGGAACAATTTTTTTTTGGATTACGTTATTTTGAACTGGAAAACTGTACCTTTACTAATATTGTCAGTGTGACATCTTAGTTGAATGGGTTCCATGTATCATCTGTTGTTGTGTAAATACTTTGGATTCATATATTTTGAGAAACTTTTCCGCTGCTTGTAAATTATAATGACTCAATTATTTATCCAAAGGTATTACCTTATTTAATTCTCTAGTTTATTTTAATTTCTTTTTAAAAAAAATACACCATCGCTTTGAAAATCGGGGTGTTACAAATAGAATCTAATGAAACAGTACCTCCAAACAACATTGATTGTGTAGAACCTATTAGGGAAGGTGACTTACCTAAGGGATGGAAGTTTAACAAAAACCATCCCATTGACAACATAATAGGAGAAATCTCTAAAGGAGTTGCAACTAGAAAAACCCTTAGACACTTCTGCAATTTCACAACCTTTATATCTCAAGTAGAACCCAAAAACATAAAGGAAGCTCTTATGGACCATGACTGGATAGTTGTCATGCAAGAAGAGCTCAATCAGTTTGAGAGAAACAAAGTGTAGATTCTATTCCCTAAACCAGAAGACAAACATGTCATAGGAACTAGATGGGTGTTTAGAAACGAAATGGATGAAAATGGGGTAACAACTAGGAATAAAGCTAGGCTAGTGGCTAAAGGTTACAACCAAGAGGAGGGCATTGACTATGATGAAACCTATGCCCCTGTAGCTAGATTAGAAGACATTAGAATCCTGTTGGCTTATGCATGTATAATGGACTTTAAACTATATCAAATGGATGTAAAAAGTGCCTTTCTAAATGGAGACATCCAAGAGGAAGTCTTTGTTAGTCAAACACCTGGATTTGAAGATCCTATGTTTCCAAACCATGTGTTTAAACTAACAAAAGCCCTCTATGGTTTGAAACAAGCTCCAAGAGCTTGGTATGAAAAGCTCAGCAATTTCCTCATACAAGAAAATTTTGTTAGAGGAAATGTTGATAAGACACTTTTTATAAAAAAAAAGGAAAAAACATTCTATTGGTCCAAATTTATGTTGATGACATAATCTTTGGATCAACAAACAGTATGCTTTGCAAAGAATTTGAAAATACAATGAAAGGAAGATTTGAAATGTCCATGATGGGAGAATTAACTTACTTCTTGGGATTTCAAATCAAACAAAGCAAGAATGGCATTTTCCTAAGTCAAACCAAATACTGTAATGATCTTTTAAAGAAGTTTGGCTTTGATAAGTTTAAATCCATTGATACACCCATGAGTCAAGCTTGTCATTTAGATAGAGATGAGAAGGGAAAATCTATAGATGTGACAATGTTTATTAAAGAAGTTTGGCTTTGATAAATTTAAACCTATTGATACACCCATGAGTCAAGCTTGTCATTTAGATAGAGATGAAGAGGGAAAATCTGTTGATGTGACAATGTTTAGAGGCATAACATGATCTTTATTGTATCTTACAGCTAGTAGACCTGACATTATGTTTAGTGTTTGCATGTGTGCAAGATACCAAGCCAATCCTAAGGAATCCCATCTTAGTGCAGTCAAAAGAATATTCAGATATCTATTAGGAACCAAAAATCTAGGTTTGTGGTATCCTAAGGGCTCAACGTGTACTCTAGTTGGCTATTCTGATTCTGATTTTGCTGGTTGCAAATTAGATAGAAAAAGTTCATCTGGTACTTGCCATCTATTAGGGAATTCACTTGTATCTTGGCATAGCAAGAAACAAAATAGTGTTGCACTTTCAACAGTTGAGGCTGAATATGTAGCTGCTGGAAGCTGTTGTGCACAAATTTTATGGATGAAACAACACCTTTCTGATTTTGGTGTTGATCTAGGAACTGTGCCAATCATGTGTGACAACACTAGTGCCATAAATATTACAAAGAATCATGTGATGCACTCTAGAACAAAGCATATAGAGATTAGACATCATTTCATTAGAGATCAATACCAAAATGGTAATATCATGCTTGATTATGTTAATACATCTGATCAATTAGCTGATATATTTACCAAAGCCTTACCCAAGGAAAGTTTCTTCTATATTAGAATGAAACTTGGTATTATGGATCAAAATGAAATATGATCCCTGTGACAAACCGATTAAGACATCGATTGTCCTGTGACAAAATAGAAAATCAACATTACAAAATCGATTGCATAATCGATTTATGCTACACAGTATCTTATTTGTCTAAGTCATAAACACTATAATCGATTTCATAATCGATTTAGCAAATCTCAGATGTCAAAATGCTAGAGTATTCATCTATACAATCAATTGATGAATCGATTGAGGATATGGAAAATTGTTTTTAAAAAAGTCGATTGCATAATTGATTACGTCTGTCAAAAGTCCAAAGACTTGAGAAATTTTCCAACCTCAAACACGAGCATCGATTAAGTAATCGATTGTGTCAAAATAATGAAAACTCTGAGCCAAACGAAATCGATTTGGAAGTCGATTACAATCCCTGTATGGTCAATATCTTCAATATAATAAATTTGGTAATCGATTTCATATTCGATTTGGAAATCTCAAATATCATAAATGCTGGAGTATACATCAATTCAATCGATTGAGAAATCGATGGAAGATTTGGAAAATCTTTTAAAGAATCGATTTGAAAATCGATTATTTGTTTCAGACATCCACAAAGTTGAGAAGTTTTCCAACCTCAAACCCGAGCATCGATTTGGTAATCGATTGTATCAAATTCTAAAACTCTAAGTCAAAATAAGTCGATTTGGAAATCGCTGCTGCTATGAGAAGGTTTCTGAACTGATAAGGAAATTGATTTGGACATCGATTTATCTAACTGAAGGATCATTACGAAATCGATTTGGGAATCGATTTACAATACGACTGTTGGAGAAAAATTATAGTCGTTGGAGGTGGGTGTAACAGAAACCTTTCACTTCAATCAAGTAAGGGTAACAACATCGATTGGACAATCGATTTTGTGAACCCAGATGTGAAATAAAATCGATTGGGAAATCGATTCTAAACAGTTCTATATAAATCCCTAAATTGATTTCTCAACCAACTTTCACCATCAGTTCATATTTTCTCTCCCAAACTCGAATTTTTCTGTTTCTTAATCCTTCTCAATCCTCTCAAACATCTTAAATTTCCAAAATCTACAATGGCAAGAGTAAAGCAAACTGCAAAACCTCAATCATCTTCTTCAATATCAGTTTCCCTAGATTCTTCTTCAACATCTAGTGGAAGAACACCCTTCCTTCAACCTCCTTCTCCTCCTGCTAAGAGAGTATCAATACCTACTCATAAGGTATTAGCCAAAGATAAAGGAAAGGCCATTCCAACTAATCAAGAAACAACAAAAAAGAGGAAAGCTCTTCCATCTGAAAAACTCATGGGGGATGCCATGAAAGGGGCAACCTAGAAAAAGAAGAAGGCTATATCTTCCCCCCAACCAAAGAAGGTTCAGCCTCCCAAAGGCAAACCTGTTGAAGAAGTTGTTCTCCCTTCTTCTTTCTTAAAAAGGAAAATCCAAGAGGCTAGAACTCTGGATTTTACCTATTTTGACTCAAATGATTTTACTTTCCAAAACCACTTGAGGTTTCATGGATTAGTAGATTTCCTTTCCTGTTCTTTGGAAATCTACCCAAGGCTGATTAGAGCCTTCTACTCAACCTTCAAACTCACCAACACTGGATTCGAGGCTGAAGTCAAGAGTAAGAAAATCTCAATGACTTTTGAAGAATTCTCCAAACTGTCAGGATTACCATTCTTTGGAGAAGCTATTGATGGAAGAACAGATCCTGATTCGACTGATGACGCTTGGGAATCATCAGTAGATCGACATACGACAATTCAGGACCTGATTATTGAAGGCTTTGTTGAAAAAGTATCCCTTCCAATCGGTCAGATGAAGGTCCAACATCGTATGCTGATGTTTGTGCTAACACGGATGTTGGTACCTCGATCAGGAAATCATGTCGTTGTATAGAGGCTGGATATTATCCTGCTTTGGGGCCTGTACAAGGAGCTCAAGATATGCTGGGCATGGATTGTGTTGATGAACATGGTTGAATCAGCACAAGGAAAGCTGCTGCTCCCCTACCCCCAGTTAATTACAAAGATTCTGAGACACTTCAAGGTATCATGTGTCAATAAAGAATCAATTAAAACTACTCTAACCTTTGGTGAATCCATTGTAAATCAGATGCAATTGAAAAGGATCAATGGCATTTGGACAAGGATACAACCAAGTGCTGAACAAGAACAACCAAGTGCTGAACAAACTGAGCCAGCTGAAGCACAATCTGAGCTTTTGGCTAAGTTGCTGGAACTAATGGAGTCCCAGGCTACTCACAATGCAAGGGTGGAAGCCTCTCTTAAGGAACTCCAAGCAACCTTAAACTCAGTGGTTCAAGATGTTGCTGTCATCCAAGAACACTTGGGTCTCAAAATGTCTTTTGAAGACATTGTTGAAATTGGCAAGCAAGCAACTGAAGAACCAAATCCTACCAACTTAGAAAGTACTGAACCTCATGGTGAGGAGACAGTTGCTGAGGATAATACAGCAGTCTCTACCTCTCCCATTGGTGATAATGAGGAGCAGTCCTAGATTAGTTGATTAGGATTTTGTTTTATTTTTTTGCTTTGTAATGGTTTTGTATATATCATATGATAGATTTTGTTATTCATCATTCTCTCTTGTATTTCTTTTTGAATTCAATGACAAAAGGGGGAGAGTGGTATCAAATTTAACTTGTGATATTACATTGGGAGATTGGTATCAAAGTTTAACTTGTGTTATTGATTATGTGATACTGCTCTGATTATGTGATATTGCTCTGATTGACTATTAACTTGTGATATCTGATAATGCACTCTGATACATAATATCTGATAATGTACCCTGATTGTACTCTAATACCAAATTTTGTATCAGCTATAATTCTCTGATTTTAATAAACTTGAATAGCAAGTTATGATATCAAAATCTGATACCAAAATTGAATGAATTTGAATAGTTTGTGCTTATGTTGAAATGAATCATAAACTCTAAAATTCAGGGGGAGATTCTAAATAATCTCAAGGTTAAAACTGTGTGTTTGTCAATAAATCAAAAAGGGGTTGTTTGTAAGACATGTGCTTCCCTGATCATGTTTTTGATTTAATTCCCAAACATACAATACATATGAATTATTTGATTGATCTAATGGTTTGAATTGCGAAACATTTCAGGCAAATAATCAAACACTCCACACTTGGACAAAACTTGGAACTCAAGCAATCAAGCAAAGATGGATGATGTCCTACAAGGCTTGAAGACTAATGTACAAGAGTGTTTAGTGTTAATAGAGTCAATTAGGTAGACTTAATCATAATGAGTTCTCATATAGTATTTGCCAATGAAATTATAAAATGAGTTTTACTCAATCAAGTAATAAATCAATTGATCAATCAATTGAATAATCGATTGTCAGACTCACAAAATGAAGGTTTCACTAAGTTAATCGATTGGGAAATCGATTACTTAAAGGTTTTATCAAAACCTGTGTTCTGTGTTTAAACAAATCAATTGGACAATCGATTTACACATCAATTGAGTAATCGATTTTGTGAATCACAGAACCAAACTCATACTGAACAATCGATTGGCAAATCGTTTATGCAAATATCTTTTCATCAGACATGTGTTCTGTGATCAACAAAATCGATTGGACAGTCAATTGAAATAAGTTTCTTGAGGTGCAAGCTTTACATCAATCGATTAGGTAATCGATTGAAAGAATGATCTGGTTAATCATTTATCAGAAACACATTGAATAATCGATTGGCACATTGATTTTGACCAAATGGGTGAGGTTCGGTAACAAGCTAAATCGATTGGGGTAAATGTCTGAGTCACTGTGACCAGCACAATCGATTGGCAAATCGATTGAAGTAAATATCTGAGTCACTGTGACCAGCACAATCGGTTGACGAATCGATTGAAGTAAAATGTTTGAGTTACAGGGAGAATTCATCCCATTGCCAAATCGATTATGTCAATGAATATACGTCGACTGAGTAATTGATTGTTTTGATCTCGTTGTTTGAACAAAACATGTATAATCGATTAGTCAATCGATTCTGATACAACTAAGTATCAGATTCTGATAAGTGCATTAAAATAATCGATTAGTTCTTATATTTTCAAGATTCAAGAAAACAAGACACGCGATAATCGATTAGGCAATCAATTAAGCTGGTTTTAAACTTTAATAAAATCGATTACGAAATCGATTTATATGTTGCTTTTCTGAAAATATATAAAAGTGAATCAATCACAATTTTTTAATAACTTTTGGATAATAATCGTAACACTTTTTCTTACACACTGAGGATTGAAAAAACACAGTGAGAGAAAAATTGTTACAACACACAAATACTCATTGGCCTAATACTTTTGTGTGGGATCTTACATTGTGATTGAGTCAAATTTTCTTAGTATTCTTTAATTCTTTGTGAAAGACAAATTTCTGTAATTGAAGTTTTGATAATCCAGTAGTGTACACTGGTGGTTATCTTTTGGGATGCTTGTGTTCATCTGAAAGAAGCCTCAGCTTGATCTCGCTAGAGTTTGACGAGTAACTCTTAGGGATAGGTTGGTATTGTGATAGAAGTGGTTGTGAGTTGGATGGATAGGTTGTGACGCTGGAAAATATGTAAAAACGTTTCTCAAATCATTCTAGTGAAAGGCTGAAATCTGTTGTAGATTTCAGGACTGGATGTAGGTTATCAAAGTGATAGCCGAACCAGTATAAAAATCTCCTAGTGCATTATTTCCTATCTCTCTTTACTTTTCATATTAATCTTGCATGTGATTATAAACTTCCGCTGGGAATAAACTGTTTTGAATCATTTACTGTTAAAATAGGAATTAATATTAAACATGTTGGTTTTGATATTAATTCATCACTTAGGAAAGAATCAGATAATCTTGTTGATAATCTAGTATAAAATTTCCTAACAATAGAGGCCATATAACCAACATTATCAAACTTCATCCAGTCTCATCCTGAAATCTACTAAGAGAACATCTAATACTCTTCTTAAAAAGCTCTCCACTTAGATCTTTACATGAAATCGCCTATTAGTCTAACTTCAATCCATTCATACTAATCATCTTCGAGTTACCACCAACAACATAGCCTTTATGTCCTTGGAACCACATGATAAATCCCATGTCATCATGATTCGCTTCAACCCTGTCTGACAATTCGTCTTTTCAAAGATCTTTCCCACTTCTTGAATCCCCTGATCAACATTTTTTGAGTTTTCATCGCCCTTGAACTTCGGAGGATGGTAATGACGAAAATCTTTCAATCCTCTTGACTAAGTAGCACAAATCTCTCTTTCCTCTTTCTTTGCAGATGTCTGTGTAACAACAGAAACATCCATGTTATTCGTAGCTTCAACCATTTGATCATCCCCACTGACGTTCTTTCTTGGAGGCATTGTTTCCTCGAATCCAACATCAAGAAGAAATCTTAACACCACTTCAAATAATTCCAAAACGAACTTCCGACTATACCAACACAATGAAACTACATTGAACCTGATAACTCAGACAACTTAACCCGATGTATGATCAGATAACGACTCCCAACCTACAAGTTGACATACAATCTATAACCAAAACTCCACATCCCCAAAGAAATCCAAACCAAAGCTTTGATACCACTAATGTAACACCCTGATTTTTAACAGCGCGAGTGTATTTTTTTTTCAAAACAAATTCATAAAAACAAAGAAATAAAGAAGAAAATACTTTTGGATAAATATTTAAGTCGTAACATAACGACAAAGTCAACAAATATTTACAAGCAGCAGAATAGTTTTTGAAATCAAAATCCAAAGTATTCAAACATCAAAATACACCGGGGCTACAAGGTCTATCAGACATAGCTCATACCCCTGGGGTATTCTCGGCAGACACTTGTGCAAAAGCACTGCCCCAAGAATTTTAACTCCCCACATCACATCAAAAAGTGGTACATGGAACCCATCAAAATAAAATGTCAAGCTAACAATATTGGTATAGGTACAGTCTTTCAAATTAAAATAAAAACAACCGAAAAAGAAAGACATCTAGTCCCTATACGTCAACCTAATCTGATCATTCTACAAAAAACTATACATCCCAGATGATCTTCACGCGCCCTGCAAGATCCTCCTAACACAGCTCCAGTCAGGTGTGTCCAACTATCTTCCCATCTACAGGGTACTAACCGGTAGGATGGTCCTGGTTCTCATCTGAGGGAAAAGTCCAGATTTCCACAATAGTTGTAAAGGGTCACCAACCGAAATTAACAATTAACACATAACATTTGAGTTTTTAAATGCACAAAATAACCTTTCAACTAAGCATTAGGGATGGGAATAGGCTAGGCCGTCCGATAGGGGCCTATGGCCTGGCCTACTTATGGCCTAGCCTGGCCTGGCCTGTTTAATAAAAAGGTCAGGCTCATGCTGTTTTTAAAGCCTATTTATGTAAATAGACCAGGCTCAGGCTTGTAAAAAAGCCTATTAGGCCTGACAGGCCGGCCTATATATATTTTATATGTATTTCATTCTATATTTTTTCTTCTTCTAATTTCCACTGCACTCACTCCAACAAACATGTATGAAAACAATATATTTTTTATAAAAACCGATATTATTTATTTGTTACTTTATATTTTATAAAAACCAATACTATTTATTTGTTATCTTTATATATATTATTAGTATATAAATTTAGAAACCCTAATTGTTTATTATTACTGAATATGAGTTTGTTTGAGAGGTAATATTC
>NC_021166.2:38707621-38709030 GCF_000331145.2 Cicer arietinum | reverse complement strand
TTTATATATATATATATATATATATATATATATATATATATATATATATATATATATATATATATATATACATGTTGCATTAGAGGATTTGTTTGAGAGGTAATAATGTGAATTTTTTTGAGACCATTTGTTTGAGAGATAATAATGGATGCGTTTGTTTTAATAAAAAATTTATTCTTTTAAACCAAAAATCGTTTTTTAGGGTTTAAAGGGTTTGTTTCATTTTTTTTTTTAAATTATTTTGTTAGAAAATTTATTTTTAATGTGAATAAGGCTTTTAAATAGGCTTACAGGCCAGGCTCAGGCCGGAAAAAAGCCTATCATAAGTCGTAGGCCAGGCTTAGGCCTCAAAAATTCATCGTAGGCCTGGCTCAGGCCTTTCAAAGCCTGGTCTGGCCTGACCTATTCCCACCCCTACTTATCATGCACCTTAAAAGGGGTTTCCATATGCCATACATGCATAAACAAAGTTGAAAAATGAAGTTTTTAACAAAACTGCACTGTTGTATTCAAATACAGCATCTTTGTATTCGAATACAAGGCTGTTTCAGCAGTCAGCAGCAAAAACAACATGTCTGTATTCGACTACACATAAGTCAGCAGCAAAAATATGTATGTATTCGAATACAATCTTCTGTATTCGAATACACATCAGACAACAGCAGAAAAACAACAAAATTCAGCTTCTAAAAGGGTTTTGAAATCAATCAACACTTACACACAAATCCAAACAATCACACTTAGCAATTATAGCACAATCACCATGACGACTTCAGTTTCGAAAAGGTTTTACAATCAATCACAGTTACACACAATTTCAAAACATTCACACTTAGCAATTATAGCACAATCACCACGACAACTTGAGTTTCGAAAAGGTTTTGCAATCAATCGACTTACACACAATTCCACAACATCCACACTTGGCAATTATAACACAATCACCATGACAACTTGAGTTCAAACACTCAATCATAATCTTGAATCAAACACGACTCAATTGCCAAGCACCCTAATGCAATGCGTATATGCCAAAATGCATGGACTCGGAATTCCAAACCAAAATCCTCCTCGAAGGGCCGTAAATCATAATTGTACCGCCTATCACATGCCGAAGTACTAAATTACTGAGGTGCTACCTATCACGGGTCAGCATGATTTACTAAAAACGTAAATCGTAAATGTACCACCTATCACAAGCCGAAGTACTATTTACCGAGGTGCCATCTATCACGGGTCAGCACGATTTACCAAAAATGTGCAGTCTATCGCGGACCTTACACGACCCGACAATCCCCGCAAGGATAAGATGAACCAACAAATCACATGGAATTATCTCGTGGCCCATCCGGTCACCACTATCACCATGGCCCATCCGGTCGCCATGTACTATGAAATGCATGAGCATA
>NC_021166.2:38691492-38707611 GCF_000331145.2 Cicer arietinum | reverse complement strand
CACGGGTCATCACGATTTACCAAAAATGTGTAGTCTATCACAGACCTTACACGACGCGACAATCCCCGCAAGGATAAGATGAGCCAACAAATCACATGGAATCATCTCGTGGCCCATCCGGTCACCACTATCACCATGGCCCATCCGGTCACCATGTACTATGAAATGCATGAGCATACTCTGACTCTATCCAAGACAATCATTAGTAAATGCAGATATTAAAAGATTCCCCATTTTTAATACTCATTTAACTCTAACGATTTTCACGACAATCATTAAGTAAACTCATATATTAAAAGATTCCCCATTTTTAATACTCATTTAACTCTAATGATTTTCAAATTCCACACAGTGCATACTCAGACATATTCTCAAATTCAATCCACAATTCAAACCAAATCACATCAATTCATTTTTCCACAAAATCCACACAAACACATCTCAAAATTTATATTCTTAATTATGAGTACGTAAAACACGACAAAAACACAAATCATCACAATCCACCACTCAAACACATCAAATTTCATTTCCTCAAAACCACCCATAAATGAGTTAAATTCATTTTCCACAAAACACTCATCAATATCACCCATAAAAGCATTAAATTAATTTCCCCAAATCAACACTTCAACCCTAATAAATTTATTTTCCACTCAACCACAGATAAGTCCCTAAATGCAAACTAAAAGTTTGGAAGGAGCCCTTACCTTAACGATAGCTCTAACACGCGATTACGGCACCGTAATTAATTCCGGTAAAATCTATGCTCGCAACGTCGCTTCCAAAGTTAGTTCACTAGCACAGTAGCGTGGAGGTGAGCAACTTTCCCTTATATCTCTTCTCGAAACGAAGCTTAGAATTAGAAGAAAAGTGGGGGTTTGTGTTTGACAGTTTGAAAACCCCTAACACCGTTTTTCTTCGTTTTCGAATCAAAGAGGTAGAATGAAGTTGAGAAATCCTTGTCTTCTCACCCACCAAGCCTTGGGTTTATTTTCTTGAAGCAAAAGAAGTAAAAGAAACAAACGAAGAAGGAAGAGGGAGAAAACGCGAGTAACAGGGAGAGGAAAATCTTTTTTTGGTTTCCTTCAGTTTTCCTTTCTTCCTTTTTCCTTCCTTTCTATTTTCCTTCTTTTCCTTTTTCCTTTCTTTTTCCCTCCAAACACATATATATAACTTAACAAATATCTAAAAATATCTATATATTTATCAAAATTACCATTTCACCCAAAACCTCTCAAACCATTTGATAAAAATATCTACTCTCGTCGCAACTCAATTGACAGATAAAAGTTTTTGCAACTAGGGATATTTTTAACAAAATTGTCCGGTGTTAAATTCTTCGTAACGCAAATAAATTATTCTCCAACAAATAATTTTAATCCAATTTCTAAAAATATATTTTTGGCATTTAACTCACTGAATACCAAAAACTGGGCTAGGAGCCTAACAAATTCCACACAAAATATCCTTAAATAGTATAATTTGGGATTTAAAAATTAAGGGTCTTACAATTGTACTTTTGAAGATTAATTGATTAGGGTAAATTACGGTTTAATATGTTAGTCGATCACTAAATTGGGATTTGTAAAGAGTTCATTCTTGTTAGTTTAATAATTTTGAAGTCGAACTCTCTTTTGACTTTTTTTGTTTATGCATATTTTTAAATTGTGATCTTTCTATATTGGACTATGTTTTATTTTGGACGAATTTTACTTGTATTTATATATTAATTCTTTAATTTTTTTTTTGCAATAGAGCGTGTCACATTTAGTTGTATTAGGGTGTAGTTTTATTTGGACATGTTATTGTCTTACGTGTCTTACTTGTGTGCTTTGACTATTAGAGTTTTAGTAGATTTTTAAATAATTCCTAAGTTTCCGTTGGTTTCGTAGAACAAAATGCTTTACACTAGGAATACCTAGGACAATGATAGTAGCAGAAACAATGCAAGAATGAAGGAACTTATGATTGCTTGGACGAGAGTTTGGAAAGGAATCAAAATCACCGTGAGCCACAATTTTCTCAGTCTGCTTTTGGTAAATTTCGGAGGAGGCATATTTCATGTGAATATTCAAGACAAGAAGGAGGCATATTTCTAATCTTTGAAGCAAGAATCTATGATTGTCGTAGTGTATACTGTGAAGTTTAAAGAACTTTCTCTTTTTTATCCTGCGTACTACAATAGTATGTGTGCTAGATTAAGCAGGCAAATGTGATATTGGAACCTAATAACTTTGGAACAATGGTTTAAAAAGTGTAGAAAATATAAAGATGTTGAGACCAAGTGGATCATCATGATAAAAAAAGAAAGTTGTAGTTGGAACAAGAAAAACCATAACACTTATGGAATGTGACTTCAAGAAGAGTGGAGAGAGAAAAATTGAGGATAAGGATACTGCTAGAGGATATGAAATTCTAGTAGTTGTGAAGTGTGGAAAGTGTGGTTAAGGGCACTACTAATTAGTGCAAGGAGACTAACATCACCTGCTTCGAGTGAAACAAGCCAGACACACCAATAGAAATGTCCTAAGGGAAAGGTCGCACCTAATGGTTGTTGAAGTGAAGAAGAACCAACAAGCCAATTATTTGAAAACGAACGAAAAAGTCTTTGAATTGACTGGGGACAAAAGCATCGACATCAGAGGACTCGGTTAAAAGGATTGAAGGGAAAATATTTAATAGTTTTGTTTGATTCTAGAACCACACATTTATTATGTCTTGTGAATGTGTGAAAATTTTGAAATTGCAGTGTCACACTCAACCTATGGTTTATCTGTATCGATTCCTACAAACGGACATGTGATCACTAATTTCATGTGTGAGAATTGTCAACTAAAGATAGAAGGTAGATCCATTATAGTAGATCTAATTTTTCTACCCTTGGAAGATATTAATATCATCCTTGGAATGGACTTGCACAATGCTAACATGGTGAGACTAGACTTTTGAATTTGGTACAATAATAAAGGAGTATGGTCGCCTGCTCTAATTCTATCATGACGCAAACCCTTCGACATGTCCTCTATATGCAAACATAAAGGAACATATTAGAATCATTGTTAAACGACACTTAGCCCATAGTGCGATTGAATTCATTTACAATAGATCAACTTATCAACAACATCACCAACAAACGACACTCAATCCATACGGTAACTTGAGTTCATTTACAACGGATCATCTTATCAACTACCATTAGAACATACTTATCCCATAATGCGACTCATATGTCATAACATATTAATTTAAATTTGACATTAACATCATCATCAACAAACATATGATACAAAGCTAGAAACATCATCAACCACGTAACATTCACATTATCATTTGATCACCATTAGATATTATTCTAATACAATAATTTATTAGCTTTATATTATTATTCATTAATAATTAGTTTTATATATCATCTCCATTAACTCGCTAAATTACTATTAATTACTATGTAATTAAATAACCTTTATTAAAAATTCATATTTTAAGTATGTTTTTAGTCCCACACTATTACGACCTTTCAAGTTTAGTCACAAATTTTTATTATCTTCTGGTTCTTATTTTTTTTTATTTTATAGGGACTTTATTGAGGGACTAAAACTAATTATTTTTTTACAAATTTTTGCAAAATAGAGATTAAAAGTGAATAAAGTTTCTTTTTGCTTAAATATGTATGTGGTCTCTAAATTTATTTTAAAAATTCATTTTAGTCTTATAACTGTTAAATCTATCAAGTAGGTTCCTCAATATTTGTTTGTTAATGCAACTTAGTCCCTTTCGTCCAGTTTATAAAGATTTGAACTTTATACATTAATAAAGAGACTAGACAAAACTTTTGACATAATAAAACTGATCAAATTGAACTTTTTTGAAGTACATTTTTATTCATCAAACTCAATATTATATCAATATATATAACATCGCCTTCTTCTGAAATCAACATATAAAACAAGAATGTGAAAACAATTTCATTACTCAAACACCCTTATATATCAAATTACAACAACACATATTACATCAATACAACTAAAAACACCAAATTTTATTTCATTTCATCCAACAAAAAAACAATTTTTTTAAATAAATTTCTAGATTCACAAGTTTGTGAGGAAAAAGTAGGACTAAATTTGTTCACCTATCTTGCAGAAACAACAAGAAATTTTGAGAAATTTTTTAAGGGTTATATACAACTCATTCATTGAAACAAATCTCGAGATTCACAAGGCTGTGATGAAGAAGACTAACTGAATTTGTTCACTTATTTCGAATAAATTTTGAGAAATATTGAGTTTCGATGAAGTCTAAATTGATTTGGTGAAGAACTAAAGTTTGAAAATGTTTCAACTATATATTGCCTATATGCTACATCACCAAGGTTTAACATCATTTACCACTAACTACACAGAAAGGATCAAGTTGCATTAACTATAAGTTAAATTAATGGACTAATTTGACGGGTTTAAAAGTTAAGTGACCAAACTGAACTTTTATATAAGTTAAAGGACAAAAGAGGCATTTAAACCCAAAAAAATTAGGGACTAAAATTTGAGAATTTTTTTATAAACTTAAAATAAAATTTTGAAATCTTATACAAACTAAAAATTTATCTAACTCATAATTAATGACATTTTATTAATTATCTAATAACTTCAACACTCTTAATCTAAGTTATTAATAAACTAATATTGCTTAAACCCTCACCTAATAATTAATTAATTATATCTATAATCTAATTAATAATTTTATCAAACCACCATCAAACATCATCGTTAATTATTTAATTAATGTCTAAGTCTATTAATAATAGCTAATTAAGCTTAATAATTCATCTGCTTAATACTTCATCGATTTCTAATATTCTATAAATTGATTTCTGAACCGATAAAGAGTTTGAAATTCAATAAAAAGATACAACAATCATCACTTATCACCTTACAACATACTAACATCAAACAATCCCCAATTCACACAATTTAACTCATTAACAAAGAACAACACATCAATTTGTAAATCAACTTATATAATCATATGCATATATCAAACAATCACACACTTATAACTTAGAACTATTATTCATACTCTATATGCAAGAATTGTAAACTCTTATACGGTCTAAGTCTTGTACCTAATTAATGGCTTCTAATCATGAAAGCTACTTCAATCCTACATTGACCAAAGGTCTTTAAGACGATAATAATTATTCACAATCAAGGAAAAAAATAGAATTATCACTTTAAATTTGGACCTCAAACAATGAATTAAGACCATGAACATTGTTCAAAGCAAGGTTTCTAAGAAAGAATAAGAAAAAGAACATAAATTATATTTTTGTGACATACCGAACAAATTCTAAACTATGAGTAAGACTCCTATTTACAGCTCTAATTCATACAATCATTGAAGCAACAAATGAAATTTAATTCGAATAGCAGATGAGAAAGTTATGAGCATTTTAGTGTTTCTATCAAATTTCATTAACTTTGATTATTTAATAAAGGTACACAAATTTGACCTTTGGTCAAGTCTAAATAATTGTTTCAGGTCTCTTAGGTCATGTTTGTTGAGGAATATAAGGATCCAAGCTCTTTATATAAGATTGAGACATATATTACTAGTAACAGAAAGAAAGAAAGAATGAATTATTATTTCGAAGAATAGAAAAGAGTACATCTTATATACTAAGAATGTCTAACTAACTTTGTAACTAACTTAATATAAAAAAACTAATTTATTACATCCAATATCCCCCCCTCAAGCTGCAGCATATATATTCTTAATGCTCAGCTTGGACAAAAGAGACTGAAAATGAGTTGGATGCAATGGTTTGGTGTGAAGATCTGCCAATTGGGCCAAAGTGGGAATTAATAGAAGTTTGATGATGTTAGCTTGGACTTTATCCCTTATGAGATGACAATCGATTTCAATATGCTTGGTTCTTTCATGCATAGCTGGATTTTGAGCAATTTGTATGGCAGAACGATTGTCACAATATAGAGGAACTGGTTGTTGCATAGGTTGTTTAAGATCATGAAGTAAATAGAGCAGCCACTGGATTTCACAAGCCGTGGAGGCTAATGCTCTATATTCAGCCTCAGTAGAGGATCTGGATATGGTTTCCCGCGCCTTTGATTTCCAGCTGATTAATGAAGATCCATAGAAAACATTAAAACCAGTAATGGATCTTCTGGTGTCAGGACAGGCTGCCCAATCTGAGTCACTAAAAGCTTTGAGAGAAGGTTCTGTGGTGGAAGAGAAAAATAGACCCTGTCCTGGATTATTTTTTATGTATCTGAACACTCTTATTGCTGCAACATAATGATCTTCCATAGGATTAGAAAGAAACTAACTAAGTGTGCTAACAGCATAACACAAATCTGGTCTAGTGTTAGTAAGATAAAGCAGTCGGCCAAGTAATCTTCGATAAGCATGACTATCAGCGTAAGGTGTTCCTTTTGATAGAGAGAACTTGGTTCCTGGCTGCATAGGTGTAGAAATAGGTTGACAAGCTAATAATCCTGCATCTTTTAACAATTCTAGAGCATACTTTCATTGTGACAAAATAATTCCCTGGTGAGATCTTGCCACTTCTAAGCCTAGGAAATATTTGAGTTGTCCTAGATCCTTGATTTTGAATTTTTCATCTAATAGAGCTTTTACAGTATTGATCTCTGTAATGTCATTTCCAGCCAAAACTATGTCATCCACATAAACAAATAGGACAGTGATATGATCAGAATTGCTTTTGACAAAAAGAGAGTAATCAAATTTTGATTGTATGTAATTCATTGAAAATAGAGTAGTTGTCAACTTATGATTCCATTGTCTGCTTGCTTGTTTAAGACCATATAAAGACTTAACAAGTTTGCAAACCTGTCCTGATTTTGCTGTCTGATATCCAAGAGGCAAAGACATATAGACCTCCTCATCCAAGTCTCCATGTAAGAAATCATTATTTACATCTAATTGATGTAAATACCAATGCTTTGAAGCTGCCAGAGCAAGAACCAGCCTTACTGTTGTGAGCTTCACAACAGGGGAAAAAGTTTCAAAATAATCCAGCCCCTGTTGTTGTGTATAACCTTTAGCTACCAATCTTGCTTTGTATCGTTCAATACTGCCATCAGCCAACCTCTTGATTTTATAGACCCATTTGCATCCTATAGGTTTCTTACCAGGAGGTAAATCAGTCAAAACCCATGTTTTTGTACTTTCTAGAGCTGCAATTTCTTGATCCATAGCCTTTCTCCAACAATCATGTTTGATGGCTTGGTTATAAGTTTTAGGTTCAGTATTTTGGGAATTACGACAAACATAGGACTTATGAGAAGTTGACAAGGTATCATATGAAAGGTAATTAGAAAGAGGATATATGATGTATGTAGAAGAATGAGAGGCTGAAGAAGCAGATAGCATGTTGCAATGATAGTCTTGTAGATAAGAAGGTTGTTTACTAAGTCTGTTATATTTTCTTTGGGGATTTAGAGATGAAGGTGGAGTAATAGTATGTGGTGGAGGTAAAGGTGCAGGAACAGGGACATCAATAGGTTGAGGTGGAGTTTGAGGAATAGGAGCTGGTGGAATAAGAATGTGAGGCTGATCAGTGATATCAGAAAAAATTGGTGTCCCAGATGCTGTTATTTTGGCCACAGGATCAAAGATTTGATGATCAGAATCAGTGGCACTAGTAAGGAAAGGAAATATAGTTTCATAGAATACTACATGCCTTGATAGAAAAATTTCCCTAGTAGTGATATCAAGCAGAAGATACCCTTTTACCCCTTCTTTGACACCAAGTAAGACAGATTTTCTTGCTTTAGACTGAAACTTAGTTCTATGAGCCTGAATGGTGGAAGCATAGCAAAGAGAACCAAACACTCTCAAACAAGATATGCCAGGTTTAGTATTATGCAAATGTTGATATGGAGAAAGATATGCTAATCCTTTGGAGGGTAAAATGTTAATGAGATGCACAACATAGCTAACAGCATAAGACCAGAAAACTATAGGTAAATGAGATTGAAACATTAAGGCACGAGCAACATTTAGAATGTGTTGATGTTTTCTCTCAACCACTCCATTTTTTTGGGGTGTTTCAACACATGATAGTTGATGTTGTATCCCTTTTTGGCTATAATATTCTGTCATAGCGAATTCAGGGCCATTGTCTTATCTAACCACTTTCACAGCTTTCCCAAATTGAGTCTTTATGTAAGATACAAAATCAATAAGATGTGCCCTTGTTTCTGACTTAGTGGTCATCTATTTTATCCATGTGTATCGTGACATATCATCTACTATGGTTAAAAAATACTTAAAGCCATTAACAGAAGAAATGCCATATGGACCCCAAATATCCACATGAATAAGATCAAAAGAAGCTTGTGAAACAGTATTACTCAATTGAAAAGGCAATCTTCTTTGTTTAGAAAAATGACAAGTATCACAATGTGTATATTTGATATCTGGGATATTACCATACATGCTTTGGAATTTGGTATAACAAGGAAAAGAAGGATGACCTAGTGTTAAATGCCATAGATCAACAGAACTAGGCTTTATTGTAGAGAAAGTTACAGAATTAACATTGTGTATAGCAGATAAGGGTCCAAAGGAAGTAGGTGTAGGCACTATCATGACATACAAGCCACTCATTTGTTCAGCTTTCCCAATCATCTTCAGTGATGACTTGTCATGTATGACACAAGAAGACTCAGAAAATTCAAGTTTACAAGACATAGAATTTATTAATTTGGTGACTGATATCAAATTAACTGAAAAATTGGGAACAAAAAGAACATTGTGTAATATAATTTTTGGAGTAAGCAAAATAGTTCCAGAAAAATGAACTAACGAAGAATCATTATTAGGAAGCATATTGATTCAAGAGTCATATTGATGCCTTCTAGGTAGTGTTGAAAAGCTAAAAAATACTATAAAAGTGATAGAAATAGACTGAAACAAATGCATAGTCTAAATATGCTAAAAATGCATATTAATTTTAAACATGGCATAAAGGTCACCATTTGAGTTGTTTAACTTCTAAAAATGATATCAAGAGTTATAGATATCGGACTAGGGATGAAATCAAGGTCCATTAGGAGATAACACAAATATCTACTACATTAATAAAGGGATTTTAAATATACAAATTGAAATATTTAGTTTGATTATTAAATTTTATATCGAATTAGGTATAATATAAAATTCTTGGCTGTTACGACAATGTAACAATTAAATTGGTATTGCAAAATCGTATATATATATATTGAATGAGGCACCAGCGTAAACTTACTGTTTATTTCAAAGGATTATTTATAAGTTTTTAGAAAAATATTTACTTGCACGTTGTAATAAAATAGTTCCTTTTTTTTTTTGACTCAGTAATAAAATAGTTCCTGTTACACTAAAGTTCATGAAATAAAATTATACAGAATTAACAAAGATTTAATTATTATTATTAAGCGGAATAAAACCCACGTCCGCATTTAGAATATTAAACTTAATTGCATAAGGTATCGAGACATAAAAGTATTATAGAAATAACTTAAATTGACCATTATAATTCAAGCAATTTATCTCTAAGTTCTTTTTAAGTTATTAGTACCTAAAAATATTCATAAGGGTCAATTCCATGGCAAATATAATAAACAAAGAGAAATAACTTAAATGTCATATAATAGAAGCATAAAATCTTAACAACAGAAAATCATCTCTGCATCATATACATCATCTCTACATCATATGCATATGTTTGTAGCATTTTTTTGCAACATTAATTCAAATAAGTCAAACAATACTTGAATACCTCATTCAAGGAGAACTTTGTTTTAAAAACCTTACTTTGTAAAGGAAATTTTTTCATTAATTATATAGTTATTTATCATCATCAAAAATTGGGAGATTTTTAGTGCAAAAGTATTTTTAATACAATCATCTAATTAATATTTTAATGATAAGAAGTATAAATAAATAAAGAACAACAACCTCCTAACTATATATGATCAGTGTGCATATTAAAGCAATAAGTTATGTTAATAACTGTTCAAAGTAGCCAAGATTACAAACACTTTAGAGATCTTCTATTGGAGCAAAAACACAAGAAATAATGTAGAAACAAGCACAACAAAACATGTCTCGCTATATATGGTATATCTTGTTGAAACAAAATCTCAAATTAATGTTTTGATGGTATTAAACAAAAGTTAATTAAGACTTCTAATTATGATTCTAAGTGTTTTGGTATTTAACATGCGTGTTTCATTGTATTAATCAAATATATGTACCAAGCATTTCAAGATAGATCGTATTAAAAAAAAAGCAAGTTCATTCAAAGAAATGAAGAACGTTCTTAACAAAATTCTGTAAGACGAAAAACATTCTCCACAGTTCCAAAATAACAAGAATGATTAGATTCTTAATGAAAAGACTAATCCCATTATTTACATTTTGTTCCAGAATTTCACCTAAAATATACAAGGATAATTTTAGTATAAATATCACTCCAAAGAACAAAGGCAAAATCTATGCTTCATAATTTATCAAGCAAGATTATTCTCCAAGTTGAGCAAACATCAAGTACAAAAATTGACAGATTAGACTGGACACCTCAATTGTACTTTTGAGAAGCCTACACACGTGATACAAAGCAGGAAATCACTTCAAACAACTATCAAGCGAAGCTTAAACCTTAGCACACCTCAAAGAAGAAACGAAGATCGTTCTTGGTTTGCAAAACTTTCCTGCTTTAAGCAAGAACATTATTGTTTTATGGTTGATCTTATCCACTTACTGACACATGACAACTGAGCCATTCTCAACGGTCAGATGAGCTGTCTTAAGCCTTCTTGAAGTCTATAAAAGAAGCCTCAAGATGAAGGATAGGCCAGAGCATCAAGTGCAAAGCAATACATCACTCATAAAATCATATTCGAAATCATTGGAGCATCTCAATCATTTCAAAGATTCACTTATGTTCTTAACTTGATATCATAATCATTTTTGCTGAGTTCTAAATCCTAGAATCTACTCTCAAACACGAATTGAGCATACTCAGATTCTACCAATCTCTTTAAATCATCACTTTATAACTCAAGACTATATTATTGAAATAATTTGAGTAATTTATCAATATAATTTTATGATTAAAAGGTAATGTGTAAAAATATTTTCTGAAGATTGAAAGATGAATATGGAAATAATTTCTAGGTAGAAAAGGTAATATTTTGAAACATATCAAGATTGATCTAAAAAAACTGTGTGAAAACCAAGAACGATCTTGCTTGAGCACTTAGTGGAAAGTCTCACAATTGTGAGGAATGGATGTAACCCGTGTTGGGTGAACTAAAATATATCTATGTGTGATATCTTTTCCCTTATCTCTATTTACTTTTTATCTTCTAATAATATTTTATATAGATAAAGTAAAAATTGTGTGTTTTCAATAACCAAGAATATTCTTTGTTTATAACCAAGATCAATCTTGAGTTAAGTTTCTGAGTTTTAATAGGAATTTTTAAAAAGGAATAATTACAATTCAAACTCCCTTCCTTGTAATTGACATTGTTATATCATATCCTTTGATGACTAGACGAAGACAAAAGAAACCGAGACTTTTACTTCAGCTTGGCAGTGTAAAGTTACTTCAGCTTGACACGCACCCGTATTATCGTTAGCTTCACCTGACTCTGGATGCAAGCAACGTAGTACCTCAGTTGCCTCTAATAAACCCATTTGGATTATGTTCCTCTACCTTTTTACACAAACGTAACAAAAATTCTTCTACCTCTGACTCTGACAAGCATAACCACAATTCTTCTGTATCTAACTCTGACGAGCATAACCAAAATTCTTATGTCTCTGACTCTAACAAGCATAACAAGCAAATGTATATCTTTGCCTCTGAAAATCTAATCATGCGTATGACTCTGAACTTTTATGTATGGTCTGACAAATTAAATGCCTCTGAAAAAATCATCACTCTGATTAAGGCAATTCCTATGGAAAAGTCAATGATTTGACTAAGTCCATGTCTCTAGAAAATTCAATACTCTTACAAAGTCAATGCCTTTGAAAAAAGTCTACACTTTAATAAAGTTAATTTCTCTGGAAGAGTTAATGATCTGATGATCTACACAACTTCCTTTGTTCCATATACCATATATCTTTGCGCATCCTTTGATAATCTCCCAAAATTTGTTTTCATTGATGATATACATCTTCTAATAACATGTTGACTTTTATGATCTGTAAGACAATACTCCGACTGTTCTATTCTCTGATCCTGTACCCATTATTCCTCTAATGGTCATACATATTTTATAGAGTCATTTCTAGGAGTCAGTTTTAAGGTCAACATATAGATTTATCTTCAATAGTTAAACTATTGAAATCTATGAAGATACAAGTTGTCTTCCTATAAAATGAAGTACACGAGTCTAGCCCTAAAGTACAAAGGCTATATCCTAAAAGACCATCAATGAAAACATCTAAATGGACACTTCCTCCTTGTATTTAAGACACAATGGTTCAATCAAAACACTATAGAGCAACCAAAGAGAAGAACTTCACAAGTGTAATTTTGGAAAAGCCATGAATACATCAAACGCATGAATAAAAAATTCTCTTAGTAGACAGTTACTAGAATGATGTAAATCAGTCAAAAAAAGTTCATATACATAAACTGATAAAGGATTGAATATGTAACATCATTTTAATATGAGTAAGAATACTAGAAACATACTTTGTGTCAAATCACACACAAACAAGAACTGATGTAAATCAACCCGATAGTGGCACAATCTTCTCTTCCTCAACGACCTCAACGAGGTACCTGAAAAGGTATACCAATCCTCATGAACCTCAACTGCAGGATTATAGTATATTTAAGAATGGTTCTAGGAACTAAATCTTGGAGAGGTTAGAGAAAAATACTTTAAGCCTAAAGAGGTAGAGTAAAGAATACTTATACAACCATTTAATGGAAATAGTGAATTAAGTCCTCAATTGTATTAAGGCACAATCTCTCTTTAAGAGGAGGACTAGAGGTAGAAACAGTTTGTTGTGAAGTAGTATAAAAATATATGTGACTTTTTAGTCTCTTTTATTTATTGTCTTTTAGTTCTTTATGATTTAACCTTACTCTCGCTAAACTTCTTTCAATAGTAAGTTCAATGTTTTGATAAAGAAAGATCTTTGTAAGAAAAGCAAATAGTTTTTTTAAAACGGTAAACACAATTCAAATCCTCATTTTTTGTGTTTTCCGACAAATCTAAAACAGTATGGAATGCATTCCCAGACAGAAAAATTCGCTAAGCCAATTTAAATTTGCTAAGCGAATTTGACAGAAAGAGGAGTCATGTTTTATGAGTTTCAAGACTATTCCTCCCCATTATAACTATCAAAACCCCTTTTAATCATCATTTAAACTAAGGAAATGCTATATGCAACCCACAATACAATTTCACGCCAAGAATAACCAACAAAGAAACCACATAATTTACATCTTAAAAGTAATCTCAACATGCATTTCATGAACAAAACACTAACATAGCACATTTAACAAACACATTACATGCAAGACTAAGAACTATAATTTATATATGGGAACATAAAATACTTATTCACTTTTTAAAAAACAATTTATAACACTAACACACTTAGAGAGGTTTTAGAGTTAGGGAGTTTCTAAATTACCTTTGATTTATCAACTTAGGAGACGATACATCCCAAAGATTGACCTCAAAGCTCTTTATGGTGAAAAACCCTAATCTCTATGCTTACTCTCAAATTCCTCTTTAGATCCCTAATTCTCTTCTCTTTTAATCTATTATGTGTTGATGGTAGTTGTTTGATGAAGAGATATTGTGGAAAAACTTGGGAAATGACATCCAATGGTGGATAAGTATATTTATCTTTCTTCTCCTTTCTATATCTTTATCTCTTATGAAACTCTCCCTCACTACTAATATATCTTTCTAATTTATGTTTAAGAGAGAGAAGATCAATATTCTTAAATGAGTGTATTAGAGAAAATTGAGATTTGAGAGTGATGAATGTGTGTTTTAGCGTGGAATGAGAAGGGAAAAAGGGGAGTAGAAAACTTATTTAAAACATGGATGAAGATGTAATGGATTTAAGTGGAAGAATATGCTAGTTTACCCTCCCTTGACATCTTACTTCTCAATTTTACCCCCTCAACTTCCATAACTTTATTCTCATTTGCCACCCACATTAAAAACTAACAATTATATATATACTTCATGCCATTATGACCTCATAGAAATTTTATAAAATAAAACATATATTATTTTATATGATAATTGCAATAGATTTAATGTTCTAAAAATTTGGAATATACTCATATATTAAAACACAATTATACTCAATATTGTTTTGAAATTTGGGGTTGTTACATTGACTTTTGCATAGAATGTTGCACACAAGTTGTATTGTCTTGTACTACCAAGGACAACTGGTGTGAAATTCGAAATTGATACTTGTCTTTTTTGCGCATGTTCAAAACCAATGTTGATGTATTGTTGCTCTAGACGAATCACACCATTGAAGGAATTCAAACGGCTAGAGGAATATAGCATCAGATGATTAATGTCATTTAATAAGATAGTATGGAAGATTCTTCGTTTTGTTTGTATGATTGTTGGTTTTTTTTTTTTAATCTTTGACCGCTGTTTGTCAAGATTTTCTTCTTTCTATTTTGGATTGAATCTTTGCTGAGATGAATCATTTATATTCATTCAAGAGTACTGATTATATGATTGTGAAACCCAAAAGCAATGATTGTGAAATCCAGGAGCAATTTCTTCTTCAGTAAGGGAGATCATTTGTTCTTGAAATTTCAGAACTGTGGAGAACATTCTCCGTTTTCCTGACTTCTGTTAAGAACTTACTCCATTATGTCTTTGTATTTTCGCTTCCTTTTCAAATGGTCTTGCTTCTGATTTATAGAATAGTGTGATCATTGATTGTTGTATTTGATCATCTTCTTCATGAAGATGCTATCTTGAAGATGTAATAAGCATTCTCTTGAATGATTGATATATGCTAAATTGCGTTTTTACTTCATTTTTTAGTGGCAACTTATACACTTTGGTGAAGTGGATGGCTTCTTGCTTGTTCACTTATGCAATTCATGTTCCTTAAACAAAACTCAAGTGCAATCATTAGTAGACCACCATTCATAAAACTTAATCTTTTATTTGATAAAGTTTGTTGTCATTAAAACATACATCAAAAAGGTATTTGCCTCAACAATCTCCCTCTTTTTGATGATGACAAACCTTTTGAATAAATCATAAGTTTTATGGATGGATATAAATAAAATGCAATAATGTAAATAGATATGTAATTAAACTCCCCCTAAACAGATACAAGAGTTTAATTCTTATCATTGTACTTAAACTCCCCCTAAACATATGCAAGACGTTATTTCCTAACATTCTTCATCAATTACTTACATCCTATATCCATCATATATTTTTCTATCCCTTTTGGCATCTATCAAAAAGGTTGGGGAATAAAACTTGAAGTAAATTGTAGGGAGCAATAGCATGAATATACTTTCTTATAGAAATCATGTGGTTGATCAATGCATTCATATAACAAATTTTTCAAGTTTGCAATTAACATCAAGAAACATAGCATGTATGATGATTGTAAGACCCATAATTTTAAAGTACACTTTATGTATTTTTTATATTTTGGATTTTGACTCGGAGGCTTTTTAGCCAAAGTTAATAATATTTTGGAGTTTATAGGATCAAAAAGTTATTTTGACACCATTTAGAATTACTCGTCGGTAAATAAATTTAAATTAAGTGCGGTAAATCCTTTACGAAGAATTTAATGCGTTACGGTGAAATGGTAATTTAACAAATATCTAGATATTTTGAGATATTTGTTAAGTTATGTTTAATATATATATATATATATATATATATATATATATATATATATGTTTGCTTGGAGAGAATAGAAAGAAAGGAAATTAGAAGGAAGGAAACGGAAAAGAAAATGTTATATAAAGGAAAGAAGGAAATAGAAAGGAAGGAAAAACAAAGAAAGGAAAAAGGAAGGAAAGAAAATTCCAATTTTCCATCTTCT
>NC_021166.2:38641298-38687364 GCF_000331145.2 Cicer arietinum | reverse complement strand
TGTACCGGAAATTACAGATATGCGGAAAACGATTTTAGAAGAGGCGCATAAGAGTAAGCTGAGTATTCATCCTGGGGCAACAAAGATGTATCAGGATTTGAGGCAGAATTATTGGTGGCCAGGAATGAAGAAACATGTGGCGGAATATGTATCCACTTGTCTAACTTGTCAGAAAGCGAAGGTGGAACATCAGCGACCTGCTGGAATGTTGCAACCCTTAGATATACCTGAATGGAAGTGGGACAGCATTTCCATGGATTTTATAACCGGATTACCGAAGACAAGGAGGAAGAATGATTCTATATGGGTGATAGTGGACCGGCTGACTAAATCTGCTCACTTTTTACCGGTAAGGACCACCTATAAGGTAGATCAGCTAACGGAGATCTACATTGCTGAAATTGTGAGGTTACACGGGGTACCATCGAGCATTGTATCAGACCGTGATCCGAAGTTCACATCGCATTTTTGGGGAGCATTGCACGAAGCGTTGGGAACGAAGCTACGATTGAGTTCAGCTTACCATCCACAAACGGACGGACAGACTGAAAGGACGAATCAGTCCTTGGAAGATCTGTTGAGAGCATGTGTTTTAGATGATAGGGGAAGTTGGGATGATGTACTTCCGTTGATTGAGTTCACTTACAACAATAGTTTCCACGCGAGCATTGGAATGGCACCTTATGAGGCTTTATATGGGCGCAAGTGTCAAACGCCCTTGTGTTGGTATAAAGACGGTGAGAATATGATTGTCGGACCAGAGATGGTGCAACAGACCACAGCTAAAGTAAGGAAGATCAAGGAGAAAATGAAGACTTCACAAGATCGCCAGAAGAGTTACGCGGACAAGCGTCGCAGACTTTTGGAATTCGAACAGGGTGACCATGTATTTCTGAGAGTCACACCTACTACTGGAGTAGGTAGAGCCTTGAAATCGAAGAAGTTGACTCCGAAATTCATTGGACCATATCAGATTTCTGCACGAATTGGGCCGGTTGCTTATCGGATTGCATTACCTCCGATACTGTCCAATATCCATGACGTGTTTCATGTGTCGCAGTTGAGGAAATATCTCGCAGATCCATCTCACGTGATCGAACCAGACACAATCCAGCTAAAGGATAACCTGTCGTTCGAAGTACCACCCGTGAGAATTGATGACAGGAAGATTAAGCGGTTGAGGACCAAGGATGTTTCGTTGGTCAAGGTGATCTGGAACCCAATTACTGGAGATGCGACTTGGGAGTTGGAGAGCAAGATGAGAGAACAACACCCAGAGTTATTTATCGATGCATAGTTTCGAGGACGAAACTAATTTTAGGGGGGGAGTAATGTAAGACCCATAATTTTAAAGTACCGTTTATGTATTTTTGGTGTATTTTGGATTTTGGCTCGGAGGCTTTTAAGCCAAGGTTAATAATATTTTGGAGTTTTATAATCGAAAAGATATTTCGATGCCAATTAGAATTTCTCGTCGATAAATAAATTGAATTTAACTGCGGAAAATCCTTTACGGAGAATTTAAGGCGTTTCGGGTGAAACGGTAATTTAATAAATATCTAGATTTTGAGATATTTGTTAAGTTATATTTATTATATTTATATATGTTTGTTTGGAGGGAAAAAGAAAGGAAAACTAGAAGGAAGGAAAAGGAAAAGAAAATAGTATATAAAGGAAGGAAGGAAAAAGGAAGAAAGGAAAAACAAAGGAAAGAAAAAGAAAGGAAGGAAATTTCCAAATTTCCATCTCCTTCCTCTGAACTTCACACGAGAGCAAACCCAAAATTCCATCCTTCTCCATTTTTCGTTTTCGTTGCTTCCTTTTCTTCAAAGCTAGTGACCCAAGGTTGGGTGAGAGTTAGATCAAGGTTTTCGCAACTCCACTCTTCCTCTTTGATTCGAAAACGAAGAAAAACGGTTTTTGAGATCCAAACACAAACCCCTCCGTTTCTTCTAGATCCAAACCTCATTTCTCGAAGAGATAGAAGGGAAAGTTGCTCACCACCACGCTACGGTGCTAGTGAACTAATTTGGAAGCGGCGTTGCGAGCGGAGATTTTACCGGAATTACTCGCGGTACCGGAAACGCGCGTTAAAGCTAACGTTGAGGTAAGGGCTCCTTCCAAACTTCTAGTTTGCATTAGGGACTTATCTGTGGTTGTGTGGGAAGGAATTTGTTAGGGTTTAATGTATCGATTTGGGGAAAAACGAAACTAATGCGTTATGGGTAAAACCTTAGAGTTAGGTTTTGTTTATATTGATGAATGGTTCGTGGTAAATGAATTTGAAGTCATTGTGTAAGATTTTGGGTAAATGAAACTTGTGTGTTTTGAGTAGTGGATTGTGTCGATTTGTGTTCGTTGTTTTTGACATGCTCTTAATTGATATTGATGAAATTTGATATGTGTATGGTTGGATTTGTGAATAAATGAATTGATATGTTTTGATGTGAGAATTTGTTTGAGTTTGTGTTGTGTGGAATTTGAAAACCATTAAGTTAAATGAGTATTAAGAATGGGGAATCTCTTAATGTCTCGGTTACTTAATATTTTGTTTTGAAAATCGTTTAAGTTAACTGGGCGTTAAGAATGGGGAATCTCTTAATGTCTCGGTTACTTAATATTTTGTTTTAAAGAAAAATCGTTTAAGTTAACTGGGCGTTAAGAATGGGGAATCTCTTAATGTCTCGGTTACTTAATATTTTGTTTTGAAAATCGTTTAAGTTAACTGGGCGTTAAGAATGGGGAATCTCTTAATGTCTCGGTTACTTATTATTTTGTTTGGAAAATTGTTTAAGTTAACTGGGCGTTAAGAATGGGGAATCTCTTAATGTCTCGTTTACTTAATGTGCGTTTGTTTGTGAAAAATCGTTTAAGTTAACTGGGCGTTAAGAATGGGGAATCTCTTAATGTCTCGGTTACTTAATATTTTGTTTTAAAGAAAAATCGTTTAAGTTAACTGGGCGTTAAGAATGGGGAATCTCTTAATGTCTCGGTTACTTAATATTTTGTTTTGAAAACCGTTTAAGTTAACTGGACGTTAAGGAGGGGGAATCTCTTAATGTCTCGGTTACTTAATATTTTGTTTTAAGAAAAATCGTTTAAGTTAACTGGGCGTTAAGAATGGGGAATCTCTTAATGTCTCGGTTACTTAATATTTTGTTTTGAAAACCGTTTAAGTTAACTGGGCGTTAAGAATGGGGAATCTCTTAATGTCTCGGTTACTTAATATTTTGTTTTAAAGAAAAATCGTTTAAGTTAACTGGGCGTTAAGAATGGGGAATCTCTTAATGTCTCGGTTACTTAATATTTTGTTTTGAAAACCGTTTAAGTTAACTGGGCGTTAAGAATGGGGAATCTCTTAATGTCTCGGTTACTTAATATTTTGTTTTGAAAATCGTTTAAGTTAACTGGGCGTTAAGAATGGGGAATCTCTTAATGTCTCGTTTACTCGTGTATGTTTTGGTAAGTTGTGCTGACCCGGGATAGGTGGCACCTCGGTAAACGGTACGGACCCGTGATAGGTAGTACGTTTACGACTTACGTTCCTGCGGGAATTGCGTTTGTCCGTGAGAGACTGCGTAGGGGTTTGTCCGTGAGAGACTACGCCCTGGTTTAAGTTAGATGAGAATTAAGAATGGGGAATCTCTTAATGTCTCGTTTACTCGTGTATGTTTTGGTAAGTTGTGCTGACCCGGGATAGGTGGCACCTCGGTAAACGGTACGGACCCGTGATAGGTAGTACGTTTACGACTTACGTTCCTGAGGGAATTGTGTTTGGTAAGTTGTGCTGACCCGGGATAGGTGGCACCTCGGTAAACAGTACGGACCCGTGATAGGTAGTACGTTTACGACTTACGTTCCTGCGGGAATTGCGTTTGTCCGTGAGAGACTGCGCAGGGGTTTGTCCGTGAGAGACTACGCCCTGGTTTAAGTTAGACGAGAATTAAGAATGGGGAATCTCTTAATGTCTCGTTTACTCGTGTATGTTTTGGTAAGTTGTGCTGACCCGGGATAGGTGGCACCTCGGTAAACGGTACGGACCCGTGATAGGTAGTACGTTTACGACTTACGTTCCTGAGGGAATTGTGTTTGTCCGCAAGAGACTACACCCTGTTGATTTGTGAACTGTTGGTTCATTTTTGTTGTGTAGTAATGTGTTATAAATGCTAAGTGTTATGTTTTGGAATTTGGTGATAACATGTTTGATTGCAATACCATTTCGAAATCCATGATGTTGTATTAATTGTGTTGAAAATGCTAAGTGTTATGTGTTGATTGTTGTGTGTAAGTATGATGGTTATCGAGATCCCAATTGTCGTGGTAATCGCGTAGGAATTGCTAAGTGTTAGGTTGTGAACGTGATTAGGAATGACTTGAGTAAATGCATGAATTTTTGGAAAAACGATCAGGGAAATCGATTTCCCAATCGATTGGATGAGTTGCAGGAAGTTCACCATTTTGACCTAATCGATTTGCCAATCGATTGTATAAATATATCTTTCAAAATCTTTTAAGAAATCGATTTGGAAATCGATTGGCAGAGAGGCAGGAACTCAGCAAAACTGCCGAAATCGATTTGGAAATCGATTTGGCAACCCAGGGACTCATCAGAACTGACAAAATCGACTTAGAAATCGATTTGGTCATGCAGAAACTCAGCAGAACTGACCAAATCGATTTGGCAATCGATTTCCTCAGCAAAAGTACTTATTTTGAGTTAGATAATCGATTTCTCAATTGATTTATCAATGCTTTGGTCAGTTATGTATTACTTGATGGTTTGAGAACTTCATTTTGAGTTCATTGTTAATTGACAAGCATTAGATGAACTTTTAGCATATGGAAAATCCTTTTAAGGTGCATGCTTAGTTGAAAGGTTATTTTGTGCATTTAAAACTTAAATGTTATGTGTTATCTGTTATTTTCGGTTGGTGACCTTTACAATTATTGTGGAAACCTGGGCTTCGCCCTTAGATGAGAGTCAGGACGATCCTACCAATTCGTACCCTACGGACGGGAATGGAGATGGGAATGCTTGACTGCAGCTACGTTAGGAGGATCTCACGGGGCGCGTGGAGATTACTCAGGGTGTTTAGTTGTGTTGAAATATGATCAGATTAGGTTGACATAGAGGGATCAGATGTCTTTCTTTTGTATTGTATTTATTTTAAAATGGAAGACTGTACCTATACTAATATTGTCAGCTTGGCATGTTATTTTCAATGGGTTACATGTACCATTTGTTGTTGTGTAAGTGGTTTGGATTTATAATTGGAGTGACTTTTCCGCTGCTTGTAAATTATAATGACTCAATTATTTATCCAAGGGCATTTCTTTATTTATTGCTCTGCTTTATTTTAAATTCTTTTAAAAAAAAAATATACCCTCGCTTTGAAAAACGGGGTGTTACAATGATCAATAGTCAATATTGCAAAGAAGATATGGATACTGATCACAAAAGCATTATGACATAATTATATGCAAACATATGCAATCATTTTAACACACTTGAAAAATCTTTTAATGAATATATTCTTCTCATTTTTTTTTTATTTTTAAAATGAGATTACTTCAGTTTTAAGAAAATAATATTTTTTAAAAACTCCCTCTGAATATTATGAAATTAATATCATTTAATAATTTAAAATTCCATAAAACCAGTACGATGCCTCTTTGCTCTGTATCCTCTTTCACAAGAGGAAACATTTTGATTTGAACATGATCATACTTACTTGTTATAAATAGATCCATTTTTCTTTTTTTGAAAACTAGAGAGAATTAGCGCATACATGGAAGTGAAATAAGATGAATCTGATATCATGTTTGTATTTTTAAAAGATTATTTTTATTTTTCAAAGATTAATTTTATAAAAAAATTCTTATGCTAGTAACGTTTGTATTTTTCAAAGATTAATTTTTTTTAATGGATAATAAATATCCCAAGAGATTTGCTCACATTTCAAAAAAATTGTTTTGTTACAACATTTTTGCAACCACACAAATTAAGGCTCATGTTCAAGGTTACTTTCATTTGTAAGTGTGTATGAGATTTCTGAATGTTGTTATTTCTATTTATCATGCTTAAAATATATTTAAACACTTGAGATCAATTTTCATAAAAGAAATAAGCAACAAATAATACTCATTTGCAAGGATATACATTAATATGCCTAAAAATGCTCACATATCAATTTTTGACCTCATGCCATAAATTTTTTATTTATTTGATTTTTAAAGCAACAAGAGACACAAATCATTTTCATGAAGACCAAGCATATATTCTCTTGTTCAACGATATTTATTCTTATCATGATGCAAATTACATAAGAATTGGGATTAAGTGTACCTCCTTTAGTGATTTTGTTCAACGACGAGTTCTTGAATTGTTGCCTCCTCCCTATTAGTTCTTCCAAGTTCATCAAGATGTAGATGCACATCAATCAAGCCAGGCATGACAAAAACTCACCATAGTCAAGCAATTGTTGCACATAATTCCCTTGTTTGGCATATTCTCCACAATAAACATAATTCTTGGATGATTGTTCAGAGACATGTTAACCATTGTAGTTATACCTCCAACAACAGCAGTTTTAGTACCAATAATCAATTCCTTCCAATTAGTTCTTCCAATAATTTAATCATGGGAAGATGTTTTGGAGGAAAGGTTAATAATGAGGTAGGTGTAGGAGTGCCAAATGGTTCAAACTCATTGTAGATGTTGTTGATGTTCTTTAACCATGATAGGCAACATAGTTTTGATTTGGTGAAGCATATACATTGTCAATAAAGTTCTGGAGAATGTTCTGCGTTTCTGAAAAAAAGTTTTGCTTTTCTGGAGAAAGTTCTGCTTTTCTAGAGAATGTTCTGCTTTTTTGGAGAATGTTCTGGTACTGCTTCCAGAATGAACCTTTTTGCTTAAATTGATCATTCTGTTAGATTTTTCTTTGCCACTCCATGATCGGGCTTTGGAATTTTCAGGGTTGATATTTGAACATTATCAACTTTGATTTATCCAGTTATAACATTGTAATTATTCTTCACTATTGATTTTATTTTTGAGGGTGATCACTTATCGTTCTCCAACTTTTAAGAGGAGAATTAAATGAAGATTGTTTATCAATCTCGGTTTTCATGGAAGCATTTTGTTGTTGTTGTCCATAATGTTTTTCTTCTTCATCATCTCTTTTACTCAAATCAAGATTATCAATTTCATCAAACAATATATGCATATTGATTTCATCTATAGTTTGAGTCTTGAGATTTTATATTCTATAATATTTATAGAATGTGGAGTATTCATAAAATATACTTTAATTTAATTTTAAAACAGATTTGCCTATACATTTTTTATTATGCAAAACATATTAATGACATTCAAAAATGTTACAGTATGGTATGTTTTGCTTTCTATTTTTTCAAAAATTCATATGAAGGTATGTTAAAGATATCTTCTAATAGATTCAAGATTAAAAAGATGGAAAACAAATCTTATGTCTTCTCCCCAAAATTATTTTTCAACACTAGGGGAAGTGTGAAACGGAGATTTATTATCAATCTCGTTTTCTGGGAAATAATATGTTATGGTTGTCCAGATTGTTTTTCCTCTTCATCATCTCTTTTGATATAAATAACTATATTTATGTTAGAGGAAAAGTAAGAACAATATCTATGACATTGTACCTATGTTATAGGCATATGTTATCAAACAATTTGAAGATAAACAAGTAGTGAGCTGAGTTAAAAGGTTAGACCAATTTAAGTGAATCATAAATCAGAAAAAAGAAAATAAAAAAAAATAAATAAATAAAAAAAAAATCCAATTTGAATTCTTATTAGCAATCATATACACCATCAGGGACACTTTTAAAATTAATCAACTACTTTTTGTTACCCATAGATAGTTTCCTAAGACCTATCTTGTACTCCAAAAATGGGCACCTTTGATGCACTTAATTGTCTCAACTATCTAGATGAATTCATGTACAAGTGTATAAGCAAATATTGAAGATTACTACACATGCTAATTTCACATCTAATAAGAGGGCTGGTACATAAAAAAATCATTTATCAGTTTCAACAATCCTTGATTGATTGGCTGGTTCCACTCAAATTAAGGACCAAAAGAGTCACCAATTAGACATAAACAATTAGCCATTTCTTGTAATTAATTTATTTTAAAAAAAACAACTTCATATTTTTGGAAAGTTCTTTGACAAGAAAATCATGTGAAATATCATTTTCATCAAAGAATAATTTGAAGAATGATGTTTCAAATTTTCCTTGATCATTTCTTATAGAAATGACAATTATTTTTAAAACTCTTAAAAACATGATTTGGTTGGAGATGATGTCGCAGTAGGTACAATTTCAAAAGCTGATTTTTCAACTTCTTCATGATGAAGAAACGAAGAATGATCTGGAGCTGTTAGTTAAAAAAGATTTGAATGGAGAATGTTCTCTGTTATGATCAAAATGATCTATTTTCAGTTTTTTAAAGATTTTGAGTTGGAAATTCATCTAAGTATAAAACATAATAATTTTTCTTTAAACTGAAACATGAGGATGTTTGTCTTACCTCAACCATGTGGAATTTTAAAAAATAACTTTAAAACCAATTTTATAAATTTATCTTTCATATATCAAACATCCTTAATATATGCAAAATTATTTCAACTAATGATGCATCTACCTTTGATCTGTTAATGTTTCCAAAGATTATAGACACTTCAAATTTTTGTAATGAGAGGAGGCACCATACTTTTCCATTCATGTGTATTGAGCATGCCTTGTCCATGTATCAAATATTCTTTCTTGATGGTTGGATGATGTTCCTGCATCATTAGTTAGTAATGATTTTGGTACCCATATTTGTTTGGGTCCTTAATGTTTAGTATATCTTCTTTTAGAAGATTTTTTAAAACTTGATCTCTTTTTAGAATAGCAAGTTGACTCGAAGTGGCCATTCTCAGAATAATAGGAACACTTTGTTGTTGGTCTTGGAGAAGATTTCAAAATCAGAGTTTTAAATGTCTTTGGAATTGATTTTGATAAACTTCCAAAACATTCTCCTTTTTCCAAGCTTTATGGAGAAAGTTCTGTTTTTCTTCCAGAACGTTCTCCCCTTTTCAAACTACCTGGAGAATGTTGTCCTTTTTTCAAGTTTCCTGGAGAATGTTCTATTTTTGTTCCATAATGTTCTTCTTTTTTAAAGATCCTTTTTTTCTTGACTTTTTCATCTTTTTTCTTAAAATAACATGCAAATTCCAGATGTCCAATTTTACCACAATATGAACATTTGGTTTTGTATTTGTCTACTTTACTTTCAAGAATAAAGAAGTTTTCATACATTTTTGTTTTTTGAGTTGTATCAAAACCAAGACCAGTTTTATCAAAAATTCCTACCTGAGATCCCATGATTTTTTGAAAGGTTTTAGTAGATTTGATAAAGTTTCGGAAGTCATTTTTGAGAATTTCGTATAACATTCTTGGTTTTCAGTTTCATCAGTTTTCTCAAGCTGAGATTCCTGCATGTTCTTTTGAAAAAAATTAGTGGTATGTACCAAGTTGGTTAAGTCATTTTTCAATTCATGAACTTCTATTTTTAAAGAGGTATTTTCTTCCTTAGTTTTAGAACATTCTGGAAGACGATTTTGTATGGGTATCTCATTGAAAATATTTTGTTGTTCAAACATTTTTAAATTGGATTGTTGCAGACTTTGAATGACCTCTCTCAGTTCGTCAGTCATGGCTTGTACTTTCTCTTTTTCTTCCTTTTCTTTACAGAGTTCTTCTTTTAATAAACCACATTTTTGAGAAAGAATGTTTGAATCACATAAAAGATTATCAAATTCTTTTTTCAATTGATCACAAATAGGACAGAGTTTAGAAATGGTTACCTCATTATTTTCTAAGTTTTCCACTAAGCACATGTTGGCTTCTAACATTACTTCTTTTTCTTGAATCTTTTTCTTCTAACACTTGTTAGGTGCTCAACTTTAGAGACCGAGCTCTGAGGCTAATTGAAGTAGCAATGTCAATTTACAAGAAAGAGGGGTTTGAATTGTAAATGTTCTTATTCGAAATTCCTGTTAAAAACTTAATAAAATTAGTCAAGATAAATCTTGGTTGTGAAAACAGAAACTGAAGAACATTCTTGGTTAATTAAAATCAACAATTTAATTTATCTATTTAACTAGATAATCAAACTAACTGAAATTAAATAGATATAGGAATATATACCACACAAAGATATATCCTGGTTCACCCAACTCGAGCTACATCCAGTCCTCACAACTGTGAGATTTTCCTTTAAGTGTTCAAAACATAGAACCTTCTTGATTTTACAACACCTAGCTCAGATCAACCTTGATATGTTACAAAGTAAAAACTTTTCATCCAGAAAGGAGTTCAATCAAATCACCTATCAATCTTTAGATAGGATTTTACAGTTCACCTTTTAATCATAAAAGGATTTTCTACAAGCTTACTCAAAACTATACTTCACACTATAGCCTTGAGTTTACAATGATATGATTTAAAGTGTTTTGTTGGAATCTGAGAAGGCTCAACACGTTTTTGAGTTCTAATTCTTTAACAGAGAAATACACAAGAATGATTCTAAGAATCGAATGGGAAAAATTAGAACTGATTCAATGTATGTGAGTGAGAGAAATTCAAGTATGATTGAAATGAGTAATGAATTGCTTAGTACTTGAAGCACTAATTTTTCCTTGAGATTGACCTTCCTTTTATAGGCTTTTATGACATTCAATGATGGTTAAAAAGAGTTGTTGGTAGTGCTCTAGTCAGTCTTGATCAAAGACCAAACTTTATTAATTAAAAAATATTCATGTCTTTGAACATTCTCCGTTATACGTATATGATTGAAATTGGCTGGTCTGAAGCTTCTCATTCTTGGATAGATTTTATTGTGTTTAATGATCCTTTGATTCTCAGATATATGATTGATGCATTCAGTCCAAGACAGTGTATTGATTCGCACAAAACAGACTAGAGAATAATGTCAATCTGCTAGAGAATGATGTTGAACATTCTAGAGACTGATGATCATTTTGGAGACTGATCTAATCATTTTGGACACTGATGAGAACTTTCTGCAGATCGATGTTTAACATGCTGGAGAATGATGTTATCGTGCTTAAGATTGATGTTAACATGCTAGAGAATGATCTTGATTCATGTTAACATGTTAAAGAATGATTTGATTGATGTTAACATGCTGGAGAATGATCATTCTTGAATTGGAGGATAATCTTGTTTGTTTTATCATGAGTTGTGCCTTTTATCCTTTGTTCTTTTTGGAGTATTTCTATTTCAATTGCGAGCTTTGTATATTCCTTGTAGAATACATGAAATGTACTCGCAAATGGTAGGAGCTTTTTTTTCTTCATTAAAGGATGACTTAATCATTCTTGTGATAATGAAGTTGTGGAGAACGTTCTTTGTTTTCCAATCATTTGTCAAGAACGTTCTCCGTTCTATTTGTATGAGTGTTGGTTTTTTTTTTTATCTTTGACAGCTATTTTCCAAGATTTTCTTCTTTGTATTTTGGATTAGTTCTTTGTTGAGATGAATCTTTATATTCCTCGAAGAGTACAGATTATATGATTGTGAAATCCAAAAACAATGATTGTGAAATCCAGGAGCAATTTCTTTTTCAACAAAGGATGTCATTTGTTCTTGAAATTTCAGAATTGTGGAGAATGTTCTCCGTTTTGTCATTGTATTTTTGCTTTCTTTCCAAATGATCTTGCTTCTGATTTATAGCATAGTGTAATCATTGATTGATGTATTGGATCATCTTCTTCATGAAGATGATATCTTGAAGATGTAATGATCATTCTCTTGAATGATTGATATATGATATATTCATTTTGATATTTCTTCATTATTGAGTGGCTACTTGTGTACTTTGATTATGTGAATTGTTTCTTGCTTGTTCACTTATGCAATTCATATTCCTTAAATAAAACTCAAGTTCAATCATTAGTATACTATCATTCATAAAACTTAATCATTTATTTCATAAGGTTTGTTGTCATTAAAACATACATCAAATATTCAATACTATTCATCTAATATTTTAAAAATATGCCTATATTTAATTTATTACCGAACAAAATTTGTAACTGTCACTTGTTGTTGATAAATTCACCTATCAATTGTATTACGACAAAGTAGATTTTTATTATTATTAAATTAGATTGAGAAGTGAATGATGTGATGTGTGTAAATGTAAGACCCATAATTTTAAAGTACCATTTACGTATTTTTGGTGTATTTTGGATTTTGGCTCGGAGGCTTTTAAGCCAAAGTTAATAATATTTTGGAGTTTTATAATCAAAAATATATTTTGATGCCAATTAAAATTTCTCGTCGATAAATAAATTGAAATTAATTGCGGTGAATCCCTTACGGAATTTAATGCGTTTCGGGTGAAACGGTAATTTAACAAATATCTAGATATTTCGATATAATTGTTAAGTTATATTTATTATCTATATATGTTTGTTTAGAGGGAAAAAGAAAAGAAAACTAGAAGGAAGGAAAAGGAAAAGAAAAGAGTATATAAAGGAAAGAAGGAAAAAGGAAGAAAGGAAAAACAAAGGAAAGAAAAAGAAAGGAAGGAAAATTGGAATTTTCCATCTTCTTCCTCTGTGACCGTGAACCAAATTCCCTCCTTTCTCCCATTTTCATTTTCGTCGCTTTCCTTTCTTCAAAACTAGTAACCCAAGGTTGGGTGAGAGTTAGATCAAGGTTTTCGCAACTCCACTCTTCCTCTTTGATTCGAAAACGAAGAAAAACGGTTTTTGAGATCCAAACACAAACCCCTCCGTTTCTAATGGGGAATCTCTTAATGTCTTGTTTACTTAATGTTTTGTTTTGAAAATCGTTTAAGTTAATTGGGCGTTAAGAATGGGGAATCTCTTAATGTCTTGTTTACTTAATGTTTTGTTTTGAAAATCGTTTAAGTTAATTGGGCGTTAAGAATGGGGAATCTCTTAATGTCTTGTTTACTTAATGTTTTGTTTTGAAAATCGTTTAAGTTAATTGGGCGTTAAGAATGGGGAATCTCTTAATGTCTTGTTTACTTAATGTTTTGTTTTGAAAATCGTTTAAGTTAAATGAGTATTAAGAATGGGGAATCTCTTAATGTCTTGTTTACTTAATGTTTTGTTTTGAAAATCGTTTAAGTTAACTGGGCGTTAAGAATGGGGAATCTCTTAATGTCTTGTTTACTTAATGTTTGTTTTGGAAAATCGTTTAAGTTAAATGAGTATTAAGAATGGGGAATCTCTTAATGTCTTGTTTACTTAATGTTGTTTTGGAATATCGTTTAAGTTAAATGAGTATTAAGAATGGGGAATCTCTTAATATGTCTGTTTGATTAACATTTTGTTTTGAAAATCATTAAGATAAATCAGTATTAAGAATGGGGAATCTCTTAATGTCTTATTTATTTAATGTTGTTTTGAAAATCGTTTAAGTTAACTGGGCGTTAAGAATGGGGAATCTCTTAATGTCTTGGTTACTTAATGTTTGTTGTGAAAGTCGTTAAAGTTAAATGGTGTAAATTGTGCAGACCCGTGATAGGTGGCACCTCGATAAACGATACGGGCCCGTGATAGGCAGTACGTTTATGGTTTTCGGTCTTTTTGTAAATCGTGCAGACCCGTGATAGGTGGCACCTTGATAAATAGTACTTTAGCCTGTGATAGGCGGTACATTTATGATTTACGTTTTTGAAAACTGTGCAGACCCGTGATAGGTGGCACCTCGGTAAATGGTACGGGCCCGTGATATGCAGTAACCCGTGATAGGTGGCACCTTGGTAGATAGTACTTTGGCCTGTGATAGGCGGTACATTTACAATTTACGTTATTTTAGTAAACCGTGCAGACCCGTGATAGGTGGCACCTCGGTAAAAGATACGGGCCCGTGATAGGCAGTACGTTTATGGTTTACGCTTTTTAGTAAATCGTGCAGACCCGTGATAGGTGGCACCTCGGTAATTGGTTCTTTGGCCTGCGATAGGCGGTACAATTATGATTTACGACCCTTCGAGGAGGGTTTTGGTTTGGAATTCCGAGTTCATGCATTTTGGCATATACGTATCGCATTAGGGTGCTTGGCACACGAGTTGTGTTTGAATCAAGTTATGATTGAGTGTTATGTATTGATGTTGTGTGTAAGTGTGACTGATTCTAAACTAATTCGAAACCCAATTTGTCGTGGTGATCGCGTAGGAATTGCTAAGTGCTAAGATGTGGAATTGTGTATGAATGATTTTGAGTTAGTTTATGTATTTTTGGAAGAATATGCAGGGAAATCGATTTCCCGATCGATTGGATGAGTTACAGGGACTTCCCTAATTTGACATAATCTATTTGCCAATCGATTTTATAATATGTTTTTCAAAACCATTTAAGAAATCGATTTGGAAATCGATTTGGCCATGCAGGAATTCAGCAAAACTGACGAAAATTGATTTGGAAATCGATTGGCATTAAGTCAGGGGCTGAGCTATGCTGTCAATTGATTGCCCAATCGATTGCCCAATCGATTGAATTAAGCCCAGAATTCAAGTTTCACTAAAAACCTTCAGGAAATCGATTTGGAAATCGATTGGCTTAGTAGAAATTCTTTTTTTGAGTTAGATAACAGATTGCTTATTGATTTATCAATGTCTTTGTTAGTTATGTATTACTTGATGGATTGAGAACTTTATTTTTTGTTTTCATTGTTATTTGGCATGTGTTATATGAACTTTTAGCATATGGAAAACCCTTTTAAGGTGCATGCTAAGTTGAAAGGTTATTTTGTGCATTTAAAAACTTAAATGTTATATGATAATTGTTAATTTCGGTTGGTGACCCTTTACAACTATTGTGGAAATCTGGGCTTTGCCCTCAGATGAGAGCCAGGACAATCTTACCGGTTCGTACCCTGTGGATAGGAATGTAGAGGGGAATGCCTGACTGGAGCTATGTTAGGAGGATCTTACGGGGCGCGTGGAGATCACTCAGGGCGTTTAGTTTGTTTTGGAGAATGATCAGATTAGGTTGACATAGAGGGAACATACGTTTTTCTTCTGAATTGTATTTATTTTAAAATGGAATATTGTACCTACACTAATATTGTCAGCTTGACATGTTATGTTCGATGGGTTACATGTACCAACTTTTGATGTGTAAATATTTTGGATTCATATTTTGAGAAACTTTTTCGCTGCTTGTAAATTATAATGACTCAATTATTTATCCAAAGGTATTTCCTTATTTGTTTTTCTCTATTTTATTTTAATTTCTTTTGGAAAAAAAAATACACCCTCGCTTTGAAAATCGGGGTGTTACACATTCAGTTGTACTTCCCCGTAATCACTAGGCTTGTAAGGCCCAACCTATATGATGATCAAATAATCTCAACTTCAAAAATTATCAACATCTATTTTCTCCTCTCGTTGGCCTATGTTACTCACTCCATTAAGAGAACCATCATTGGCACAAGTCAAAATTTATCACTATTCTATAAAATGCAATATGCATTTCGTGATATTCATCAAGGTGGTAACATCATAAGTCAAAAAGTAATCATCAATGCATATTTTCATAGTCATATATTAGATTTAAAATTTATCATCATAATACACAAACTCCAACAATATATGATTTTCACTCACATATAATAATACTAAATCATTCACGCACATCACTTCAATTGAAATTGAATTAATAATAATTCATCATATTTTATACCATATAACATTATCAAGGTAGATATAAACAAAACACATAACACGTCAAATACACAATTCTACAATAATTCAACTACCACATAATCTTCAAAATTTAAATCAAACAACACCCTATAAAATTTCTAACTCGTATTTTAACCTCACCAAATTCAAGTATTCTCATTAGTCAATTATTACTCAAAGAGCTTCAGCCGTACGTAGCGAACCTCAAATGAATTATGGCAAATACGGACTCATGAATTCGAACTCCCTGTCACCCATACCTGGTTTGACGATCTCGTATGGTATAAGTAAGAGAAGTTTCAGCAACAACGGAGAGATCTAAAATAATTTATTCGACAGTCGTTCATGGAAGACTCGAAACAATGTTTATGGGTAACTGTGACGACACGTAGAGCCGATTGAGATGAGTTTTCATGAACGTTGGTAAAACTATAAACGAAGGGTGTAGGACGATGATTTCAATGTGTAGATCATAGAAGTATTCTATGTTGTTTTAGACCACCACTGCGACGATCGTAAGGCCTTGCGACTATGTTGAAAGTGAACAAATAATGGGTGAACAACTTGATTCTTAATTCACGTGGCAGTTGAATGAGGATGATTTTGATGAAGATAATAAATAGAATAGAGGTGTATTGATCATTCAATCATGAAAAAATAATAGATTTTAATTTACGGCAAAATCCTTATTTCAAAACGATATATTTACGAGAGTGGCGGTTGCTACGTGATTTTAATTATATAAATATTAGGTATAAATGTATATGATATAATAACATATAGAGTGTTACCATGATTAGGCAACGGTCGGCAAACACATCGAGAGATTGTTTGTAATATCAGATTAGTTTTATATATATATATCACTACGCGAAAAACTACATTTTACAATGCTTTTTTTAATCCATTTACAGCGCTTTTTCAAAAAAAAAAAAAACGCTGTGGAATCGAGCGCTGTAAAAGATACAACAGCGCTTTTAAAAAAGCGCTATAAAACATATAAATATAATGCGCGCTTGTTATGCACATTTTACAGCGCTTTTTCAAAAAAAAAAAAAACGCTGTGGAATCGAGCGCTGTAAAAGATACAACAGCGCTTTTAAAAAAGCGCTATAAAACATATAAATATAATGCGCGCTTGTTATGCACATTTTACAGCGCTTTTGTTGTACATTTTACAGCGCTTTCTCACGAAAGCGCTGTAAAATGTACACCATTATAGCGCTTTACAACAACCTTTTACAGCGCTTTTTAAAAAAAGCGTTGTAAAATGTGTTTTTTTTTTTTAAACGCTGTAAATTAATTATTTGAAATGAAAAGCGCTTTTTAGCTTTTTATGGCATTTTTTTTAGAAAGCGTTGTCTTTTATCTTTGTATCCAAAATTATTTTGATCCAAAATCAGTTCACAATCAGTGGACACAACAACAAAACATATTCAAATACCATAAGCAGTTCACACAATCAGTAGAACAAAAATCAGAACTCTGTAACTTAATTAACATATATGTAACTCTGTAACTCTGTAATTTACAACCTAAGACCTTCTCGTACAAAAACCTTCAATGAAAATTTTAAACTAGATTAATTACCAATACATTTAATTAATTACAAATAAATGCAATTAAAAGTATTTTTTACCTTATGTACAAGCTGATTACAGTAACACTCAGCTCCTTATGTTCGAGAAGATCGTACATTTGCTCCTTTTCGAGGTATTCAATATACTCATCTCCAAAGATGTCTTGATTCATTTGTACAATGGGCGAATCGTTGCTGCTGCCCATGTTCCTTTTTATTTGGATGTCAAGACACGCCCCGTATTTACCAAGGCGTGGCTGACTTTTATTAGGAGCAGCAGCAGCAGCGACCGATTTTCCCCGATCCAGATTTTTTGTTGCTGCAAGTTTTGCAGCTTTATTACCCTCCAGCCTTTGTAGTTTGGCAGCCCTATTAACCTCCAATTTTTGAGGTCTGCTGCCTTTTTTTGGCTGTAGGGGTGGTTTATTTATTTGGACCTACAAAAATGAGGTAAAATGTTAGTTTATTGAATCTGAAAAAATAAAAAACCTTAGGCAATAAATGTGACAAACCTTTTCGGGAGATGTAACTGATTTGTCCTTGGGAATCTTTTTTTCGAGGGCAACAAGGTGTGTGGGCCATGCCACGTAACTGCCAATAGCGTCGCTTAAGAACTTCATATCTCCATCGTTGTCCGGTATGGGCAACGGTGCAGTTGGTTCGAAAGCAACCGTAGGCGATACTTTGACATGGCCCGCGGGGATCGGAATATTGTGCAATACTTCTCCCGAAGTATTGTGCAATATTCCTTTTCCCACCTTCCGTTGAGTCGGCGAGGACAAGTATAGGACACATGTAGTGACACCCTACATCAATAGTTAAAACATAAGTACAGTTAATATATAAGTTTGTTTAATACATAAGTAATTACATAAGCAAGTAAGTAGTAAGTAATTAATTACCTCGGGAATACTCTTCAAACCGACGTTGCAACTCCCGGTTTCACTCTCCATTTGTATTTCAGGTTGGAGCTGAACCGGAAGTTGCTTGTCTTTATTCGTATTCACCAAGAGTGCCACTTGCTCCGATAAGATTCTGAGCTTCTCTAATACTTCCTCGTTGGAAGGTTTTTGGCGCTTCTCTTGAGGAAAAAAGCTTTTGGGAGTTACGCCAAATCCTTTCCCCCTCACTCGACCGGAATACTCAGGGACATTAAACACTTTCCCAAGAATGTCCCTGCACGTATCCTTGTTGCCCTCTTGAGTTTCAGAACTTTGTTCAATAGTTTCCTAAAATACATGTAACATTAAAAAGATAAGTTCAATAGCATTTTTAAAATACAATATTAAAAAATATTAAAGTGATAATATACTTACACAAAGTTCTACAACTTTCTTGACATTTTCATTATCAACCACTCCTTCTTTGTTAACACGCGCTTCCTTCCATAAGATATGACGACCCAAGGGTTGATCGGCTTGGGTGTCTTTTCTCTATTCGTTAAAATCATAAACAAAATAATACAAATTAGTTACACACTATAGTTTATAATACAAATTACAAGTGATGTTTAATTACTTACAATTTTTTGTTCAAGGCGTGCATATCCCATACGTGATTTCTTGTATGGGTGTTTTGGGTTGCTTGCCCGTTCGCGATTTGCCTTACTAATATTCTATATAAAAAAAAAATAGCAATTGTGTAAAAATTTAAAATACGCTACGAATATGAATAATAAAACACAAATGCTAATAAATTAATCACTTACGACAAACGCCGGGTCAGAACGTTTGGAAACAAATGCACTCCATTCATCCTTTGATATATAATGTTGATATATCTTTGGAGGTTCAGCATTTGTGTTTCCTTCTCTATCTTTTAGATAGAAATTTGAGAGATGGGATCTAAATCCACGATGGATTTTCCCAGCAACTCTCAAAACATATGACTTTCGTTCCTCATCAAGAACAAAAGTGGTCTGCAATGAAAACAATTATAAGTAATGTATTTTACAGAAAAAAAATTATAAATGACAAAAGAGTAGATCAAAATATTTACTTGAATGTCATTCCAGATGATATCTTTGGCATCCTTCAACGCCTTATCTCTCCAGTTGTCTATTGTTATTGGGACATTTTGACGAACAACAGCCCCAATGTAGCTTACAAACATGGAGCTGTTGGGGTCAACTGGCTGACCACTCTCGTTCCAGCCAACCTAATAAACTCATATAGTAAGTACATGCCCTAAACCCTAAAAAAAGATAAAAAAACACACAGCAAACAGAGTATATATAGTATACCTCAAATTTAATGCCACTGCTCCGTGCTTTAATCACCCTTTGCATGATAGTTGCACCACGTTTGACTTCTTTTTCGTAAGTCTTAGAGGTGCCAACTTCTTCATTTTGAACTTCTAAATCTTTGTTTGTATCCATTTAACTACAACAAGTTCAACATGCACTTTAGTATAACATCAACAAGCTCAACATGGATCATGCATTATTATAAACAAACTCAACATGTATCAGTATATCTTAAAAAAGCTCAACATGCATTCTAATGATTACAAAAATTTAATAACATCAATACCTGAATAATGATGGTTCGAAGAAAGACGAAATGCAAAGAAAAGAGGGTTTGCAGAAAGTTCACAGAAATATGGTTCACAGAAATACGGTTTGAAGAAATACGTAATGAGGGTTACGTATTTCAATGAAAATATATTGTGTGAAATGGGAGAGATGATCTTGGATGGAAATAAGGTTCGAAATGAAGGAGATGATCGTGGAAATAAGGTTCGTAAAGGACGGGATGATAGGGTTTGCAAAAGAAGAGAAGAAATGAAGGTTGAGATGAAGGTTACGTAATGAAGAGGAAACTGAAGAGGTAACTGTTATATATACGTAACACTTTTACAGCGCTTTTTATAAGCCTTTTACAGCGCTTATTTTGTAAAGCGCTCTAAAAGGCTTCTTTAGTTAAATTTTTAAAAGGCTCTTTTACAGCGCTTTTTTCAAATAAGCGCTGTAAAAGACCTCCGTGTGTTATTATGTTATTTGAATGCCTTTTACAGCGCTTTTTTCAAATAAGCGCTGTAAAAGACCTCCGTGTGTTATTATGTTATTTGAATGCCTTTTACAGCGCTTTTTTCAAATAAGCGCTGTAAAAGACCTCCGTGTGTTATTATGTTATATGAATGCCTTTTACAGCGCTTTCACACATAAGCGCTCTAAAAGGCTTCTTTAGTTAAATTTTTAAAAGGCTCTTTTACAGCGCTTTTTTCAAATAAGCGCTGTAAAAGACCTCCGTGTGTTATTATGTTATATGAATGCCTTTTACAGCGCTTTCACACATAAGCGCTCTAAAAGGCTTCTTTAGTTAAATTTTTAAAAGGCTCTTTTACAGCGCTTTTTTCAAATAAGCGCTGTAAAAGACCTCCGTGTGTTATTATGTTATTTGAATGCCTTTTACAGCGCTTTTACACATAAGCGCTCTAAAATGTCTCTTTATGTTAATTTTAAGAGGCTCTTTTACAGCGCTTTTCCCAAATAAGCGCTGTAAAAGACCTCCGTGTGTTATTATGTTATATGAATGTTTTTTAAAGCCTTTTACAGCGCTTTTCCACATAAGCGCTCTAAAATGTCTCTTTATGTTAATTTTAAAAGGCTCTTTTACAGCGCTTTTTCCAAATAAGCGCTGTAAAAGGCCTTATTGTTTTTGTGTTTTGTTATGTTATGTTATTTTTTAAACAAGCTCAACATGCATGCAAAACCCACATAGTAGTAACTGGTCACCACAAAAATCCCTTCCTCTTCACCAAACTCTTCTCCTTTTATGCATCTTCTTCACAAACATCAAAGCTTACTCTTTCACAATTCAATCTCCACCTCAACACCCTTTTTATCTCTTTACATTCTCTTTCCTTCTTAAATCGAAACTTAATTGGTATTCAGGATCATTGCCATGTTGCGAAAAATGGGTTTGTGTCTGGTGTTTTTGGGGATTCCCATGATGCGTACAAGGTGTTTGAAGAAATGGGTTTGTGTCTGATGTTTTTTGGATTCCCATGATGCGTACAAGGTGTTTGAAGAAATGGGTTTGTGTCTGATGTTTTTTGGATTCCCATGATGCGTACAAGGTGTTTGAAGAAATTAGGTGTCTGATGAATATTATTTTTAAAGCTTTTTTACAGCGCTTTGTCAAATAAGCGCTGTAAAATGTCTTTTTTACTCACTTTCAAAAGAGTCGTTTACAGCGCTTTGTGTGAAAAGCGCTGTAAAAGGTATAAAACACTCATTATTTTATTTTTAAAAGGATCTTTTACAGCGCTTTTTAAGATAAGCGCTGTAAAATGTCTCTTTATTTTATTTTTGTGTTTGGTTTATTTGGGTTGGGATGACATTAAAAACATTTTTATCATTGTTTATTGGATTAAAAATATTGTTATCATTGTCTTTATCACAATACTTTAGGAGATGATGAATTATTAGAAATGAGTATTCTGAAGAATCTATATATATATATGCACTGAGCAAAAGAGAATCTCTCTATTCAGTTCAGTTCAGTTCATGTAAATTACTAATTTATATTCAGTTCAGTTCATGTAAATCAAGCTAAATATAAAACACTCATTGTTACATGAACTTGGTATAAAACACTCAAATCAAGCTAAATATAAGCAGAAAATAAATTAATCAGAAAATAAATTAATCAGAACTTAGTATAAAACACTCAATTCAGATTACATGCATATTTACAATAACACAGTTCAGATTACATGCATAGCTTATATAAAACAATTAAACATATATATACATTAAGATGCCCTTCTTCTTTTCCTGGTGACATTCACATTTGTTTGTCCATTTACAATACGAAACGATGGATTAATCCAAATTCCCTCATCATGATCATCTCTAAGATATAAACCATCATCAGTTGAATCAATTTCATGTGGTTGTTGTGATGTTGCAAATAAAAGATCATTACCAACATCTTCATCATTATTGTTATCATCACTTATTTTATTGGTCGATAGGACAACAGACCATTTATCATTAGAAGGATCAGTGACATAAAACACTTGTTGAGCTTGCGACGCTAAAATAAAAGGCTCGTCTTTGTATCCCACCCTATTAAAATCGACAAGCAAGAATCCTGACTCATCAATCCGAACGCCATTATTATTATCGACCCACTTGCAACCAAATATGGGAACACGAAACATTGTGTAGTCTAACTCCCATATGCGCTCGATAACCCCAAAATATGATAGATTTGCATATATTGGGTTTTTGTCTTTTGCACTTGAGACATGCATCGCTTCAGCTACGAGAGTGACTCCACTATTTTGCATAGTGGTCTGATCATCTTGTTCTTTGGTATAAAATGTGTAGCCGTTAATAACATAACCAGTGTAAGAAAAGACATGTAAGCTCGGACCATTTGCTAGCCACCTCAATCTATTTGAAATTGATCCGGGGTCTATATCAAATTTTGACATTATGTGATTTTTTAACCATGTTACAAAACTTCGATTGTGCTCTCGAGTTATCCAATTTTGATTCCTATTCATGTTCAAACGAGATAACTGATCAATGTGTATTGTAACATACGGTTGAACCTCATCATCATTGTGCAGAACATACAATTGTGCCTGCTCCCATTCTGTCCTTGATATAGTCAGTAGTCTCCTTCCAGTTATCCCTTCTCCTGATAGTCTTCCCGAATGACGAGACATGGGAAGCCCTATGGATTCAACATTGGACAGATATTCAGTACAAAATTCAGCAGCCTCTTCAACAATGTATCGTTCAGCAATACAACCTTCTGGTCGACTTCTACTTTTTACGTACCCTTTTAATATTTTCATATATCGTTCTATCGGATACATCCATCTCATATAAGCTGGCCCACAAAGTTGTGTCTCCTTAACCAGATGAACAGTAAGGTGAACCATTATATCAAAAAACGATGGTGGGAAATACATTTCAAGCTCACACAAAGTAACAACAATTTCCCTCTGCAATGTCGGTAATTTCTGAGGGTCGATCACTTTACTACAAATTTCCCTGAAGAAGAAACATAATCTAGTTAAGGCTAGTCGAACTTTTTCAGGTAAAATGGAACGTATACCTATTGGTAGCAAATGCTCCATTATAATATGACAATCATGGGTCTTCAAACCTTTTAACTTGAGGTCTTTCATACAAACCAAATTTTTAATGTTCGAAGAGTATCCTTCTGGAACTTTAACTTCGTGTAGAAATTTACATAAAACAATTTTTTCCTTTCTAGATAGAGTATGAGCGGCTGGAGGTAGATATGTGCGATTTCCTTTCTTTACTGGAGCCAGTTCATTTCTTATTCCCATATCGACCAAGTCCAATCTTGCATTGACGCCATCTTTAGACTTTCCTGGAACATTGAGTAACGTACCAATAACACTTTCAAATACATTTTTTTCAATATGCATCACATCGAGGAAATGTCTTACATACAATGACTTCCAATATGGCAATTCAAAGAAAATTGACTTTTTCTTCCACCCAGTTTTCACCAGCTCTCCCGCAAAAGGTTTGCCAAATTTATTGGTCAAACCTTGTACTTTTTCAAGTATTTGATATCCAGTCGGTGCTAAAGGAGCTTTACCTTCCTCTGATTTTCCATTGAATGCATTTCTCCACCCACGATACTGATGACTATAAGGTAAAAATCTACGATGTCCAAGAAACACATTCTTCTTACAATGTTTCAACCGCATCCAATTTGTACTCTCTTCACATATAGGACATGCACACTGACCTTTAATGCTATATCCTGATAAATTACCATATGCTGGAAAATCATTAATTGTGCTGAACAACATAGCCCTCAAATTGAAACATTCTTTCTTATATCCATCATAAACTTCCACACCTGTCTCCCACATACTTTTTAAATCTTCGATTAGAGGAGTCAAGTATACGTCGATATCATTCCCCGGTTGTTTGGGTCCAGAAATTAACAGAGACAACATCATAAACTTACGCTTCATACATAACCATGGAGGTAGGTTATATATTACCAAAATCACAGGCCACGTGCTATGTGAGATGCTTTGAAGACCATGTGGATTCATTCCATCAGTAGAAAGTGCAAGTCTTAGATTTCTTGACTCTATCCCGAATTCAGGATACTCGTGATCAATTTTTGCCCATTGTGGGGAATCTGCAGGGTGTCGAAACATTCCATCTCTAATTCTTTCATCTGCATGCCATGTCAAGTGTTTTGAATCTTCTTCACTGCGATACATGCGCCTAAATCTTGGTATTATAGGAAAATACCACACGACTTTTGCTGGAGTAGATTATTTCTTCTTATATCGAGAGACATTGCATTTCGGACACGCCTTAAGTAGTTCATATTCGGAACGAAATTCGAAATAAAATGCAATCGTTAGGACACGCATGAATCCTTTCGTAACTCATTCCAATAGAACACAAAATCCGTTTAGCCTCGTAGGTTCGACTGGGAAGTTCATTATCATTTGGCAACATATCTTTTATGAGTGTTAATAATTCTGTAAAGCTTTTATCAGACCATCCATTACTCGCTTTTAAGTTGTACAACTTTAATATCGCCGACAGTCTTGTGAATTTAGTACAACCATTATATAATTCTTTCTCTGCATCACTCAACAAACTTTCAAACATTTTAGGACAATCTCGAAGATCTTCTTCAACTGCTTTTGCAATCTCATCAACTCGGTCCGGCTCATATGTATCTGTATCGAAGTCAGTTGAAGCATATGTCGAACTATTCTCAAAATTAATGTTTCCTTTTTTTTTCTCACCATGTCTTATCCAACATGTGTAGCTTTGATCAATTCCATTACATACTAGATGTCCTTCTAATTCATCTTCTCTAACACGTTTTCCAAAACAACATTTTAAACAAGGACAAACTACTCTATTTGGATCTTTTGCATTCTTCACTGCAAACTCAACAAACTCCTTCACTCCAATTTTATACTCTTTTGACAATCGATTGACTGACATCCATTTCCTATCCATATTATATCACCTATATAAATGCAGTTACAAAAATAATAAGCTTTCAAAACATATCAACAAGTTTCAAAAAGAAACCAATATCAACTAACAATTTCAAAACAGAACAGATCATGTGGTATGAGTTTTTGACAATTTTTGACAATTTCAAAACATAACAGATCATGTGTAGAAGAGATTTAATATATATGTAACAAAACATAACAGATCATGTGTAGAAGAGATTTAATATATATGTAACAAAACATAACAGATCATGTGTAGAAGAGATTTAATATATATGTAACAAAACATAACAGATCATGTGTAGAAGAGATTTAATATATATATATAACAATTTTTAGTAGATTTAATATATATATAGCAAAACATAACAGATCTTGTGTAAAAAAATACATGAGACAGCGTAGATGGCCGCACAGTACGTAGAGGATATTAGGGTTCCCAACGTATATAATTATTTGAAAGATGTAGAGGATATGAGGGTTTCCAACGTATATAATTATTTGAAAGATGTAGTTTACATCGCTTGTGAAAAAAGCGATGTAATAGGTAGTTAAATTCAATGAAAGCACATGTATTTTACAGGGCTTGTGCAAAAAGCGTTGTATTAGGTAGTTCAAATATTTGAAAGCGCGTGTGTTTACAGCGCTTGTGAAAAAAGCGCTGTAACTGATACGTGAAAACGCTTCATTTTACTGCGCTTTTTTGACAAGCGCTGTAAAAGCCTTATAACGTTATGCGCAAACGTTATATGACCTACAACAGCGCTTGTTTTACAGTGCTTGTGAACAAAAGCGCTGTAAAAGGCTCCGTTATTTTTAAAATATATTTACAACAGCGCTTGTGTTTAGCAAGCGCTGTAAAAGTGGCGCTGTTAAATGTCATTTTTGGCGTAGTGTATATATATATATATATATTTAATTATGAAAGATGTCGGTAGCAATAATAATAGCATATTATAGTTAAAATAAAAACATTTTAAAATTAATAAATTTATTTTTGAAAACAAATAAATATATTAATATAAATAATTTTAAATAAGACGAACACATAAAAATAAACACGTAAAGAATTATTATATCCTAACAAATACACATATAATAATGTTTATAATAACAAAAATAATTTGGGATGTCACAATTCTACTTTCCTTAAAAGAATTTCGTCCCCGAAATTCAAGCTACTAAAGAATGTGATTTTACTTCACACTTAATCTTCTAAAGAATTACATAACTCAAATTCTAGTTTGACTTTAGTAAGCTTGCTTAATTTATTGTTCTTGTGGCTTTACTTTAGATTAAGTGTTATAAGTACAAAACTCTAAAACATCCTTCTACCATTAGAATTTAAGCTTCTCTAATCAGTAATTGTTTACAACATTAAGATCCTAACATTCTGGCCCTATTATTTTTTAATTTTTTTTTTGAAATCTAAGTCATGTTTATGTCAAATGATACAATCTATCTAATTTCTCTCCATGGATACAAGTAATGTTTTCAATTATTCAACTACCAACTCCTTCAACATTCATCCAATTTCTAATCTATCTTTACCAGGTTCAATTGGTATGCGGTACAACCATCGAATCTATGTTCGATTTATTCAAATTCTCAATTCTCACAATCTCTAGTTACTTTACCTTTGATTGGATTTCATAGAACTAGGTTTATAAAATATCCCGGCAAAACTATGGTAGTATTATTTCTAGCAAGTCTTAACTTATTGATTCTCCTTTATAAAGTACTACATCCAAAGAGTATAGAGTAAAAAATAATATGTATGACATATATCATACAAAATTAATAATCAACAAACACAATCATATTAAAGCAAGGAAACATTTTTACATAACATATTAGAGTTAAATTAGTATTTCACGTTGCATCCAATAAAATATACAAAATCATAGCGAATATTGAAATAAGAAAAATAATCACACCAAGACTAATCAATTGTATAATAACTTAATATATTCAAAACACACTGAAAATCTAGCTTTAAAATTTCCACAAATAAAGTTCACTGTTTGTAAGATTTCCAAAATAGTTATACGCTGCTACTGGAAACAAACAACCATTATGAAAAAATATACTAATGTAAAAGATTTATCTAATTTAATTAAGTCGCTTAAAATGATATATGACACAAACATGTTTTTAACCAATCAAAATAAAATCAGCAAGTGCAAATAACAATAATAATAACAAGTTATTGTCGTCTCTTTTATCGACGAAAAGTCATTGGGGTAGCCAATCCCTCCTACTCATGGAGTCAATTACTTAAGATAGCTATAACTGTAAAATTCAAACTCAAACACAACTAATTAAAAGGTTTTTTTAACATGTTTCAAGAGTACGAATGCGGCGCCAAAACTTTTATTTTTTACTTCAAGTTAAAAGTTCACTTAATTACACATTAGCAATAATTTATTTATAATATACAACAAAGAAAATTACACTTACATTAATATAAATCAACAATCAAAATAAAAATATAGAAGTATCTCACTTTTAAACCCTTACAATTACTTAAACCACTATACACAAATTTCAAACACTGAATATATCTGAAAGACAAACACTTTCATATTCACATAATCATATACACATCCAAATAAATAAACCAACTTTTGGCATAATGACATTTTATTTTGCAAATCAAACACTAATTCTAAACTCATAACATATTCTTACAGCAGTCCAACCATTACAAATTTATGATAATTTTATTTTTTTGAGTTTATACTCATCTTTTAAAAGTTAAAACAAGCTAAAACATACATTTTTCAAGTACAAGATAAAATGAATAATTATTTACTTGAAGATACAACACGATAACAAACTCAATTGAATCACACAGTGCATAAGCCACTTTCAAAGTTTCACAACATTATAAGAATTGATTTCTAGACTTAAATTATTAAAAAAAAAAGTGTGACTAATCATTTAACAACATAAAAAAAAATAAAAAATAAAAAACAATAAAAATTCAGATTTTTCCTTAAATTACGTTGCAGTAAATCACATGTCTAATTAAGAATGAAAAAAAAAATTAATTACTTTTCTAAATATAATAAAAATAAAATAAATCAGATGTATTTTAAAAACCTATGAGATTCCTAAAATTTCAAGTGAACTTTAATCATAAAAAAATACCTTCCAGAATAATCAACAACTCTAAAATTATATATGTAACACCCCGATTTTCAAAGCGAGGGTATATTTTTTTTTTCAAAAACAAACTCATGAAACAAAGAATAATTAAGTAAAATACCTTTGAATAAATATTTAAGTCGTAACACAACGACAAATAAGTCAACAGAATTTACAAGCAGCGGAAAAGTTTTGAAATACGAAATGATTAAGATTTCAAGTGGACTACTTGAAGACATTGTAAATTCTCAAGATGACGTCTTAAATCAAGAGAAGAGGAACCTAATAGTGCAAGGGAAGACAACTGAGTTTAAGATTGGATCAGATAATATTTTGCGATGTAATGGTAGGATTTGTGTACCAGGAATTACAGATATGAGGAAAACAATTTTAGAAGAGGCTCATAAGAGTAAGTTGAGCATTCATCCTGGAGCAACAAAGATGTATCAGGATTTGAGACAACATTATTGGTGGCCAGGGATGAAGAAACATGTAGCGGAGTATGTATCATCTTGTCTAACTTGTCAGAAAGCGAAGGTGGAACATCAGCGACCTGTTGGGATGTTGCAACCTTTAGATATACCGGAATGGAAGTCGGACAGCAATTCCATGGATTTTATAACTGGATTGCCAAAAACAAGGAGGAAGAATGATTCTATATCGGTGATAGTGGATCGACTGCCTAAATCCGCTCACTTTTTGCCCGTAAAGACCACCTATAAGGTAGATCAGCTAACAGAGATCTACATTGCTGAAATTGTGAGGTTACACGGGGTACCATCGAGTATTGTATCAGACCGTGATCCGAAGTTCACATCGCATTTTTGGGGAGCGTTGCACGAAGCTTTGGGAACGAAACTACGATTGAGCTCAACTTACCATCCACAAACGGACGGACAGACTGAAAGGACAAATCAGTCCCTGGAAGATCTGTTGAGAGCATGTGTATTAGATGATAGGGGAAGTTGGGATGATGTATTTCCGTTGATTGATTCACCTACAAACAATAGTTTCCACGCAAGTATCGGGATGGCACCATATGAGGCTTTATATGGGCGCAAGTGTCAAACGCCCTTGTGTTGGTATAAGGACGGTGAAAGTATGATTGTCGGACCGGAGATGGTGCAACAGACCACAGCTAAAGTAAGGAAGATCGCACGAATTGGGTCTGTTGCTTATCGGATTGCATTGCCTCCGATACTGTCCAATATTCATTGTGTGTTTCATGTGTCACAATTGAGGAAATATCTCACAGATCCATCTCACGTGATCGAACCAGACACAATCCAGCTAAAGGATAACCTGTCGTTCGAAGTACCACCTGTGAGAATTGATGACATGAAGATTAAGCGATTGAGGACCAAGGATGTTTCATTGGTCAAGGTGATTTGGAACCCAATTACTGGAGATGCGACTTGGGAACTGGAGAGCAAGATGAGAGAACAACACCCAGAGTTATTTATCGACGCATAGTTTCGAGGACGAAACTAATTTTAGGGGGGTAGTAATGTAAGACCCATAATTTTAAAGTATACTTTATGTATTTTTGTGTATTTTGGATTTTGGCTCGGAGGCTTTTTAGCCAAAGTTAATAATATTTTGGAGTTTATATGATCAAAAAGATATTTTGATGCCGTTTAGAATTACTCGTCGATAAATAAATTAAATTAACTGCGGTGAATCTTTTACGAAGAATTTAATGTGTTATGGGTGAAATGGTAATTTAACAAATATCTAGTTATTTTGAGATATTTGTTAGAAGTTACTAATATATATATATATTTGTTTGGAAAGAAAAGGAAAAGAAAAGAAAAGGATATAAAAAGGAAATAAGGAAAAAGGAAGAAAGGAAAAAGAAAGGAAAGAAAGAGAAAGGAAAGAAAAAGTAAAATTCCATCTTCTTCCTCTGTTACCTCTACGCGTGACCCCCTTCTCCCTCCTTCCTCCATTTTTCGTTTTCTTTGCTTCCTTTCTTCAAGATTAGAAACCCAAGGCTTGGTGGGTGATAGGATAAGGATTTCTTAACTTCACTCTCCCTCGTTGATTCGAAAACGAAGAAAAACGGTGTTAGGGATTTTAAAACCGTCAAACACAAACCTCCCCGTTTCAACTAGATCTAAGCTTCATTTCGCAAAGAGATAGAAGGGAAAGTTGCTCACCACCACACTACGGTGCTAGTGAACTAACTTTGGAAGCAACGTCGCGAGCGGAGATTTTACCGATTCATTTGTCGATTGAATTGCGGCGAGAGTAGATATTTTTCTGAAAAAGTGGTTTGAGAGGTGATGGACGTAATGATGATTTTTATAAAAATATCTAGATATTTGTTTTGGAATTGGTTATATATATATATATATAAAAGGCAAAGGAAAAGAAAGGAAACATTTTTCCCTGTTGTAGTCGTGCCTTCATCATTTCCTTCTTTGTTTCCACCGCAAACCAAATCTTTGGTTTTTTTTTCAAAAAAACTCAAATACAAACCTCCATTTTTCTACGCCTTCTAAGCTTCATTTCGTGAAGTAACAGAAGGAAAAGTTGCTCCTCTCCATGTTACGGTGCTAGTGAGCCAACTTAAGAAGTGACGATGCGAACAAAAATTTTATCGTAATTAATCGCGGTGTCGAAATTGGTTGTTAAAGCTACAACGGAGGTAAGGGCTTCTTCCAAACTTCTAGTTTGCATTTAGGACATTATTTGTGATTTTGTAGAAAAGAAATTTGATGTATTTGATGTGTGAATTTGTTGAAAATGAATTCAATGCGATTATGTGTGATTTAGTGGAATTTAAATTTGAGGTGTGGTTTGTGGTGATCCATATTTGATGTGATTTATATGTTCATAATTATTATTATGAAATTTTGAGATGTGATTTATTTGCGGATTTTGTGGAAAATGAATTGATGAAATTTGGTGGTTTATGTGTAAAAATATGGAGTTTTGAAATTGGGAGAGTTATGTTTGAATTGTTGAAATTTAATTGAGGTGCTATATGTGTGTTGTGGAATTGAATTGATTGAATTTGGTGTGAATTGGCGGTAATTAAATTTGATGTGTTTGAGTTACATAATGAGTTATTTTCAAATAAATGAGTTTGAATTGAAGTTGAAATTTTACAAAAAAAATTTAGAAGTTGTTAAAGTTGTGAAAAAGTTCAAATTTTAACTAAGTTAAAGAGTTTGAGAAAAAAGATAGACTGAAATTAAAAGTGTTAGAGTTTAAAATGTTACTCTTTTAATTACTCTTGAACTGAGTTTAAAAAGAAAAAAAAAGTTTAGAGTATTTTATTAACTAAAAAAAAATTAGGTGCTTTAATAGTCGAGTGTGTATATGTGAAATTTGGACAATATTTGTTTTATTTAGTTTTAACTAAATAATATAGATTATTTGATTTTAAAAGTTTGGTGTGTGAGAAAGATTTAATTTTGGGAATTTTGTTGTGTTTGGATTAATTTTATTGTGAACAAATTGTTATAAATATTTATGTTTATATAGTTAGCTCCTTGAGTCTCGAAAAGGAATCGAGACCGTTGACACCGAGTTAGTGGTGGGGAGAACTCTGAAATATTAATGTTGTTGTGGTGATTTATGGTTGTGTTCATAATGATTATTATGAATTTTTGGAGATGTGATTTATGTGGGTTTATGGAAAATGAATTTGGAGGGTTATGTGTGAAAATGTGGAGTTTTGAAAATGGGCGATTTATGAGTAAATTTGGTGTGAAATCATGGAGATTGAATTTAAATGAGTATTAAAAAAGGGAAATCTTTTAATAGCTGCATTTACTTAATGATTGTGGTTAAAAGAGTTAGAGTATGCTCATGCATTTCATAGTACATGGTGACCGAGATGGGTCACAGGATGATGCCATGTGAATTGTTGCTTCATCTTATCCTTGCGAGAATTGTCGCGTCATGCTCATTTGTGAGAGATTGCACTCTAGAATGTGCTGATCTGTGAGCAATTGCACTCTAGAAAATCATGTTGGTCTGTGAGCGACTGCACTCTTGTATGTCGTGCTGGTTTGTGAGCGACTGCATGCTAGTAAATCGTGCTGATCCGTGAGAGATTGCACCTCGGTAATTAGTATTGGTCTGTGATAGATGGTACAATTATGATTTACGCCCCTTCGAGGAGGGTTTTGGTTTGAGTTCCGGAATTCATGTATTTTGGCATATACGCATTGCATTAGGGTGCTTGGCACGCAAGTCATGTCTGATATACTGTGATGATTGTATATGTATACTCGGTGGTTGTTGTGATTGTGCCGTAATTGGTAAGTGTGCTTGTTTGGGTTTGTTTGAAAGTGTTGATTGATTGCGAAACCATTTCTAAACTGAATTCTTCATTTTTCTGTAGTTGTATTCGAATAAAATGAGGTTGTAGTCAAATACAGTTGTCATGATTTTGCTACTGACTTCTGAAACAACATTGTATTCGAATACAAGGATGTTGTATTCGAATACAGTTGTGCTAATTTTGCTACTGACTTCTGAAACAACACTGTATTCGAATACAAGGATGCTGTATTCGAATACAGTTGTGCTGATTTTGCTACTGACTTGTGAAATAGCACTGTATTCGAATACAAGGATGCTGTATTCGAATACGACAGTGCAGTTTTGTTAAAAACTTCATTTTTCAACTCGTTTATGCATGTTTGACATTTGAAAACCCTTTCAAGGAGTATGCTAAGTTGAAAGGTTATTTTGTGCATTTGAAATTTAAATGATATGTGATATTTGATAATTTCGGTTGGTGACCCTTTACAATTATTGTGGAAATCTAGGTTTTGCCCTCAGATGAGAACCAGGATCGTCCTACCGGTTAGTACTTTGGAGACGGACATGTAGTTAGACATACCTGACCGAAGTTGTGTCAGGAGGATCTTGAGGGGCGCGTGGAGATCACCCGGTTGTATAGTGTTTGTAGCATGATCAGATTAGGTGGTTGTATAGGGACTAGATGCCTTTCTTTTGTGGTTGTATTTATTTTATTTTGGAAGATTGTCTCTAGGCTTAAACTGTTTGATGGCTTTTCTTTTGATGGGTCCATGTTCTACTTTTTGATGTGACGTGGGGAAAGTAGAGATTCTTGGGGTAGTGCTTTTATGCAGGTGTCTGCCGAAAATACTTCAGGGGTATGAGCTATGTTTGATAGGTCTCATAGCCCCGGTGTATATTGCTTTTTAAATACTTTGGATATTTGTTTCAAAAACTATATCCACTGTTTGTAAATATTGTTAATTTTTTTTGTTGTGTTACGACTTAAATATTTTATCCAAAAGTATGTATTTCTTTATTTCTTTGTTTTATGAAATTGTTTTAAAAAAAAAAATACACTCGCGCTATTAAAAATCGGGGTGTTACATTGTGGTATCAGAGCTTTGGTTTAGATTGTAGGTCAACCTGCAAGTAGGGAGTTGTTATCTGATCATGCGTCGGGATAAGTTGTCAGAGTTGTTAAGTCTTGTGTAGTTGTTATGTATTGATGTAGTCAGAAGTTATTTTTGGAATTATTCTAAGGGGTGTTGAGATTTCTTCTTGATGTTGGTTTTGAGGAAACAATACCTCCAAGCAGGGATGATGTTGCAAGAGTCAACGTCAATGGGGATGATCAAATGGGTGAAGCTATGAATAACATGGTTGCTTATGTTGCTGCACAGACTACTGCAAAGACTCTGCGGGATCTGGAGAAGAGGGAAATAGAGATTTGTGCTGTTGAGTCAAGGGGATTGGAAGATTTTCTTCGTTACAATCCTCCAAAGTTCAAGGGTGAGGAGAGCCCAGAAAAAGTTGATCAGTGGATTAAAGAAGTGGAAAAAATCTTCGAAATGATTAATTGCCAGGGAGGGTTGAGGCGAATCTTGACGACATGGGATTTATGAAGTGGTTCCAAGGACACAGTGGTTATGTTGTTGATGGTAACTCAAAGATGATGGGTATGGATGGATTAAAGTTAGACTAATAGGCGATTTCATGTAAAGATCTAAGTGGAGAGCTTTTTAAGAAGAGTATTAGATGTTCGCCTGGTAGATTTCAGGATGAGACTAGATGAAGTTTTATAACTGCCAAAATGGTGTGAACATCATGGAACTATGGAGAAGACATGGATTCCATTTGGAATAGCATTTGGTACTTAGGTGTCAACGAAAGAAACTTGTATTGAAGTTAAGGGGCACTGCACGTTAGGGGATAAATACTATATTGGTTAGACAAAGTACACTTTGAGGAATAGTTGATACCTTGAGCTATGTCTGATAGGTCTCATAGCCCCGGTGTATTTTGCTTTTTAAATACTTTGGATTTTTGTTTCAAAAACTATTTTCGCTGTTTGTAAATATTGTTAACTTTTGTCGTTGTGTTACGACTTAAATATTTTATCCAAAAGTATGTATTTCTTTATTTCTTTGTTTTATGATTTTTTTTTAAAAAAAAAATTCACTCGCGCATCCCCCAACAACAATGGATTTGTTAAGAACTCAAAAATTTCTCGCATCCTCCACCGTATAATGTTTACGAATTTAGGAAAAAGAGGAGAAAGTAAGTGTCTCACCTCAAATAAATTAGCTCACAAGCACCGTCTTATATAAATGAGCAACTTTTCTTCCTAACACTTTTTGAATGGAGGCTTTGATCTAGTAGAAAATTGAGGGGTTTTTTTTTCTTTTTACCAACACCATTTTTTTTTTTTTGAAACAACAAGAAAGAAGAAATGGATGGGGACAAGAAGCTGAAATGCCTTTTGGATTGCACGTGTGTGAGTATATATAATCATCATTATAATATCTACATCATTAAATTTAATTTCATCTAATCATTTAATTTTCTAAAGTTAACATGTCCTAGTTGTATATGCAATAAATCACAAGACACAACGATATAAATAGAAATATTATTATTATTATTATTATTATTATTATTATTATTATTATTATTATTATTATTATTATTATTGTTATTGTTATTATTATTATTATTATTATTATTATTATTATTATTATTATTATTATTATTATTATTATTATTATTATTATTATTATTATTATTATAGTTACTAACAACATTACATTTGAACATATCCTCACAAAGGTAACCATCTCTACAAACATACCCTTTAGAGATAATAAATTTATCTCCCTCAAATACACATTTAAAACCAAACTAATTAAGTAAAGGAACATAAATCAAATTCTTCCAAACTTCAGGAACATAAAGTACATCTTTAATAGTAAGTTTTTTCCAGAAGTGAATTCAATTTTCACTATTCCTTTTCCTTTGACTTGGATAGTTGAGGCATTTCCAATGTACAAAATACTTTCATCTCCTTCATCAATGGTCTTAAATAGTTCTTTATTTTTAGCACAAGGCGGATAGCACCAGGGTCTATCCACCAAGATTCAACATCTTCAATCATGTTAAGTTCATAAATGACAACAAGATTATCTTTTGTTGCACTTGAATTCTTCTATTTGTTCTTCCTTTTCAAGAACTTGCGCTTATTTTTAAAGTGTCATGGTTTTCAACAATGATAATAACTTCCTTTTCTTTTTTTTCTTTGTTCATCATTACCATTGTGTTTTTTATGAGATTTATCAAAATCCCAATTTCTTTTCTTAAAAATTTTGCTTGAATTTTCTTCCTCAATTAATGGACCTTTTCATGAGAAAATTATTTTTTAATATCCTCTTTTTTACGGTACTCTTCTTCTAAATGAAGGTGATTACTGAATTACTCAAGAGATATGTCACATTTCTTATATTTCATGGTTTTTTTGAAATCTTTCCACAAAAGTGAAAGTTTGTCTACTATGGAGGATACTAATGTTGTTTGTAGTTATTAAGAATGCATTCAATCTCATGTACATGTTTCATTATTGATTTATTATCAACTATTTTATAATTATTGAATTGAAAAACAATAAAATTCTTATTTATAGCGTCTTTTTGCATATATCATGACTCTAATTTCTCCCATAATTCTTTTGCAAAAATACTACTTTGATATATATCAAACAAAGAATCAGACATATACACATAAGAAAATAAAGGAGAAAGGATAAAATATACAAAATTTAAGATGAATCCGTAGTGCAACCAAAGCAAAACTCCTACACATTTCATTCTGATCTAAAGTGCGACTTAGATGGAACTGGTTTATATAACATTGAAAAGAAAAAACAATAATTCAAACCCCATTTAATTTAAAAACAATAATTCATTTCATCTATTTCGATTACATTTACCAATGGAACGGTACAAAACAATACATAATCTTTTAATCTAGATCATCAAATCCACCTCCTATTCCATTTGTGGTGAAGCAAGAATATTTCAACCTCAAAACCGGGAATCTATCACCCTAACATATCAGAGACAAAATAACTTCCTCTTCATAGACTTTCCTCAAACACATCTTCCTCTTGATGAAGCACGGGACAATTTTTCATGTTTGCAAAGCTTGTTTGGTTAGTTCCATCATTCATTGAAGACCGAACAACCTGCAATTTAATTTACATTTTTACATTAAGGCTGCTATTAAAATCATACATATCTTGATTGTAAACAGGATGTGAGAATCTTAAAAGTTTAACTTGTACTTGCAAACTGTTGGCAATATTTTACCAGTTAACAATAAATTTCACATGAAAACAACAAATAGGATTTGTCTACAAGTGACCAAGAAGTGGTACAATTTAACTTTGAAAACGCTTAAGGATCATATATTAGAACATTTTTTCATTAAAAGCGGTATTAGTAATTTGAGAATTTGAAGAGAATTGACCAGAAGAGCTTTGAAAGCTTGAAATTGAAGAAAACTCGCACAGAATCATTTTGATAAAAGATAATAAAAATAAGAGTACAAGAGTTCTATTTTAGAGAACTTATTAGAAACTTAACTAACTCATTAACTAACCAATTGTATTACTACTCTTAACAGCCTCCCTCAAGTTGGTAGGATGATAACAATCACGACCAACTTGACCTCTGATAGAGCAGAGATAAGATAGAATTAGATGAAAAGAATTATTGTATTAATTGATAAGAAAACAGAAAATGATTCCAGAGCTAATGCTCCTCAGTTAGAGAAAACAATTCTCTTACTGCCCAACCTATAAGGTGTAACTGAAAAATGAAAAAACCATCCAGCTATCTCTGCACACACTCCCCTTTATTAGTGGAATATTAATTCCTATTTATTAGTGGAATATTAACTCCCTATGCCAGCTAGGCAATCATTATTTTTCTGCATCCCCTTTCTTATTCTTTCTCACATATACTTGCCATTGCTTAGGCCCCACCTCATCTCTATTTACTAAGAGATCCCCCTCATCACTTGTGGGGCCCAGCCCATTCCTATCAACCTCCCAACATAGATTTATATAATTTATTTATTTTTATGGAAATATATCATTTTTTTTAAAGGCAGTGACAAGCTGAATGTTTCATTTCGTGAGCCCAACACCAAGGATGTCCATCAGTATGGGCTTAGACATTCTCACCAAGCCCAGAAAGAAGCCAAACTGGAATTCTCTTTCCCACTGCTTCTCTTTACAATTTCAGAATCAGCCAGTTTGAAAAGGATATGATAAATGCATCTTGTGGTTGCGCAATCTGAACTGCAAAAAAGTGGTAACAAATCTATCGGTGGCGGTGGTGGTGAAATATGATTTGAAACTGCAATGGCGAAATTGGTGTGATGACTTTCTACTTCTTGATCTGCCGTAACCGCACAGATGTCTCGCAATTTGTCTACGACAGGCAGCGGCGATTTCCACCGGGATCGGAAACAGTTATACAAGCACTCGAGAGACTGCAAAACGAAATGCATCTTTCAACAGTGAGCACCGTAGCTGTTCAAAAGGCTGACGTTAGAGAAGAGATTAAAGCTATCAGCGTGATCAACGATGGATAACGCCGATTTCGGCTAAGATTGTGGACGAGACCAATATTGGTGAGACGATTAAAGGTATTTGGATGTGCCTGCTTTCCACTCCTAAGACCAGACAACCCCAACAAACTTTCATTTAGATCCCAAGAATGTGTATTCATGGGATACTCTTGATCATTCAAGAGGTACAAATGTCTCAGTTCGGATGGGAGAATTTACATCTCAAAATATGTTTTATTCAATGAAACAAGGTTCCCTTACTCTGAACTGTTTTCTAAATCATTCACTCCATCATCATGGCTGCTCTACAAATTACACAATCCCTGCTTCCAAATCAATGGCTACAAACAACAATACTAATAATTCAAGTCCACCTACTTGTGGTGCCTTAGCACTACCAAATCCATCTTCATCTCCTCCCACATCCCACATGCCTTCTCCCACCTTTGGTTCAGTTTCAACGACTGCTACACCCAGACTTGAACCTCTCTCTCCCGACCTTGCTCTTTCTCCAAACCCAATTCCCAGTGCTGCTTCCAGGGCTGCAACTCCTGCACTCAATCATGTCCATATCAGAATCCATCCTCAGAATACTCATCCCATACAAACTAGAGCAAAGAATAGCATCGTTTTGCCAAGGCTGCACCCTACTCTTCTTCTCACACACCTAGAACCTACCACCGTACAACAGGCCCTTGCTGCTCCACAGTGGTTGGCAATAATGAAAACTGAGTATGCTGCCCTCATTCAGAATAACATTTGGTCCCTAGTTGCCCCACCCCCTAACTGTAAACCTATAGGATGTAAGTGGGCGTTTAGACTTAAAGAGAATCCTGATGGGTCAATCAATAAGTATAAGGCCCATCTTGTGGCCAAGAAATTTCATCAACAGGCTGGATCTGACTTCACTGAAACATTCTCTCCAGTAGTAAAACCTGTCACTGTTTGTACTGTTCTTACCATTGCAATCTCTAACAAATGGTTTATTCAACAGATTGATGTGAATTTTAAAATGGTGTATTAGAAGAAGTGTACATGGTGCAACCTCTAGGTTTTGAGGCTCAAGACAAAACATTGGTGTGTAAGCTTAACAAAACGTTATACGGCCTAAAATAGGGCCCAAGGGCCTAGTTTGATAGACTTAAAGGTGCTCTCATTCAATATGGCTTCATTGCCAGTAAATGTGATCCTAGCCTCTTCATTCTACACTCCACCTCATTTACATTAATGACTCTTGTTTACGTTGATGATATCATTCTTACTGGGAGTTCCTTACCCCAGATTCAGCAACTCATTACCAAGCTGAATTCTGAAAGGTGACTCATTTGCGAAATGGATCCTTACTTCTCTCACAATCCAAATATACACGTAACTTATTGGCCAAGGTACATATGGAGAATGCAAAGGGAATGTCAACCCCAATGGTGTCCAGTAGCAAGCTCTCCAAGTTTGGATCTGATAATGTGCCTGATCCAACTCAGTTTTGCTCTATTATAGGAGCATTGCAGTATGCAACTCTTACTAGACCAAATATATCATTCTTTGTCAATAAAGTATGCCAATTTCTTTCTAAACCCCTTGAAGACCACTGGAAGGCAGTGTTAGGGCTGGAATGTAAATCTGAAGAAAACTCAAGAACAGATGAAGGAGAGAAAATGGAGAATGGTTTCTCTCAAGAATGTATTATTGAAACTGCGAAAAATGAATAAAGTAGCGGTTACAGATATGCCAACTGAATTGCTCTGCAATTCAGTTCCAACCAATTAACTCTCTAACTGTCTCCCTATTGAAGACTAAGTTTCCGTTATTTATACTAACCATCCTAACTAATCAGTTAGGATTTATAGCTGGCACAGCTCAGCAATTAACAAAACTCACAACATAGAAATTAAGCTTGGTTCCTTCTCCCATACACCTTCCTAATAGGAAGCCTTACTTCACTAGCAATCCTATCAGGCAGTTAAAAGGGTTCTGCATTATCTAAGTGGTACTCTGCATCATGGCCTCCTTCTTCAGGCAGCACCTATGCATCAGCCTCTGTCCTTGATAGGCTTTTGCAATGCAGACTGGGCATCAGATCCAGATGATTGTAGGTCCACTTCTGGAGCTTGTGTGTATCTTGGTCCTAATCTTATCTCTTGGTGGTCCAACAAACAAACTCTAGTAGCACACTTAACAGTAAAATCAGAGTACATGAGCTTGGCACAACTTGCAGTATAAATTCTTTGGATACAGTCACTACTGACTGAACTTGATATCTTCTTGGTTCGAGAAAAGGTGTTGAATAAAAGTGTCATTGTCTCTGATGTTCCAGCTCAAGACCAATGGGTAGATGCCTTAACAAAACCTTTTCCTGCCACCAAGTTTGTAACTCTTCGTGACAAACTCATAGTGTTTGACAAACACACCTTAGTAAAACCACCCTCAAATTCTAAAGGGGAATATTAGAAATAATATACAACACATGGCTATTGATGGGGACAAAGAAGGAATTAATGACGTGTCTAGTGGGACACATAGTGCACCTAAGGGATGGAGAGTGTATGTTAGAAAATCCAAGAAAGGTGAGCTGACCCCATCACGTAAATAGGGGAGAGAGGTTGGTAAGGAGGGGATAACAAATTCTGTTAATTGTTAGTGGAGAGAAGATTCTCTCTTATTGGAGTGAGCATAGCTCTCAGGAGTAAAAGAAAAGTTTGTTTCATTTGCTCAATTTCCCTTTATCATCAATAAAATACACTATCATATGTTGATTAATCTCTCATTAATTCTTATTGTTGCATTTATAAATTGAGGACCTATCAATTTGGTCCGACCTGCCGGATACATTACAAACCAGTGAGTGAATGAATTTTTGGTGAATCCCCCCAAAGAAGAAGATGGAAAACAAGGTTCATGCATTGGAGAACCGAATGTCAACTCTGGAGGTTGCAATTGCTGAGATGCGAGCTCAAGCTGCTGCAGATCAAGAAAGGCTCATCTCGCTCATCACTCAAATCACTCCAAGCAAGGACATGGGTGATTCTGTAAAACAGAAGAGATATGGAGACTCGAATCACGCTAACGACGAGCAAATCAAGAAGTTGGTCCAGAAGATGCAAGGAGAGAAGCTTGATGAATTCAGTCAATCGGTGAAGAAGATTGAACTCCCAATGTTCACCGGCGATGACCCTGCCGGTTGGATTGCTCGAGCGGAGGTCTATTTTCGAGTGCATGATACGAGTCCTGAGATCAAGGTTAGTTTGGCTCAACTCTATATGGAAGGATCTACCATCCATTTTTTCAAAGCGCTTGTTGAAGATGAGACTGATTTGACCTGGGAAGTTTTCAAAGATGTGTTGTTGGAGAGGTACGGCGGTCTCGATGATGGGAGCGTGTTTGAGCAACTCTCATCGTTGAAGCAGGAAGGCAATGTAGAGGAATACATCAAGGAGTTTGAGAGGTTGGTTGCACAAGTAGGTCGTTTACCAGAAGCTCAATTTGTTGGGTATTTCATCCATGGCCTCCGTGATGGGATACGAGGAAGAGTTCGTAGCCTCAAAGCGCTAGGTCCAGTCACACGTGCGAAGCTGATGAATCTAGCACGTGATGTGGAAGAGGAGGTACATGAGAAGGGGATTGGTTGGAATGGGCCTCGTGTTTATGGGCCTAAAGGATTCGGGTCAGGTTTTACTTAAAGATCTAACCCTAATTTTGGAACCGGGTCAACTCAACCGGATCGAGCGCGAAACAACGATTGGGTCGTAGTCAAGGGCTCCAACGATGGCGGAGCGAAAGGAGGAAACGGGTCAAATCAGAAGTTTGCAACCCGTCAAGACTCACAACGATCTGTTCCCCATGATCGTGGGATCCATCATATCTCAGCCCACGAGATTGCAGAAAGACAGCAGAAAAACCTGTGTTTTAAGTGCGGTGGCGCTTATCGTCCTCGTCACCAATGCCCAGATCATCAGCTTCGTGTAATGGTGATGGAGGACGACGACGGCGAAATGCAAGTCCTTGCAACTGATACAGAGGAGAAAGATGGAGAAGGAGTTGAACTTAGCATTATGAGTTTGGCCAGATTGATAATCTGAGACCCACGGAGTTAGGGAATGTGCGCACCATCAAGTTAAATGGTCGAGTGCAAGGAGCACCCTTGTTGGTGTTGGTAGACAGTGGTACGACCCAAAAGCAAAACCACCATGTTGAAGCCAACAACACAGAGAACTATGGGATCTGATAGGTTGCGCCATGGTTTTATTCTTGGAGTCATGTTTATTCTTGGAGTCAAGACGACTTTGATGTCGACTAGAATTCATTTTGCAACGCTTTGATTAGAAGTTTTGGAGGGAAAAATTCTGTTAACAAGATGACGAAGTGGAAAAATAATATAAATTAAATTAGCGACGTCTAGCTAGAATCGAAAGGTAATATCAAGGCTACAGTAGATGAAAAAGGATTTATGAACAAGAGAACTTGCAGCAGTGGGTGGATAACCAGAAAACAATTGTGAAGATGGAAGTCTAAAGAGCAAGAATCAGAAACAAGATCAAAAAGGAAAGTGTCCTAACGATGTGGTTGTGAAGGCAAAACAAGGCACATCCTTGGTACTAACAGAATGTTTACCAGGCATTGATGATCAATTCCATTTTAGTCATCAGATTCAGAACCTCTTCGTTTGTTCAGGACTCCTTCCATTTTGTGGATCCCACTTTTAGAGTTTGTTCGCTACCCCCGATCGGTGCTTTCCAGCCACGTTTTATTCACCATTGTTACTGTTTTCACATTTCTGCTTCTGTTCAATGCTGTGTCTTTATAACATTAAATATTTTGTGTAAGATCATTTCATATTCCATTTTGTACTTGACAATGAAATGAATTGAAATGAATCCCAACCATGAAGCAAGCACATAAGAGACAGAAGGATGTACAGAACTATATCTAATTTAACATATAGTCTATAGCATATAGAAGGATCTGATTATCTAACCTTTTCAACTTCTTCTAGTAGATGTGTATTCTCCTTTAAGTACTGCAGTGTTTTGTCCCTTCCCTGTCCTAAACTGTTTCAAAACATAGATTTGGATTATCAACATCAAAGAGAACCCAAATGAGACACAAACAATGGAAAAGGCAAAGAAAAGTGAGAAAAGGTGACAACAGACATAAATAGAATAAAAAAGAAACGTGGAAGGAAGGAGGTGTCATCATAATGAAAAGATTGTCTTGTATAACAGAAAAGCATGTAACAGTTGGAAAGTGTTGAAATATAAACAGTGTCTAGGTTCATTGCATATTGACTAAACAATCACACAACTATTATAATTAGAAAAACTGTGATATTTGTATTTATAATATTTATCAATCTAATTTGCGCTCTGATATACCTCACAGATTTTATCATATCCTATCTTTCAATGCAAAGCTTATTTATGATAATCAGAATCTGTTATTATGCCTCTTTCTATTTATTACTCAGATACCTATCATTCAATGGATGATTACTGTAATTGATAATTTTTCATTTGTAATTTGCTTAGGCAGAGAGAGATTATAGAACTGCATAAATTTAATTTACTTCCTCATGAATTTCACATTAGCCAGACTAAATTTGTTTTCTCAAGTCCTTAAGTTGGAGCATATAAAACAAGAAGCAAGATAATCAAAGAGATCATGAAATCTACAAATATTAACCATCGAAAAGTTTTCAGACATTACCGATGGTCCCCATAACTGTACCAAGAGCCCTTCTTTAAGACGATATTCATCATTTCTGCACAATCTAAAATACAGCCCTGCATTCAAAATGAAAACTCAAAATAAATGTACACTAAATGTTAAAAATGACTTTATGTGCCAACACTTACCAGCTTATTGACACCCTCCCCAAATGAAATATCAAATTCAGCTACTTTGTAAGGCCTTGACACCTAAAACAATTATCAAGTTAATTACCTCCTAAGATGTATAAAAAATTCAATATCTATTTATCTTCAGAACAATCTAGACTATAGTAAATAATCTCATAAGTCATGAGTGATTCAATATTTAGTTAATAGAGCCCTTTTGTTTTAGCTTTTGAAAAGTGATTTCAAGGTTGCATAAAAAGTGGTTTATTTTTTAAAGTTTACGTCAAACTAGCATAAGCTATTTTTTGTTTTATTACAATTATGTTATGTGCCCTTAAATCTTTTTCAAGATAATCAGAAATCAGATTCTTGTCAAATTCTAATCCGAGACTATCTTATATCTTAGATTATCTAGTAAGATTAGTCTCCATATTACTGAGTTATTATCATAATTTGTTCCTTGACTTCCCTGTTTATTTAGGATTAGGAGTCTTGTATCCCTATAAATAGGTGTTAGTGTTTAGATTTTTGTATCAAGTAAATTATCTATAATTATATTTCTTCTTATGTTTTTCCTTCTTTTATCGAAAATCTATAATTAAAATCTATAACTTCAACATAGTATTAGACCAGTATCATTCTTCGTGACCTGCTGTGTCACTATTTGGTTGTCGAGTTTCCAAAATCATGGTACTGTTATGGAATTTAGATAAAAGAAGGAGAAGAATAAGAGTAAGAGTAAATATACGGAATATGGAAACTAATCCTACGAGATAATTTAAGATTATCTAAGATTAGAAATTGATCACGCGAGATAAAATAAGATACTCTAATATAATTGTTGAAAGTGTGAGATTTTAGAGAAAAGGAGGAAAGAAAATAATAAGGGTTTGAATATTATTGATAATAGCTTAATGCTGACTTGATTACAATAGACTCAATATTAATCTCTATTTATAGAGAAACATAGACTAAATCCTAAATTAGGAATAAATCATAATAATAATAATAATAAGAGATATTCTAAGATATCTCTATAATTATAAATTGATCCTAAGAAATAATTTAAGATACTCTAATATAATATAAAAGATATTATAAGATATTATAAGATATTTTTTTAATATTCTAACACTCCCCCTCAAGCTAAAGCTTACTAAGCTTTAGCTTGCTACAAGAAAATATTTTGCTCCACAAAATAATAAAAAATATGGAGAGGCAACTCAAGGATGCATGCGAAGTCGGAGAGAATTGTTATAAATATAGCCTAGCCAGATAGTCTGATTGATCATCAGCCTGAGAGTAATTCATGGCAGGCAATTGAACAAAGCAAGTTCCGTTCTTCTAAAAAACTGCATTTGGAAGCTTCAAACCATAATAATGGAGACTCAAAATATTTAAACTTAAATCTGCTTCAAGGAGAGAGAGGCGTGCTTCAAGGAGAGAAAGGCAAGGCTAGTGCATCTGGGACAAATTGCCAAGGTAAAGTAAGTCATGAAAATAAAAGGCACTGTTAGAATAACCACTAACGGAAAAAGTATCACTAATATAATTCATATGTGGAAAAAGGGACACCACCGAAATGATCGTCGGTGGGAATAAAAGCCACTTTTATAATATATTAGTAAGAACTAAATTGCATGACAAACACCGAAGAAGAAGCAGCGCGACTCTAACAAAACAAAGTCATGATCAATCAACGTAATAAGAAAATGCGTCCAAAACAGGAGAGATAATGGTTGTTTGAACAATGACACATATTTTCGCTGATCAAAATTGGAGTAAGGGCAGATCTGGAACCATCGAAGAGAGAATAATCGTGCACCAAGAAGAATCCCATCA
>NC_021166.2:38610713-38640394 GCF_000331145.2 Cicer arietinum | reverse complement strand
CTGCAACAGCTGCCACGACAAAGGCTGGAGAGTTTCCTCCACCAAAAATCTGATCCCTTCTACTAGCAAGTGACTTGTGAGTAAAATCATGCATCTGCAATATCTTATTATCCCGAAAATTATAAGCACGGTCCATTAGTTTCAAACACCTTTCAACAGGGTAATCCCCAAATTTTCCACATGGTTTACACCCCACAAAATGAGTCACAAGTAGCCACTATGATCACCAAAACCAGGATGATAATTCGGAATCATCTCTTCATAACGATCAACCAAAATCCACCAACAACCATGCAAATAATAATGATTCTCAAAGTAAACTTTACCACTCCGTTATTGTATTATGTGCTATTAGCTCTTTAGCTCAGTTGGTTGGAGCGCCAAACCCTGGGTTGTGGAAAGGTTTATAGAACCCTAATAATAATAATAATAATAATTTTTTTTTCTTTTTTTTTTTTGCGCAGTGAACAGTACCGCGCGATAAAAGTGATGTGACTGATCTGCTGAAAATAAACGAAAAGCTACAAAAAATCTCACCGAATATTGGAATGTTAGAAAAGAGAAACTATAATTATATTCCCTAATTGTTGGGAACTCGGCAGCGGAATAGAGGCGAGATCGTTCAAGGAGGATCGAAATAGACTCTAGATACCATGTTGAAAGTGTGAGATTTTAGAGAAAAGGAGGAGAGAAAATAATAAAGGTTTGAATATTATTGATAATAGCTTAATGCTGACTTGATTACAATAGACTCAATATTAATCTCTATTTATAGAGAAACATAGACTAAATCCTAAATTAGGAATAAATCATAATAATAATAATAAGAGATATTCTAAGATATCTCTATAATTATAAATTGATCCTAAGAAATAATTTAAGATACTCTAATATAATATAAAAGATATTATAAGATATTTTTTTAATATTCTAACAATAATAATACAAAGATATTTTAAATGTTTTCTTATAAACTAGCATTCCCCTCAAGCTAAGGCTTATTGTTGATTATTCTCTATTAATTATCGTCAATATAGTTTCCTTAATAATATATTTTTCCTTTATTGAGAGATTTTCTCTTGGATATAAATTTGCACATCATTGTGAACGTTGTTGTCAGATCCGGTGTTGAGGTTGAATATCGAGCTATGTCACTTACTACTCAAGAGCTCATATGGCCCAGAAACCTCCAAGAATTGCACTTTTATAATATAGGCACTATGAGTCTCATCTGTGATAATTAAGCAGCCTTACATATTGTCTTTAATCTAGTCTTTCGTGAGCAAACTAACCATATTGAGATTGATTGTTTTTGTTCGTGATCAATTGGCAGTCATTTTCACAAAGGCTCTTCGAGGACCAAAGATAACTTAAATATGTGACAAGCTCGATGCCTACAATTTATATGCTCCAGCTTGAGGGGGAGTGTTGAGATATGCAATGATTTAGTTTGATATTATTAAGATATGTTATTGTTAAATACGAAGAGTATTGAGAGACATGCTGAATAACCCGTGTGTTTCTACTACACAATGGAAGTTCTTTATATAGACTATGAGTATTAAACAAACATAAAGACAGAAATACTAATAGACAGTAATACTAACGGACCGGAATACTTACAGCCCATCTAATCTAATTATTTACATTCTAATATAATATTTTAACATTCCCCCTCAAGTTGGAGCATATAAATCAAATGCACACAACTTGTTACATATATAACTAATTCTAGGTCCTTGCAATGGTTTTGTAAAAACATTTGCCAACTGATCATTAGAATTGACAAAGCTAGTGATGTTGTCACCCGATTCGATCTTTTCTCTAACAAAATGACAGTCTATCTCAATATGCTTGGTCCTCTCATGAAAAACAGGATTTGAGGCAATGTGCAATGCAGCTTGATTATCACATATTAGTGTCATTGTGCTGGCCTCTTCAAATTGAAGTTCTTTCAGTAACTGTTTCAACCAGATGAGTTCACATGTTACTAGTGCCATGGCCCTGTATTCTGCCTCAGCGCTGGATCTTGCAACAACATTTTGTTTCTTACTCTTCCAAGATATTAAATTTCCTCCGACAAGTACACAATACCCGGATGTAGATCATCTATCTATGGGTGAGTCTGCCCAATTGGCATCTGAGTAGCCAGTTATCTGAGTATGTCCTCTATCTTCATAAATGAGACATTTTCCAGGTGCACTTTTGATGTATTTAAGAATCCAGATTACAACATCCAAATGTTCTTGGCAAGGAGAATTTAAGAACTGACTTACCACACTGACAACAAAGGAAATGTCAGGACGAGTGACTGTGAGATGATTTAATTTTCAAACCAATCTCCTATATCTTCATGAATCTAATAGAGGCTCTCCCTGATTGGGTAGAAGTTTGACATTTGGATCCATAGGAGTATCAACTGACTTGACATTTAATAGGCATGTTTCTTCAAGAATATCCATAGTATATTTTCTTTGTGAAATTACAAGGTCATCCTTGGATTGGGCTACTTCAATACCCAAAAAATAACGGAGTTTACCAAGGTTTTTAGTCTGAAATTTATTTAAGAGATGTTGTTTTAACTGGAGTATTCCTTGCTGATCAATACCAGTTATAACAATGTCATCCACATATACAATAAGATAGACACACCGTTAGGCTGAGCGACGATAAAATACAGAGTGATCAGTTTCACTACGAATCATACTAAACTCTTGTACTACTGAGCTGAATCTGCCAAACCAAGCTCTAGGAGATTGTTTAAGACCATAAAGAGACCTGTGTAACCGACAAACCATGGTGGAAGACTCCCCCCTGAGCAACAAACCCTGGTGGTTGCTCCATATAAACTTCCTCTTCAAGATCACCGTGCAAAAAATCATTTTTAATGTCAAGTTGATGGAGAGGCCAATGTAGAATTGCTACAATGGAGAAAAACAGTCTGACAGATGTCATTTTGGCAACAGGTGAGAAGGTATCGCTGTAATCCAACCCAAAAATTTGAGTATATCCATTGGCTACCAAACGAGCCTTAAATCGATCAATCTTTCCATCAGGGCCAACCTTCATTGTATAGAGCCAACAACACCCGACTAAAGACTTCCCATGAGGTAAAGGAACCAGTTCCCAAGTACCACTGCTTTGTAGAGCACACATCTCATCAAGCATTGCTTACCTCCACTCAGGGTGGGATAATGCTTCACCTGTAGTTTTAGGAATAGAAACAGAAGACAGAGAGGACAAGCAAGTGTAATGCAAAGGAGAAAGACGATGATAACACAAATCAATATAATGAGGAGATGGATTACAGGTTGTGTGAATATCCTTACGAAGAGCAATGGGAAGGTCATGCTCAGTTGGCAGGGCCGAATCCAGAGGTGTCGTCGGAGGAGAGTCTGTAATGGGAACAGGAACAGGCACAACAGAGGGTAGGCGACGACACTGATATGTTTGTAGTGGTCGTGGAGGTTGGGGGACAAACTCGACAGGTTCGATAGAAATACGAGTGGGTGGAATAGGGATAACTACCTGAGGAGGTTTAGGATTAATGTCCTGCTGGGGCTCAATAGCTATATGGGTAGATTTAAAATATTGTACAGACTCGAAAAAGGTAACATCGGTTGATGTAACGTAGCGGTGTAGTATAGGAGAATAATAACGATAGCCCATTTGGGACTGATGATAACCGAGAAAGACACACTTGAGTGATCGAGCTAACAGTTTGTCCAAACCAGGAGATAAATTGTGGACAAAACACATGGACCCAAAGACACGAGGTGGTAGTGGGTGAAGAGGGGTATGGGGAAGAGGACTGAGTGAGGGATATTGCGATCAAGGACAGAAGACGGCATACGATTGATAAGGTAGTGTGCCGTTAAGACTGCATCCCCCAAAAACGGAATGGAACATTGCCATGGATAAATGAGGTTCATGTGGTTTCAATGAGATGCTAATTTTTGCGTTCGGCCACACTGTTTTACTGGGGTGTATGAGGACATGATGTTTGGTGTAGAATACCATTAGAAGCCATAAAATTTTGAAATTGATGGGACAAATATTCTCGAGCACTATCACTTCTTAAGGTATGAATAGAAACTCCAAATTCAGTTTTAATTTCTTAATAAAATTGCTCAAAAATGGAAAACAATTCGGCTCTATTTTTCATTAAAAATAACCACGTACAACGAGAGTAATCATCAATAAAAGTAACAAAATACTTAAACTCTAAAGTAGACACAGTACGAGAGAGACCCCAGACGTCAGAGTGAACTAAAGCAAAGGGAGATGATTTTCTTTTATTGACTCGATCAGGAAAATTACTACGGGTGTGTTTCCCTAACTGACACGACTCACAATGTAAAGTAGACAAACTAGGCACCAGTTTTTGCAGTTTGGTAAGACTTTGGTGACCTAGCTGAGCATGGATAGTATCAGGGGACTCTGTGGCAGAGTGCGTCTTGGAAGATGTAGAAAGGTAATAGAGGCCTTGAGACTCACATCCGACGCCAATCGTTCGTCCCGAATTCTGGTCCTGCATGGTAACATTATCATTAATGAAAGTAATAATACAGTCATGGGACCGAGTCAATCGACTAACTGAAAGTAAATTAAAAGGCATCCAAGTACATAGAGAACAGATGCAACTGAGATGGAAGGGAGAATTTGGACAGTGTCAACTCCTTGAGACCGGATTTGAGTGTCTGATAGAGCAGAGATAAGATTGAATTAGATGAAAAGAATTATTGTATTAATTGATAAGAAAACAGAAAATGATTCCAGAGCTAATGCTCCTCAGTTAGAGAAAACAATTCTCTTACTGCCCAACCTCTAAGGTGTAACTGAAAAATGAAATAAAAACCATCCAGCTATCTCTGGACACACTCCCCTTTATTAGTGGAATATTAATTCCTATTTATTAGTGGAATATTAACTCCCTATGCCAGCTAGGCAATCATTATTTTTCTGCATCCCCTTTCTTATTCTTTCTCACATATACTTGCCATTGCTTAGGCCCCACCTCATCTCTATTTACTAAGAGATCCCCCTCATCACTTGTGGGGCCCAGCCCATTCCTATCATCACCCCCACCTTCAACAGTAGCCTTGTCCTCAAGGCGCAAATCAGGGAATTGACTCTTCAGCAGCAGTTCCTCTTCCCAGGTAGCATCTCCGACATCCATGCCTTCCCATTGAATCAACCATTCTCGCTTATGCTGCCCACCATCAAACTTATCCCTCCATGACAAAACCTTAGCAGGAATAATATCCCCAGTGTCAGACTCCAAACTGCTAGGTAATTGAGTTGTAGCAGTATAATTGCCTACAGCTTTCTTCAATAGAGAAACATGAAAAGTAGGATGTATTTTAGATGTTGCTGGTAACTGTAGCTTGTAAGCAACCTGCCCTATCTTCTTAATGACTTGATAAGGACCAAAAAATCTGGGAGCCAATTTTTGATGAATTCTATGCACCACCGATTGCTGTCGATGGGGACGTAATTTGAGGAAAACCCAATCACCAATCTCAAATTGAACTGCCTTGCGTTTTTTATCAGCTTGGTATTTCATGTACTCTTGAGCTTTGAGTAAATTAGCTTTCAATTGACGCAAAGCTTCATCCCTGTCTCTTAACTCCTGGGCTACAGCTTCTACTCTGGTTTCTCCCTCCAAAAAATGCACCAATACTGGAGGTCTCCTGCCATACACCACCTCAAAAGGGGTAAACCCTGTGGAAACATGGAATGTGGTATTGTACCATAGTTCTGCCCACGGAATCCAATGTGCCCATGACTTAGGTTGATCTGCAATAAAACAACGTAGATAGGCCTCTAAACAGCGATTAATCACTTCTGTTTGGCCATCAGTTTGGGGATGGTATGCCGAAGACATTTTAAGCACCGTACCTACTAGCTTGAACAACTCTTTCCAAAAAATACTCACAAACAAGGGATCACGATCACTAAGAATTGACTCCGGAATTCCATGCAGTCTAACCACCTCCTTCACAAAAATAGCAGCAATGGAGCGAGCAGTAAATGGATGTTTAAGAGGAATGAAATGACTATACTTGGAGAGACGATCCACCACCACCAAAATAGCTTCAAATCCATTACTTTTGGGCAAACAAGTAATGAAATCCATAGATATCTCACTCCACACCAAAACTGGAATAGGTAGCGGCTGTAGTAACCCACTAGGCGTAGTCGCGGCATATTTTTGACGTTGACAAGTGTCACAAGCTTTCACAAAATCTTGCACCCTTTTCATCATCCCTTGCCAATATAAAGTGCCTGCCATTCTCCTATAAGTGCGTAGGTAGCCGGAGTGACCCCCACTAGGGGAAGAATGAAAATCCTTAAGTAGATCTTCAATAAGTGGTGAGTTAGCCGGTATAACTAACCTATTTTTGTAGAATAAGATGCCACCTTTTAAGGAAAACCCAGGTTTGGCAGTAACATCCTTTTGAATAGCCTCCACAATGCTTTTAAGCCAGGGATCCTTCGATACCTCTTGTTGCAATTGGCTGCTCTGCTGCCAAATAGGATAGGATTTAAGAGCATGAATTTCAGCATCCTCATGTTGTCTAGATAAAGCATCAGCCACCTTATTCTCCACTCCCGCCTTATATACCACCTCAAAGTCAAAACCCAACAACTTAGCCATCCATTCCTGTTGATTTGTTGTGGTAATATGTTGCTGTAACAAGTGTTTTAGGCTCTTTTGATCAGAATAAACCACAAACCGCCTTCCTAACAAATAATGTCTCCAATGTTGAATAGCTAACACCAAAGCCATTAACTCCTTATCATAGGCCGATTTAGATAGCCTAGATGATTCAAAAGCCTTGCTAAAATACGCAATGGGATGTTTAGATTGCAACAATACAGCACCAACCCCTTTTCCAGAGGCATCACATTCAATTTCAAAAGGGAATTTGAAATTAGGCATAGCTAAAACTGGGGCAGTTGTAACAGCTACTTTTAATTTCTCAAAAGCTTCGGCAGCCGCAACATTCCATCTAAAACCATCCTTCTTTGTCAACTCGGTCAAGGGTTTAGCAATATTCCCATAGTTAGCTATAAATTTTCTATAGTAACCTGTTAATCCCAAAAAACCCCTCACCCCCTTGACTTTCTTAGGGACTGGCCATTGTAACACACTGCTAACCTTGGCAGGATCCACAGCAACCCCTGCTTTGGAAATGACATGACCCAAGTATTCAACTTGGTGTTTACCAAAAGCACACTTCTTTCCGTTAGCCACAAACTGATGTTGTTTCAAAATGTTTAGAACCATCTCCAAGTGCTGCAAATGAGCAGTCCAACTATCGCTGTACACTAGTATGTCATCAAAAAAAACCAATACAAACTTCCTTAAAAAAGGCTTAAAAATATCATTCATCACTGATTGAAAGGTTGCAGGGGCATTGGTAAGGCCAAATGGCATCACCATAAACTCATAGTGACCCTCATGAGTACGAAATGCAGTTTTATGAATATCCTCTTCCTTCATACGAATTTGATGATAACCAGATTTAAGATCAATCTTAGAGAAATAACCCGAGCCATGTAACTCATCTAACAATTCATCTACCACAGGGATAGGATACTTATCTTGAATTGTAACCTTGTTAAGTGCACGGTAATCTACACACATGCGCCAAGATTGATCCTTCTTCTTGACCAAAATAACGGGGCTAGAGAAAGCACTAGTGCTGTTTCGAATCACCCCCTGCTGCATAAGGATCTGAATCTGTTTTTCAATTTCATCCTTGTGTAAATGAGGATATTTGTAAGGCCTCACACTTACCGGACCAGCACCCTGCAGAAGTTCAATGGAATGGCTAATGTTTCTTGTAGGAGGAAGACCCTGGATTTCTTTAAATACAATAGCAAACTGATCTAACAACTTTTGCAACTCCTTAGTCTGTTGATCTGAGACACGAGGCACTTGTGAACCTACCACCTCCATCAAGGTAGGCCATTCGCAGTCTGTTATTAGCCGGGAAGAAGTGATGATGCTTTGGAAAGTAGCCATCTTCTCATCTAAGGCTTGGCCAAGGAGTTTCACCATACTGCCCTTATGGTTGAACACCATAGACATTTCTTTCCAATCCATGGTCACCTTCCCCAAAGTTTCCAGCCAAACAACTCCCAAAATCAGATCCACACCCCCTAACTCCAACACATAAGCATCAAAACAAATCTGCACCGTTCCCACATCCATCTGAATTCCCTTACACCTACCCATAGTTAGGACACGATGACCATCTCCTAACTTGACGCCCAAGGGAGTAGAAGGTACCATAGGCAGCCCTAGAGCTTCAACCACCTTAGGAGATATGAAATTATGCGTGGCTCCACTGTCAATAAGAACCAAAATAGGCGCACCTTGCAAACAGCCCTCTATTTTCATTGTTCGAACCTGGTTTGGAGTGGTGGATACACCGAAAACTCCCATCCCTTTACATTCTAACTCCTCTTGTGCAATCTCTTCTTCCGACTTGGCCTCCAGCACCACAATCTCTCCTTCATCGTTGACCACTTCATCGTCCCCCAAGATAATCAATCGTAACTGCTTCGTTGCGCATTGATGGAGGGGATCCCATCGTTCATTGCAACGAAAACAGAGTCCCTTCGCGCGACGCTCATTAACCTCTGCGCTTGGTAAATGGCGAACGCCGCGTGAGTGACGGCGTGAAACGTCACTAGAGTTAAGACGTGAAGGAGGAGTAGAATTGGGAGGGTGTGTTGACCCGGTTTGAGATCCAGGACCCAGCCCGGTACGCATTTTACCCACATTGTTACTAGTCTGGTTAGGGTTTGCAAATCTGTTCCCTTCCCCTTCGCGATTGGCCCAATTAGGTTTTTGAAATCGGGCCCAAGAACCTTGACCCGGTTTGTAGCCAATTGCATCGCTAAGTAACGATTACGAGGCCTGAAGGTACGCACACGAGAACGAATGTCATGACGTAAACCACCAATGAAATAACCAAGAAACTGTTGTTCTGGTAAACGGCCACACTGTGAAGAATACAATTCGAATTCAGCAATGTAATCCTCAACAGATCCAGATTGTTTTAATTCCTTTAATTCTTCAAAGGGGTTCTCCAAACGACCACCACCAAAACGAACGATCAACGCCTCCGTCAAACTCTCCCAAGACAGATCCTCCGTAGAATCGTGCCATAAATTGAACCAATGAATCGTAGGACCTTCCATACTGAGCTTCGTCAATTGAATTCTCACGTCTGCCGAAATGCGTTGTACGTCGAAATACGTTTCTGCTCGAGTGATCCAAGCCACTGGATCATCACCGGTAAACGCCGGCAATTCCACCTTCTTCGCAGCTAAACGGAACTCATCTAACGGCGAGGGAACCGCTGTAATATTGTCTTGAACCGCCGTCAAAGCCCTCTGAATTTCAGAACCAATGAAGTCACGTAAAGACTCAATGCTGTCCTCCACACGTCCCAAACGCTCCTCCACTCCGGTGATTCTTGCGTCCATTCTGGTTTGCATGAACGTAGCAGGTCGGACCAATTGATAGAGCAGAGATAAGATTGAATTAGATGAAAAGAATTATTGTATTAATTGATAAGAAAACAGAAAATGATTCCAGAGCTAATGCTCCTCAGTTAGAGAAAACAATTCTCTTACTGCCCAACCTCTAAGGTGTAACTGAAAAATGAAATAAAAACCATCCAGCTATCTCTGGACACACTCCCCTTTATTAGTGGAATATTAATTCCTATTTATTAGTGGAATATTAACTCCCTATGCCAGCTAGGCAATCATTATTTTTCTGCATCCCCTTTCTTATTCTTTCTCACATATACTTGCCATTGCTTAGGCCCCACCTCATCTCTATTTACTAAGAGATCCCCCTCATCACTTGTGGGGCCCAGCCCATTCCTATCAGTGTCATTGACAGAAATTATAGTAGGTAAAAAATCAGATGTAGAGAATGAAGAAAAGAGACCTTTATTACCAGTGACATGATCAGACGCACCAGAATCAAGAACCCAAGGGCCAAGAGAAGATGAGTGAGAGAGGTAAACAGATGAATTACTAGTGTGTACAACCGAAGTAGGAGAACTAGAGTTCGGATGAGTGCTTGTGGAGATGGTGTAGTCTGAATAGTGGCAGAAGGATCAAGCTGAGTTGCATTTATCGAAGGCGAAGGCTTACCATGCAACTTCCAACAGCGATCAATAGTGTGTCCAAGCCGATTACAATGCTCACATTTGGGACGAGGCTTAGAGTTGGATGGTCCTCCACGAGAGCGATTCTAATTATGTCCTTGAGATGCAAGGGCAGTAGTGTCACCTGGAACTGAAGTAATAGAATGCTCAACTAGATGTTTTGTTGGTACTCGAAGGAGGATCGCCGAGATAGTAGACATATCCGAAACAGTAACAGACCTCAAAATTTGATCACGAGTTGCAGAGTACTCTTGGGGTAGGCCATAGAGTACAAGGAGCATGAAGAAGGTGCTGCATTGACCCAGCTCCTTCTGTTCAACTGGATTATTTGCAGCAGGAGGGAAAAGCTCATTAAAATCATGAAGTGCACTATGAACGGTGCCAAGATATGAAGAAATAGAGCCATCTAATGTCTTCGGAGTAATGATATTCAACAAGCGGTGACAAACTCCATAGAGACGTTGAGTATCGTTAGTATAGAGTGCCTTTGTTTGACTCCAAACCAATTCACATGTGAGATGTGGACGAAAAATCAGTTTAACATCTGGATGAAGTGTAGCCTTAATGACACTACACAAGTGAGCATCTATCTGTTTTCGTTTTGATGTTTCAATCACAACCACCTTTTCAGGTTTTTGAGTGAGATGGTCCTCGTAACCTTGACCAAGCACCCATAGTTTGATGTCGGCGGCCCAACTATCATAATTTGATCCATTCAATTTTTCGACAGAGAGAGGAGAAGTGATGTAGTTGGTGAAGATGTTCTTTGTTTCAGACTGAGACGTCATGGTCAGTAAAGAGTGCCAGAAAACGCGTAGGAACCGGGAAAACAGGGGTTGTTTGAACTGGAACTTGTATATCTGTAACTCGAAACTGAAAACTAAGGGTGGATATGGAAGCAAGAGGCCGAGGCGAGTGCCACGGAAGAAGCGGCACTGTGAACGGTTGTCAGACGCACCGTCACGCGTGGTGGTTGCAGGCAGCGCGTGGAGGCTGGGGGAGCCTGTGGGCGCATGGAGGCTTTTCTGACGATGCGTCTGAAGGGGTAGGCCGATATGGGGTGTATGACGCTGCTGGAGTGGTCGTTCGTCGAAAAAAATCGTCAAAGACAACATCGGCACTGAAGGCAGAGCGTGGACGGATGGACAAAAATTTAGGAATCAGCAAATCAAAGGCAGGGAGGAGGAAACCGGAGTTGAGAACACGGTTTGCCGGAAAAAAATATTGACCAGAGATAGTGGGTCCACTAGGTAGTTAACGATTAGGGTTGTCTCTCAACAGGCTCTAGATACCATGTTAAATACGAAGAGTATTGAGAGACATGTTGAATAACCCGTGTGTTTCAACTACACAACGGAAGTTTTTTATATAGACTATGAGTATTAAACAAACATAATGACAAGAATACTAATAGACAGTAATACTAACAGACCGAAATACTTACAGCCCATCTAATCTAATTATTTACATTCTAATATAATATTTTAACAGTTATGATTCCTTGTTTATATTAGGTTTGTTATAGGTTTGATTTAGTCCAGATTTATTTCCTTAACACCAAAACCTAATTCTCAAGTGTATCATACATCAATCTAGTTGTCCACACACGCCACAGCAAAATGGTCTTGCTAAACAGAAACATCGGCATCTAGTTGATACAACTTGGACTTTATTGATCAATGCTCGTGCATCTCTAAAAATTTAGTGTGACGCTGTTCTCACTCCATGTTATTTGATCAACCGCACGCCGTCCTCAGTATTGAATAATGAGAGTCCACATTCTCTCTTCGTTTGTTGTTAGTGTTGTGAGTCAATTTCTAAACTCATCTTGTGATAGCCATTGGAATGTTTTGTTTTGGATCTTGAGATATATAAAGAGTTCACCTGGGAAATGACTTGTTTATCCAGACAGAGATCATATCAATATTGTTGGATATTCCGACGTATATTCGGTAGGTGATGTGAATCATAGAAGGTCTACTTCAGATTATTGTGTTTTGATTGGAGGAAACTTAATTTCATAGCAAAGTATAAAACAAAATGTTGTTGCAAAGTCAAAGTACAGAGGCAGTGTATCAAGTTATAGCCCACACTTCACTTCTTGTGAATAAAAGTTTGGGACTGTACTTAATAGTTATAGTTGTTAGAATATTAGAAAATATCTTATAATATCTTTTATATTATATTAGAATATCTTGAGTTATTTTCTAGGATCAATTTTAATCATAGAGATATCTTAGAATATCTCTCATTATTATTATGATTAATTCCTGATTTAGGATTGAAACTATGTTTCTCTATAAATAGAGATTAGTATCGAGTCTTTTGTAATCAAGTTAGCATAAAGCTATTATCAATAATATTCAAACCCTTATTATTTTCTCTCCTCCTTTTCTTTAAAATCCCACAACTTCAACAATAGTTATATTAAAAAAACGCTGAGAAATCGCTCAAAAGAAAAAAAATTCAAATGTAGAAATGTTGTTACCTTGCTCTTTTGCACTCTTACCCGAACTTTAAGGCCAATTTCTTCATCTCCTTTGGCCTAAAACGAAATGAAAATGCATGGTAGTCCTTCATATTAAATAATCTTGATATTATGATCCGAAGACTATATTGGCACAAATAATTATTTGAATGTAAAAACTGCTGATATTTTGGAGTAGAAAGACCAATTAGCAACAGAAAGGTTTAAGATTATATATAACAGAATGTCATGAAAAAGCTGTTGTGCTCACAGATTTTATCTTCCCTATAGGGCGAACTTCTAACCGAACTGAAGCAAAAAACTTCAATGCAATTCCACCACTTGTCACTTCTGGATTTCCATAATAGACACCAATCTACAGACGTAAAAGAGAAATACAAACCATATCAACTAAAGCAAGATGTTTACCAGTGACATCATTTTTTTAAGTAAAATTTAGAGTGCAGAGACATCACATGGCAGAATTGACATCTCAACTATAATGACACCCAACTATCACCTATCATTTGCAGCACCCTAAAAATATTATTAAAAAAGGATAAAAATGTGTGATAGAAACCAACTGGTATATTGCCATAAAACGAATTTTACAATTATGTTCTCTAGATATTCGAGAGATCCAGAACTCTCCCAATGCCTATTAGGCCCCCAAACCATCACAAATGCCAAGATACCCTTTCTCTCAATCACCCCTTCTATTTATAAGCAACATGTCTAACTGCACATAGCAATTACAGATGGCAGTTATCATTAATAAAAACAGTCTATGGATAATTTAACTGCTTAATAATGTAATATGTTAATAATAATAATAATAATAATAATAATAATAATAATAATAATAATAATAATAATAATAAGTCTAACAATACTCCCCCCAAACTATCACCTTGTCCTCAAGGTGAAAGACATACAACGTAGAAAAAATGTATCCTCCTGGATCCCATAACTTGAACCAGACAGATTGAGTAGTAATACAACGTAAAACCATGGTGAATGGAAAAGAGTGCATGGTGAATGGAAAAGAGTGCAGTGGGATACAAGAACAAATGGGAGCATAAACCAAACCCATTAAAAAATAAATCAGCCCTAGCCAAGACATTATTCAAAACGATAATTTGGAAGTTATATGATTAAGCATTGAACTCATATGACTAAGCAATTATGAATAAATGTTATTTATAATGAAATAATTAAATGCATGCAATCTCCCAGTGAGGAAGTTAGATAACCAAATACAAGTACCTTATATCTTATTTGGTTCAAAAATATAAGAGTACAACCAGCTTTAGAGGCATTTCCAGACATCTTACGCAAAGCTTGGCTCATAAGGCGAGCTTGCAACCCCATTTGTTGCATTCCAATCTCACCCTAGGCATTTATATGAAAAACATGGTTAAAAAGAAATGCAATCCCCTAAATTTATATAATGAAAGTACCTAAAACAAAAAAAGCCGATGATTACTTCAACTTCTGCTCGGGGAGTGAGAGCTGAGACGGAGTCCACGCAAATGAGATCTATGGCACCAGATCTACACATACGATCTGCGACTACAATACAGAAAGTTAAATCAATTCCTAGAAACGACATAGCACCCTGATAATGCAATATGGGCACCCCCAAAATTATCCATTCCAACATAACCACAAGTCAAAGGTATTACTCTCAAGAGCCATCTCTCCATGATCTGGTTGGCACACGATTAAATTTTCTACATCCACCCCTAATGCTTTAGAATATGCTGGATCAAAAGCATGCTCCGCATCAACAAGCATTGCATTGCCTCCTAACTTCTGCATAACATAAACAAAATTGCACATTGATTTCAAATATATATTTTCGACAAATCGATAATTGTGATCAGGAATTAATGATTGGGAAAACTCCAGATGAACTACCTGTACTTCTGCAATAGCATGAAGTGCTAGGGTGGTCTTCCCACTGCTTTCTGGTCCAAATATCTGGAAACAAATATAGCAGACAATGTCAGCTTCCCATTAAATAATAAAGAAACAAACAATTATATAACTTCTTTAATTTAAAAACTGTAAAACATGATATGGCAAATTGAGGGATTGTGATTCGATGTCAGTGTAAAATAATTTTACACTAGCGGTGTATATCCTTTTATCTCAACAAAAAAAAAAAACAATAGATGAACCAACAATTCTATCACAGAATGACATATAAAGCATGGAATGCGGACATTTTTAATGATAAAGCATAGGTTTGGAAACACTTTTGTCTCGCATCCCAATGGAAAATGGCCATTAATTTTTAGAAGCTACAAACAGTGGCTTTGAACTACCCCAAAAACAAACAGGCCATAAATCATTTTGCCTAACTGGTTTGTTTCTAAAGCCTAACAAACTACTGCTACATACTCCAATAAAGCTTAAGCACAATATATATTATACTCCAGCAAGAACCCGGAGAATGTAAATAAGATCACCAAAGGAAATGAATGACAGCATGAAGCATTAAGTCAATACCTCTACAATTCTTCCTTTTGGAAGACCACCACCCAAAGCAAAGTCTAAAGCCAAACAGCCACTAGGAAAAGTTTCACTGCAACATTCCAGACGATAGAAAACCAGTCATGTTATGTGATCTAAATCACAGATAATAATGACGGCATAAATTGATGTTTTTTAAATCAAATTATTTAAAACAGTTGGGTGGATATATAAATGAGTCAGATAATAGAGAATGTAAAGAAGAAACATACACCAAAGCTCCACCAGCACTGCCCAGTCTGGTAACACTACCTTTTCCAAAAGAGTTGTTTATATCATTCATTGCTGCTTCCAGTGCCTTTTGCTAGAATAGAAATTTAATTGTCAAATTAAATATATTTCTACATAAGTACCATATACCGTTATTAACAATGTAATGATCATTAAGTGAAACCCTAGTTGTGTAGTAGACAAATAACCTATTGACATCATATAACATTGTAAGACTTGCAACTATACAGTAAAAACTTTATTTAGGCATGTGTGGAACTTTCTATGACAAATTATACCTAAAGCAGTTCTTAATTTTGTCCATCCTGATTAGATCCTATAGTTAACATTTTTCTCTATCTTCCCATCATTTTGCATGATTGACTCAAGATACTTAAAATGTCTCATTTATGGTTGTTAAATATTATAATGTAAATAATTAGATTAGATGGGTTGTAAGTATTTCGGCCTGTTAGTATTACTGTAAATTAAGGTTGTTTAATACTCTTTGTCTATATAAAGAAATTCCGTTGTGTAGTTGAAAAACACGGGTTATTCAATATGTCTCTCAATACTCTTTATATTCAACATGGTATCTAGAGTCAACTGAGAGACAACCCTAATCGTCAACTACCCGGTGGACCCACTGTCTCCGGTGAATATTTTTTTTGGCAAATCGTATTCTCAACTCTGGTTTCCCCCTCTCTGTCTTTGATACGTTGATTCCTCAATTTTTGTCCATCCATTCACGGTGCCGCTTCTTCCACCGCACTCGCCTTGCAGAGTACTCCTGGGGTAGACCATAGAGTGCAAGAAGCATGAAGAAGGTGCAGCGTTGATCCAACTCCTTCTTCTGTTCAACTGGATTAATTGTCAGCTCGGTCACTCAAGTGTGTCTTTCTCGGTTATCATCGGTCCCAAAAGGGCTACCGTTGTTATTCTTCCACACTACACCGCTATGTTACATCAGTCGATGTTACCTTTTTCGAGTCTATACAATATTTTAAACCTACCCATATAGCTATTGAGCCCTATCAGGACATTAATCCCGAACTTCCTCAAGTCGTTATCCCTCTCTCACCCACTCATATTCCTATCGAACCTGTCGAGTCTGCCCCCCAACCTCCACGACCACTACAAACATATCAGCGTCGTCGCTTATCCTCTGTTGTGCATGTTCCTGTTCCCATTACAAACTCTCCTCCGATGCCACCTCTGGATCCGAGCCTGCCACTTGACCATGACCTTCCTATTGCTCTTTGTAAGGATATTCGCACCACCCGTAATCCATCTCCTCATTATATTGATTTGTGTTATAATCGTCTTTCTCCTTTACATTACACTTGCTTGTCCTCCTTGTCTTCTGTTTCTATTCCTAAAACTACAGGTGAAGCATTACCCCACCCTGAGTGGAGGCAAGCAATGCTTGATGAGATGTGTGCTCTACAAAGCAGTGGTACTTGGGAATTGGTTCCTTTACCTCATAAGAAGTAAGAAGTCGTTAGTCGGGTGTCATTGGCTTTATACAGTGAAGGTTGGTCCTGATGGTAAGATTGATCGATTTAAGGCTCGTTTGGTAGCCAAGGGATATACTCAAATTTTTGGGTTGGATTACAGTGACACATTCTCACCTGTTGCCAAAATGGCATCTGTCAAACTGTTTTTCTCCATTGCAACAATTCGACATTGGCCTCTCCATCTGCTTGACATTAAAAATGCCTTTTTGCACGGTGATCTTGAAGAGGAAGTTTATATGGAGCAACCACCAGGGTTTGATCTCTTAAATAAATTTCAGACTAAAAACCTTGGTAAAATCCGTTATTTTTTGGGTATTGAAGTAGCCCAATCCAAGGATGACCTTGTAATTTCACAAAGAAAATATGCTATGGATATTCTTGAAGAAACAGGCCTATTAAATGTCAAGTCAGTTGATACTCCTATGGATCCAAATGTCAAACTTCTACCCAATCAGGGAGAGCCTCTATTAGATTCAGGAAGATATAGGAGATTGGTTGGAAAATTAAACCATCTCACAATCACTCGTCCTGACATTTCCTTTGTTGTCAGTGTGGTAAGTCAGTTCTTAAATTCTCCTTGCCAAGAACATATGGATGTTGTAATCTGGATTCTTAAATACATCAAAAGTGCACCTGAAAAATGTCTCATTTATGAAGATAGAGGACATACTCAGATAATTGGCTACTCAGATGCCGATTGGGCAGGCTCACCCATAGATAGACGATCAACTTCCGGGTATTGTGTACTTGTCGGAAGAAATTTAATATCTTGGAAGAGTAAGAAACAAAATGTTGTTGCAAGATCCAGCGCTGAGGCAGAATACAGAGCCATAGCACTAGTAACATGTGAACTCATCTGGTTGAAACAGTTACTGAAAGAATTTCAATTTGAAGAGGTCAGCACAATGACACTAATATTTGATAATCAAGTTGCATTGCACATTGCCTCGAATCCTGTTTTTCATGAGAGGACCAAGCATATTGAGCTTGACTGCCATTTTGTTAGAGAAAAGATCGAATCGGGTGACATCATCACTAGCTTTGTCAATTCCAATGATCAGTTAGCAGATGTGTTTACAAAGTCATTGCGAGGTCCTAGAGTTAGTTATATATGTAACAAGCTAGGTGCATTTGATTTATATGCTCCAGCTTGAGGGGGAATGTTAAATATTATAATGCAAATAATTAGATTAGATCGGCTGTAAGTATTCCAGCCCGTTAGTATTACTGTAAATTAGGGTTGTTTAATACGCTTTGTCTATATAAAGAAATTCCGTTGTGTAGTTGAAACACACGGGTTATTCAATATGTCTCTCAATACTCTTTATATTCAACAGTGGTATTGTATGTTCTTCAACTTTCACCTCTAATATATGATTTGTGGGTCTCATAAAAAATTTACATTTCTATACTCTAGTTTACTCCTACATAGACAAAAGTAGTGTGGTTCTAACTTATCTCTATATTTCTAACCTTCTACTTATTTCTTCTCTTGACTATCTAGCTTGAATTATACCATATGTAAAATGCATGCACTTACAGCTGTCTCTTGTATACATTCAGTAAGCAAGACTATAACAACAAAAAATTAATGATCAACTCAATAATTTGGGGGGAAAAAGCTAAGCAATATTGTTCAATGGTATGTTTGCGAGAGAGAATTTCCTTTCTTGTTGGGTGAAGTGTGAACAATAAACAAACATTCTGATTGACAATTGATTCCTTTTAGTTTCCCCATTCCCTGACAAACAAAAGTCTCACTTAATTCTTTGAACTCTACTGCAACCCCAACACAAAACATAAGAAAGAGAAAGGTAAAGAGGTATAGAAAAGAAGGAATACTGCATGCAAGTGATCAGTGATGCATCCTCTTAAGGAGAATAAACCTCATTCAATATACAAAATTTCAACCTCTTTGATAACAGGCCTTCTTAATATGTAATTCCTAGACCATGTTTTTAACTCTATTTTTAATATAATCAAACACTATTTTAGTTTTACTCGTAAGTGCCACATAACAGAACACTCAAGGGCTAAACAGCTCCTAGTTCCACATAGCGGGATTAGTGGAATTCACATCCTTCTAAAAAAGGATGTCATAAGTTCGAATCGCTCTATATCATTAATCTTTCAGTGTATGTTCATTCACCTCCAACTGATAACATGATTGAAGAGAACCAATAATCACCTATTTATTATATCATAAAAAGGTTTAAAAAGTGTGCTAAAACTTTTACTTCAGTCCAATTAAGATTCTATCCTAGTATCTATGACTAATTTAAGTACTGCATTCACGAAAGATAAGAATCAACTACACATTTAACAAGTCAGAATACTATTATTACCATGAACTTTCATAAGTACGCTCCTCTACCTTCAGTTCAAGAAAAAGAATCATATGAAAAATAACATATAAAACCGTGCCATTTTCTTATGCTGTTAATGCTAATTCCAATCCACATTCAAACTAGTAAAAACAGTTCAGTTAGTTCAATTGAGAATGCCACCAAATGCAAACATAACATTGTCCCAATACTTTTTGTTGGGTGGTCTTTTTCCCAACACTTTTTCCAGATTGTTTTCCCCACATACATGAATATATGTCAACACTATAGCAATCAATAGCGCACTAAATTTAAACAAACCCTTAGTATTGAAATTTCTGCATACCAAGCAATAGCATCAAACACATGTATCAAACAGAATTGAAGCAAACACTAGAACTTAATGTCAGCAACCAAACAGAACAACAAGAATTCTTCAGAAAAAACAGAACAAAAAAATAACTCTTTCAGTGTAAGTACACAGATAATATAATCCCAATAATGTTCTACGAAAGTGAACTTTTTCAAATGATCACGTTATTACCAACACACAAAGGTGCAACAACTGGTCAAATTCCATTGTAAAATTAACATCAACAAAACAGAAGAAGGATAAAAAAGCGACACCTCTGTGAAGAAATTTTTTAACCTAAACCTAGAAAGGTTTAGAAAAGAAAAACGGTTAATAATCAAAAATGTTAATTTGAAACTAAAATAATGGATAGAGAGAGAACAAAAAAAAGGCAATACCCTATCAAGGAAGCGAGCATCAAAATCACCAGAAAGAGAACCATTGAGTTTCCCTTCAAGCTCGCATTGAATCTTAGAGTGGAATTTGAGAGGACGAAAGAGAAAAGAAGAAGGTGCTTTGAGAATCAAAGTGTGGGGTTTTGGAGCGAACACCAAACCCATTGCAAAAATAACAAGAGAAAACACTACTACTATTGTTCTTTTATGTATTATAGGTTTAAAATTAATTATAGTAGAAAAAAAAGTATAAGTTGTGTATTATGGTTTCAGAACAAGAGAGCAACAGACAGAGATTATGGGTGAAAGAAGGTGACGTCATGGTGCCACATAACAATATGCCCATGGTGGTCCTATTGCTAAACCCGGTAATTGCAGGTAATAATCCGCTTTTTTGTCATTTTTCAAATATTCACAAAAAATGAAGAAATTTAATTATTGTCTTAACCTTATTTTATTTAGTTAAGTATTTCATAAATTTAATTGTGCTTTAACCAGTTTTTAACTCCACCTACTAAATAAATCAAGTATTTCTTACATTTTTATATTTTCTTTTTGGAATGAAAATTTGTATCCAGCACTCTTGCTATTTGTTTCATGGTAATTTTTCATCTCAATGTTACCGTCAATTTTTCCTCTTCTCTCGTTCAAGTACGTATCATGAGGGTTATTGAATTGAACTTTTGAATTTTGATCTCAGCGTTTTTTTTGCAAATCCAATTCCAACTCATTTTCTGAAACTCTCTCAATCGAGATCTTGCTGCCATTCTCGATGGCTACCCTTTTTTCTTAATAATTTATTAAGTTGTTGGGCATTATATAGTTTCCATCAGTTAAATTGGATGGAAACTGTTTTTGTTAACTTGGATCGAAACCTTTTTTTTACGGGCTTAGGATCGAAAGTATTCTGGAATATGAATCTGGACAGATAATATTGAATATATTGTGGTTTACTTTCTTCAGTGATTTTTTCTTGATTCATAATCAGTATTACTAGTTTCTTTTTTTCTTTTTTTTACGCACATGGAATGATAAATAAATTTACATGTTATTGCGAGATTTTATATTTAAACTTAATATATGATATTTAACTTAACAATATTAATATTTATTAATTTTATCAATTATGATTAAAAATTTATCTTAATTTAGTTGATAAATAAATTAGACAAAACAAAAACAAAAAAAGTTATTTTTTTATGCAGCATCACATAAATTATAATTAATTTGTATTAATAAGTCTTACAAATTAACTAATCGGTCACCGACCATTAAATCAAACTTAAATAAATAAACATAAGTCTTAGTAGTTCACTAATGATATATCTAACAATAAACCAATATTAATTAGTATAAGTAAGTCCTATAATATATTAATTTCACAATCTAAAAAATCGTCGTGATCCGCACATAGACCAATAGTCATATTTTGACACATTTATCAACTAACTTAACAATAATCAATTAAATAGTTCTAAAACATTTGTTACTTTAAAAATAATATTTCTCGAAAATTTGACAAAGTATCTTCTGTAATTTGAACGTTTCCAAAAATTAAAATTTTGTTTCAAACATTTAATGCAACTTACATCTCAGAGGACAAATCTAAAAGTTTAATACATTCATATATAACTTTTTAGACTCAAAATAGTTGCAAAAATCATCATTACGCAATATATATACATAACGAAACGGCCAGCGATCAAGTAGGCATACCAAAAATGTGATTCAGACTTGAAACTATTAAAAACTTGCTACTCAGCTATCTATAAATATGAAGAAAACAATAAACAACATGAAGGGATAAATCACAATGACTTAGTAAAGAGACAATAATCACCATCAACAAGAAGAAAAACACATATAGACACGGATAATTGGTTTACAATCTTGTGGCAATTATGATAAACGATAATACATTAATTATAGATATTTCTCAATAAAGTATACACATGAAAAATCACAAAAATTTTAAATTCATCTTATCAAGTAGGCATATTTAAAATGCAATTCATTTAAGAGGTGAAATCAAAATGAACAACCTTAAAAGGATTATAGAAAATCTAACATGTTAAAAATAAATTTTTAAGAACCAAGAGGTGACTTCATCTCATTGATAGCCTTCTCTTCCTAAAGGAGTTCTTTCTCATAAGGGCAACTCCACCTAACGGATAGCCATTTCATCTCAATTCCTCAAACGCATCATGTCGCATTATTGTGGAGTTTACATATCATTGAATGACTTCTCCTCCTAAGAATGACATCTCCCATAAAGGTGGCGTTATCTAACAATTAACTCTCCCCAATTGAAATGATGTAACTAAGTGCTCCCACCCCTAATACGTAAATATAAAAATGGTTTCCAAAGCATACATTTCAAAATCATACTCATCTCATCGTAACTCATGGAAAATATATTCAACTATACATCAATTCAATATTTAAATACTTTATAACTCATAAATAAATCAAACTATAAACATATTATATATCAAGGAACATAGACATAGGCAATTGTGATGACAAAGAAAATTTTCAAAGGTTGTGTTTCCTCATTTTTTCATAAATATCTAGATATTTAGGTATTTATTGGTTTAGGTTTAATTATTATATATATATTATATATTATTATTATTAGTAATATATATATATATATATATATATATATAGATATATATGTATTAGAAAGGAAAGAGGGAACAGAGAAAGAAAACTAAAACGTTTCCTTCGCTCCCTGCCTTGCGACACTCCTTCTTCATCCTTCTTTCTTCTCCTTTTGTTTTCTTTCTTTTGCTTCAAGAAATGAAACCCAAGGCTTGGTGGGTTAGAAAACAAAGATTCCTCAACTTCATTCTTCTTGTTTGATTCGAAAACGAAGAAAAACGGTGTTAGGGATTTCAAAACCGTCAAACACAAACCTCCCCGTTTCATCTAGATCTAGGCTTCGTTCCGCGAAGAGATAGAAGGGAAAATTGCTCACTACCACGCTACGGTGCTAAGGAACCAACTTTGGAGGCGACGTTGCGAGCGGAGATTTTACCGGATTTACTCGTGGTACCGTAATCGAACGTGAAAGCTAACGTAAAGGTAAGGACTCCTTCCAAACTTTTAGTTTGCATTTAGGGACTTATATGTAGTTGTGTGGAAAAGAATTTTGTTAGGGTTTGAGTATTGATTTGGGGGAAAATGAATCTAAGCCTTTATGGGTAAAATCTTAGAGTTAGGTTTTGGTTATATTGACGAATGTTTGTGGAAAATGAATTTAAACTCATTTATGTATGATTTGAGTAAATTGAAACTTGTTGTGTTTGAGTGGTGGATTGTGTTGATTTGTGTTCGTCGTATTTGACGTGTTCTTAATTAATACTGATGAAATTGGATGTGTGTATGGTTGGATTCTGTGGAGAAATGAATTGATGTGTTTTGGTGTGGATCGTGGATTGAATTTGATAATATGTTTGAGTTTGTTTTGTGTGGAATTTGAAAACCATTAGAGTTAAACGAGTATTAAGAATGGGGAATCTCTTAATGTCTTGTTTACTTAATGTTTGGTTTGAAAATCGTTTAAGTTAAATGAGTATTAAAAATGGGGAATCTTTTAATATCTGCATTTGCTTAACGATTGTGGTGGATGGAGTCAGTATATGCTCATGCATTTTCATTCTTTTTGTAAATCGTGCAGACCCGTGATAGGTGGCACCTTGATAAATAGTACTTTGGCCTGTGATAGGCGGTACATTTATGATTTACATTTTTGTAAACTTTGCAGACCCGTGATAGGTAGCACCTCAGTAAACGGTACGGGCCCGTGATAGGCAGTACGTTTACGATTTACGCTTTTTTGTAAATTGTGCAGACCCGTGATAGGTGGCACCTTGGTAAATAGTACTTTGGCCTGTGATAGGCGGTACATTTACAATTTACGTTCTTTTTAGTAAACCGTGCAGACCCGTGATAGGTGGCACCTCGGTAAACGGTACAGGCCCGTGATAGGCAGTACGTTTATGGTTTACGCTTTTTAGTAAATCGTGCAGACCCGTGATAGGTGGCACCTCGGTAATTGGTACTTTGGCCTGCGATAAGCGGTACAATTATGATTTACGGCCCTTCGAGGAGGGTTTTGGTTTGGAATTCCGAGTCCATGCATTTTGGCATATACACATCGCATTAGGGTGCTTGGCACACGAGTCGTGTTTGAATCAAGTTATGATTGAGTGTTATGTATTGATGTTGTGTGTAAGTGTGACTGATTGTAAACTAATTCGAAACCCAATTTATTGTGGTGATCGCGTAGGAATTGCTAAGTGCTAAGATGTGGAATTGTGTATGAATGATTTTGAGTTAGTTTATGTATTTTTGGAAGAATATGCAGGGAAATTGATTTCCCAATCGATTGGATGAGTTACAGGGACTTCCCTAATTTGACATAATCGATTTGCCAATCGATTTTATAATATGTTTTTCAAAACCATTTAAGAAATCGATTTGGAAATTGATTTGGCCATGCATGAATTCAGCAAAACTGACAAAAATCGATTGGCATTAAGTTAGGGGACGAGTTATGCTGTCAATTGATTGCCCAATCGATTGAATTAAGACCAGAATTCAAGTTTCACTAAAAACCTTCAGGAAATCGATTTGGAAATCGATTGGCTTAGTAGAAATTCTTATTTTGAGTTAGATAACAGATTGCTCATTGATTTATCAATGTCTTGGTTAGTTATGTAGATCTTACGGGGCGCGTGGAGATCACTCAGGGCGTTTAGTTTGTTTTGGAGAATGATCAGATTAGGTTGACATAGAGGGAACATACGTCTTTCTTTTGAATTGTATTTATTTTAAAATGGAAGACTGTACCTACACTAATATTGTCAGCTTGACATGTTATGTTCGATGGGTTACATGTACCAACTTTTGATGTGTAAATATTTTGGATTCATATTTTGAGAAACTTTTCCGCTGCTTGTAAATTATAATGACTCAATTATTTATCCAAAGGTATTTCCTTATTTGTTTTTCTCTGTTTTATTTTAATTTCTTTTGAAAAAAAAATACACCCTCGCTTTGAAAATCGGGGTGTTACATCTTACACCAAATTAATTTTCACAAACCACAACTCAAACACATCAAATTTCATTTCCTCAACAACACACATAAATGAATTAAATTCATTTTCCCCAAATCTACACTTCAAATCCAACAAATTTATTTTCCACAATCTCACACATAAGGTCCTAAATGCAAACTAAAAGTTTGGAAGGAGCCCTTATCTTAACGATAGCTTTAACGAGCAATTTCGGCACCGCGATTAATTCCGATAAAAATTTCGTTCGCGTCGTCGCTTCCAAAATTAGTTCACTAGCTCCGTAGCGGGAAGATTAACAACTTTCCCTTCTATCCCTTCGCGAAATAAAGCTTAGATCTAGAAGAAACGTGAGGATTTGTGTTTGACGGTTTTGAAATCACCAACACCGTTTTCGAATCCGAGAAGAAGAATGAAGCTGGGGGTTCCTTGCTTTCTTACCCACCAAGCATTGGGTTTCTTTTCTTAAAGCAAAAGGAAGTAAACGAAAATGAAGTGAGAAGGAAGAAGATGGAGGATTCGCATGACAACCGGGGAGGAAGAAAAACGTTTTCTTTCAATTTTCCTTTCTTTCTTTTTCCTTCCTTTTCTTTTCTTTCTTTTTCCTTCATTTCCTTTTCTTTCTCCTTTTCCTCTCTTTTTCTCTCCAAACATATACACATATATATATATATATATATATATATATATATTAATTATAACTTAACAAATATCTAAAAATATCTAGATATTGATCAAAATTACCATTTCACCCATAACCTCTCAAACCATTTGATAAAAATATCTACTCTCGTCGCAACTCAATTGACAGATAAAATTTTCAGTAACTCGAGATATTTTTAATAAAACTGTCCGGTATTAAATTCTTCGTAATATAAATAAATTATTCTTCGACAAAAGATTCACTGTACTTAATCTAATTTATTTATCGACGAATAATTTTAATCGGGGCATCAAAAGATATTTTTGGGCATTAAACTCACCAAATATCAATAACTTGGCTAAAAAGTCTCAGAGTTCAATACCAAAATACACCAAATACATAAATTCGAATTTAAAACTATGTGTCTTACACATCACATACATGTAAAAATTAAAACCTTCATATAAGCCAAACATAAATTCAAATTTTATCACATATATCATAAATAAGACTATCAACACATTAAAAATAAAACTTAAAATTTCTTCACACATACCACACAGTTGCATAATTTAAATCAGACAACAACCTAATAAAAGTTTATAATCCATATTTTAATCCTACAAACCATAATTAGTCATATTAATTCAATTATTACTAAATAGGGCTACCGTTGTGCCTAGCAAACCCTAGATGAATTGTTGAGAAATACGGTTTTCCCATTCATATCACAATATGTTATACTCATGAATTCAAACGCTCTCTCACCACTTACCTTTTTTCGATGCTTTCACACATGAATACGAGTCCGCAAGAAAAAACATTTGTTCTTTGATTCCTTGTCCTTCAATCGATCTAACTCGACAGTTTATGGGTAAACGTCAAAAATAAATTATGAAAACACACTCTTAAAAAGGTCAATTTTCGAAACTGAATCAATTCAACTTACCTAAAGCAGAAAATAGTCATGGTATAATATAGCCATCGTCCACACGATCGTTTTGGCGTTAGTTTCACTCAAATCGGACTTACGGTGAAGAAAAACGGTTAAAAATAATGAATTCCATAAATAGAGAAGTCATATATTTTAGAGAAAAATTGAGATGGTTAAAAATCTGGAAAAAAAAAAGTGTGTTTAATTGACTAGCTAAATGAAAGAAACAACATACTGAAATTTGGATGAAAACGGAGAGAGTTTTATAGAATAGTTATCGATCATGCCAAACATTAATCCTAATTTTTGTTTTTTCTTGACATGCTTCTTTATATATATATATATATATATATATATATATATTTAAAATTAGGTTTTACTTGTATATGGGTCTAATTTATAAATACATTTTACTCATTTCTTTTATTATTATTATTATTATTAAATAAAACCAACAATTACCTAAACTAATTCTTTTAACACAATTTCATTACTAAAGTATTACTCATATTTCAAAACTAATATTTATAAAAAGTAATTAATATTTTAAAATATATTACTAACAAAAACTCTCATATTCACAATATTAACTACAATTATTACTATAATATTTTACAAAATACTCACATAAAAATACTATCTTTATAGATTAGTCAAAACAAAAAAATTAATAAATATAATATAAATAATTTATATTTATTACGAAATCCCAATAAATACGTATAAAATCATCATATCCTAGAAACTATATAAAATAAAGAAATTAATCACAATATTACTACTATCTTAAGACAATTATTTATAAAAAAAATAATTAAAATAGGAAATAGTCTTAAGTAATTAAAATATGTGCAATTATGTAGTTTAACGCACACGAAAGTATCACCACAAATATCAAATGCAAATCTACATGTAAACTCACTCAAAATCTTATCCTCTAAAATATTTTTGCTAAAATACCTTTATATTTTTGAGACTTATCACTTATAGAGCGAACTACATTGCAAAAGAATAAACATGGATTAAAAAAAAAACATATTATAGACAATTATGATCTAAAATCTAAATCAATGGAGACTTATACACTTATTGGACGAACCAAATTGCCTAAGAATTAAAATGGATTAGAATAAACCTATTAAAGACCAAAATGACCTAAAGTCTTAATCCATTGAAACCTATGCACTTATTGGACGAACTAAATTGCCTAATAATCAAAATGGATTAGAATAAACCTATTATAGACAAAAAATAACTAAAATCCTAATCGATTGAAACTAGTTCACTTAATAGATTAATAACATTGACTAAGAAACAAAATGTACTAGAATTAACATTGAAAAGACAAAAATGACTTAAAATCTTAATCCATATGCACTTAATGGATGGACTACATTGTCTAAGAATCAAAATAGATTAGAATATACATATTAAATACCAAAATGACCGAAAATCTTAATCATTTGAGACCTACGGATTAGCCTTTTTAATGTGATATTTTCTTGATAGAATGTTTGTGTAATGATACGGTTCTATTATGATTGTTTGCGTGTTCTTCTTACTTCTATTATATTGTCATCATGATTTCGAAACTCACCTCCTTCATTGTTTGTGTTTGACTGGCTTGGCCATGCGTTTCCGAAATCTGAGTTATTACAGGTTAATGAATCTTGAAGTTCAATTTTTGGAGGAACCACGCTCTGATAGGTGATACCAGGAATAAGGGTTTAAATTGTATTTTACTTATTTAATTTCAAATGAATTTTTGTATGAAAATGTTAGAAGTACTAGTAAGTTTTTAAATTAAATCAATTAATAATACTTAAATCAAGCTTATTGATATTACACTATTTTAATGGAGAAAATAAATTTAAAGTGTTCCTTTTGATTTTTGAGAAACATGATATCCTACGTTAAAAATAATTTTTTTTTTCTTGGAAACATATTTTTATTTATCTGCTGTAAATTTTATAGAAATATAATATAAATTATTATATATTTTATTTTGGGGTTTAGGGTGTCACATGAACTACATTAAGAAATAACCAATATGAACTAGAATTAATTTAACATCCTAATTTTTATAATAAACTATTTTATTAGTTAAGTACGATTTTAAATAATTTTTAATATTATAAAATTATTTTAGAGTATATGATGATAAATTTTCTGACTAATTTTTCGTTATATAGGTGATTTATATGATGTGCTAGTTTATTTCCTGACTATTTTTCGTTATATAGGTGATTTCTATGATGTGCTAGTTTTATAAATATTAGATTACATGAGTGATATAAATAATAAATATTATATTTTACTCTTTGATCTATTTTTTATTAAAATAATAGTATTTTAGTGTAATATATATTTTAAAGAAAAAGATTTTATGCGATTACACGTGTATATACGTGTACTCAATTAATGTAATATTTTTTGTGCGCTTAAATGATGTTAAGTAGGCACGTAGTTATATTTCAATTATTTATAACTACTTTCTATTTTTAGTTATTTTTTTTTTTATAAATAATATCTTGAGATAGAATTGATATTGTGTTTGATTTCATTTATTTTTATATACTTGTTATGACATTGTGATTTTATATATATTTATTATGATTTAGTAATTAATATAAAATATTGGTGTAATATTTATTTATTTTATAATATCGACTTTCTCTAATGATGATAATATTTTAATTAGAGTATTTGAAAAAAATAAGTATTATTTTGAATATGAGGATTTTGATTATTAATGTATTTTAAAAAATTAATTACTTTAATTACTTCATTTTATAAAATATTGCTTTTGAAATATAAGTAATACGTTGGTTATTAAATCATGTTTGAAAAAAAAAGTGCTAAAAAAAATAATTTTGATAATTGTTTGTTTTATTTAAAAAATAAAAATAAAAATAAATAGAAGATATGACACCCTGAATCCAAATTGAAATAAAAAGTAAAATGCACTAGTTTTAAAGAGATTCACAGCGGTTCCAAAATAGAGTATATATATATA
>NC_021166.2:38608034-38610603 GCF_000331145.2 Cicer arietinum | reverse complement strand
TATAACACCCTGAACCCAAATTGAAATAAAAAGGTAAAATGCACTAGTTTTAAAGAGATTCGCAGCGGTTCCAAATAGAGTGTGTATATATATATATTTTTTTTTTTTTAAAATACTTTAAGGTTCAAGACGTCACATTCACACTCACACAAAATGCTTGCATAAAAATTTTCAATAAAAAAAAAAATTCTTAATATCGAATATAGTTGATGTTCATTAAATAAATACTTCTGATATAAAAGCAAGTTCTAGACATAGAGACAATTAATTTCTACCTCTGAATAACCGATAAAAATAACACAATTGATCAATCAAATTTACAAAAATCTAAATTGTTCATAACTCAAAAAAATACGAAAAATTACTCCCACCCAATATCACCTATTTAGAGCGTGGATCCCCAATTGATAACCTGAAATAACTGCGCTCTCGCAAGTGCCAAACACAAGCAACGAGGGGTGAGCTTCGAAACCATGTAATAGTATAAAATAACTGAGAAGAACACGTAAAAAAAAATATTAAACGCCGTATCATATCAAATCACAACCAACAAGAATAATCAAGGTAAAACATTGATACAATCCACAACATCAAGTAAGTAAATACACAAATCAAGTAATGTTATGCATGCTCTTATACTCTAGACTCCTCTTCTTTCATTGGTACCATTCTAACTCTGAAGTACTTGGTTAAAAGGCTTGATACTATGCCACCACGCAAGTGGACAGACAATTCAAATTGGCCCTGTCCTCATAGATCCCCTCAACTCAACCGGAGACACATATACGCGACAGTCGAGGTAAACGTGTGTTGCATGGTAGCTCCCGAAATTTGGAGTTCTACCTCTAAGTCACTTAGGAATTCCCCACCCGAATACCTCCAAGGTCTAACAATCTTGCCCTAAGGCTCAACAGCAGACCGCCACGATCAGGCTCATACAGTTGTACTTCCCCATAATCACTAGGCTTGTCAGGCCCTACCTATATGATGACCAAATAATCTCTACTTCAAAAATTATCAACAGCTACTTTCTCCCCTCGTTGTCCTAGGTTACTTACTCCATTAAGAGAACCATAATTGGCATTCAATTAAACACAATACGCATTTCATGATATTCATTAAGGTGGTAATATCACAAGTCAAGGAGTACACATCGTCATTGCAGATTTCCATAGTCATACATTACATTCAGATTTTATCATCATAATACGTCATCTCAAACAATAAAGGGTCTTCACTCACATATAATAATAATAATACTAGATCGTTCACACACATCACATCAATTGCAAGGCAGATAGTTACAATTCATCACATTTTATATCATATATCGATATAAAGGACATATATAAACAAGGCACAAAATGCATCAAATATACAATTCTATAATAATTCAACTATCACACGATCTTCAAAAATTAAATCAAACAACATCCTATAAAAATTTCTAATTCACATTTTAACCTCACAAAATTCAAGTTTGCTCATTAGTCAATTATTACTCAAAGGGCTTCTGCCATACGTAGCGAGCCCCGAATGAATTATGGGAAATACGGTTTTCCCGTTCATCTCCCTTAATTTATACTCATGCATTCGAACTCACTCTCACCCCATACTTCAATTTGACGCTTTCATAAGATATAAGGACCATAATGATTTTCAGCAACCATGAGATGTCGACAAACACGCAACAAACGAGTCCAAACGCATCGACGAATTTGCAGAGTCAATGAAACATGGCTGACAATTTTCTGGGGAATAAAAATCAGCATTATATAATTAATAAAAATATTAGGCGAAGAAACATATTCAAAACATCGTGAAAACATGTTATTAGAAAAGGTCTCACCGACGTACTGGGGCGCCGACAGGGTCCAGCATCAACTTCACCGAAACACGCAAATAAGTAGTGCTTCTTGAAGGTTTCGACGAGAGAAATCCAAAAATGATGTCAGTTTTTCAAGACGATGAACGTGTTGGCCGGAGTTTGGCAACACAGTCACAGCGAGGGTGAAAATCCATTTTTTTAAGTATAACGATTGGCGATTTGAAGCATAGGTAATGGAAGAGGGTGTTTTGTGGAGTCCAAATATGGTCTCAGTTTTCATTGGTGATGGTCGTGGTGGCCGGAATCTTGATCAAAAGGTGGAGGTGTGATTTTTGACAAAGAGAAATAAGACGTTTCAATTTACGATTTAGGTTGAGAATGAAAGAGGAGATCACAATGATCACGAATGTGGTCTCAGTTTTCTTAGACAACCATTGTAACGATCGTGGTCGAGGCGAGAAGAAGGAAGATGAAATGGTTGTTGGCGGCAGTGTATACGAAGAAGAAGAAGAAGGAAGAGGTTCTGGTCTTGTTGTTATTATTTTTCTTCCTTTATTATTATTATTATTATTATTATTATTATTATTATTATTATTATTATTAATAATAAATACTATTATTACTATTATTATTATTATTATTATTATTCAAAACCTTTTTATTAACTTTATTAAAATAAAAATAAATAAGTTTAATTATTAAATATCTAGTTAGTAATAAGGATGACATATTTCACTTTAA
>NC_021166.2:38605702-38607904 GCF_000331145.2 Cicer arietinum | reverse complement strand
AAGAAATACCACAATTACTCACTATAATTTATAGAGGAGGGAGAGTTCATAGAATTAGTCAATAACAACGTACTACTTTAAGTTGGATGAACGAAAAAATTTGAACACATTATAAAGTTCAATTAACTTCTAAAATGATGCTCTATTTGTCTTACTTTCCTAAAAGAATGTTTAAATCCTAACAACGATTACCCTACATGATTAATAAGAGTTAGACTTATAGAGAAACATTTAAAAAAATTCACACCTTTAAGAATTACAAACTGAAATGCATAGCAACTCAATAACATATAATTACTTTAAATCAAGAACAAATGTACAAAACCATATTGGGGGAGATAAATTATTTTTCACATATTCCTGACATGCAACAATTTTGTTTTCTTTCTTTTTAACTAATCAACATTTATAGTGTATGCCATTTGTAATTTATAATTAAAATCATTTAGAACAACATACATTATAACCAAATAAGCAGAGGCAATAAAAAGTCAATGATAAGCATATTGCCTCATGAGAACATACACATAAATATCAAAATAACTCTAATAATATAAGGGTGGACATTTTTTCTAATTAACTAAAAAAAAATCAATAAATATTCATAATAATAATGATGAGTTATTCTCGCCTATTTGCAGTGACAATGCGTCGTCGGGTTGATCAATCCCTTCTACTCATGTAGTCAATTACTCAAGGTAAGAATAACTAAAAACATTGGATTCAAATATAGATAATTAAAAGACTTTTAACGTGTCATAGTGTGGGCAGCCGCACATGGAGAGAAAAAGAAGAAAATTGATATCGTTCATCGATGACGGCCTAGAATAGTTTCTTCGTTTCCGTCCAAATTTCAGTATGTTGTTTTACTTATTTAGCTATTCAATTAAACATGATTTTCCAAATTTTTAACAACACGAATTTCTTCCTAAAATACTCGATTTCTCGGTTTTCATAATTCGTTATTTTGCACCGTTCTTCTTCACCGTAAATCCGATTTGAGTGAAACCAATGCCAAAACGATCATGTGAAAAGTGGCTATATTATCCACTGATTGATTTTTTGATCTATGATAATTTTCCTTGACCGAATTTTGAAATTTAGTTTTTAGAGTATTTTCTCATAATTTATTTTTGACGTTTACCCATAAACTGTAGAGTTAGATCGTTTGAAGGACAAAAGTCAAAAAACAAAGATTTTTTGTTCGTGGAATCGTACTAGTGTTTGAAAGCGTCGAAATAAGGTAAGGGGTGAGAAGACGTTTGAATTCATGAGTATAATATAATATGAGATAAACGGGAAAACCGTATTTTCCAACGATTCATTCGGGGCTCGCTACGTACGGCAATAGCCATTTGAGTGATAAATTGATTAATGTAAAAATATAGGAATTGTGAGATTAAAATATGGAATAGAAATATTTATAAGGTGTTGATTGATTTAACTTCATTAAATGTGTGGTATTTGATATTATTGTGATGTTTGATTTATTTTTATTAAATGTGAGATATTTGACATTATTGTGATATTGGATGTCGAATGAATTTTATGTATATGTTTGATTAGACGTGTTTATGTGATGTGATAATAAAAAGTGAATTCATTTTGATAAGTTTATGTGATTATGATGATGTGTAATTAAAAATAATAATGTTATAAATTTGTGATAAGCCTATGTGATGATGTATGGTTGATGATAGTGATGCTATAAATTTGTAATGAGTTTATGTGATGAGATATGATTAATGATAGTGATGTTGTGAATTTATGATGAGAATATTGAAGTAACCCCATATTTGGTGAAATAATTGTGATTCCAATTTGTGTTTGAGATGACCGTCTTAATGGAGTATCATAGGCCAACGAGGGGAGAAAATAAATATTGAGAATTTGCGAAGTGAAGATTATTTTGTCATCATATAGGTATGGCCTCACAAGCCTAGTGATTTCGGGGAAGTACAACTGAATGAGCCTAATCGTGGCGGTCTGCTGTCGAGCCTTAAGGCAAGATTGTTAGACCTTGGAGGTTCTCGGATGGGGAATTCCTAGGTGACTTGGAGGTAGCACTGTAACACTCCAAATTTTATAATAAACTATTTTATTAATTAAATAGGAATTTAGATAATTAATTTGGTGTTAAAATTATTGTATAATATATGTTGATTAGTTTTATGATTAATTTTCCTTATAAGCATGATTTCT
>NC_021166.2:38605216-38605620 GCF_000331145.2 Cicer arietinum | reverse complement strand
GTATTTTAGTGTAATATATAGTTTAAAGAAAAAGATTTTATGCGATTTTACGTGTATATACGTGTACCCAATTAATGTAATATTTTTGTGTGCGTTTGACTGATATTAAGTATGCACGTAGTTATATTTCCATTATTTATAACTACTTTCTATTTTTAGTTATTTTTTTTATAAATAAAATATTGAGATAAAATTGATATTGTGTTTGATTTCTTTTATTTTTATATACTTTTTTATGACATTGTGATTTTATATATATTTATTATGATTTAGTAATTAATATAAAGTGTTGGTGTAATATTTATTTATTTTATAATTTTGACTATTATCTAATATGATGATATTATTATAATGTGAGTATTTTGAGAAATAAGTATAATTGTAAATATTATTTTGAATGTGAG
>NC_021166.2:38599089-38604238 GCF_000331145.2 Cicer arietinum | reverse complement strand
ATTGATGATATTGATTCTATAAAATTGTGATGAGTTTATGTGATGATGATGATGATGTGTGATTAATTATAGTGATGTTATAAATTGTGATGAGAATATTGTGATTTCAATTTGTGTCTGAGATGACGGTATTAATGGAGTATCATATACCAACGAGGGGAGAAAATAAATATTGTGAATTTGTGAAGTGGAGATTATTTTGTCATCATATAGGTAGGGCCTGACAAGCCTAGTGATTCCCGGGGAGTACAACTGAATGAGCCTGATCGTGGCGGTCTGCTGTTGAGCCTTAAGGCAAGATTGTTAGACCTTGGAGGTATTCAGGTGGGGAATTCCTAGGTGATTTGGAGGTAGCACTCCAAATGTCGGGAGCTACCACGCAACACACGTTTACCTCGACTGTCACGTATATGTGTCTCGGGTTGAGTTGAGGGGATCTATGAGGACAGGGCCAATTTGAATTGTCCGTCCACCGGGATGGTGGCATAGTATCAAGCCTCCTAACCAAGTACTTCAGAGTTAGAATGGTACCACATTGTGAAGTAGAGTCTAAGCTCATGCATAGCATTGCATTTACTTGTGATTGTTTTGTGGTGATTGATGTGTTTCAAAAGTAATAATAATTACTCTTAGATGATTTGATGCATATTATAATGAGATGATTATCTTACTTGAGTGAATTTGATGTTATAATATGATACTATTTACTTAAATATTTTGATATATAGTAATGTGATTATGATACGGTCTATTATGATTGTTGCGTGTTCTTCTTACTTATATTATACTATTAACATGATTTTGAAACTCACCTCCTTCGTTGTTTGTGTTTGACTGGCTTGGCCCTACGTTTGTGAAATCGCAGTTGTTACAGGTTAATAAGTCTTGAAGTTCAAGTTTGGGAGGAACCCCGCTCTGATAGGTGATACCGGGAATAAGGGTTGTAATTTGTATTTTACTTATTTATTTTGAAATGACTTTTGTATGAAAACCATATAAGTACTAGTAGGTTTTTAGAATTAAATCAAGTAATTATACTTAATTCAAGCTTATTGAGATTGCACTATGGAGTAAAGAAGTTAAAGTGTTCCTTTTGATTTTTGAGAAACGTGATATCCTAAATTAAAAATTAAAGTTTTTATTTCCTTGGAAACATATTTTTATTTATCCGCTGCGAATTTTATAGAAATATGATATAAATTATTATATATATTATTTTGGAGTTTAGGGTGTCACAAGAACTCCAAATGTCGGGAGCTACCACGCAACACACGTTTACCTCGACTGTCACGTATATGTGTCTTGGGTTGAGTTAAGGGGATCTATGAGAACAGAGCCAATTTGAATTGTCCGTCCACCGGGATGGTGGCATAGTATCAAGCCTCCTAACCAAGTACTTCAGAGTTAGAATGGTACTACATTGTGAAGTAGAGTATAAGCTCATGCATAGCATTGCATTTTATTGTGATTGTTTTGTTGTGATTAATATGTATCGTGTTTGGTGATAATTTTATTTGACGATTTATTGTTATAGTGAAATTTGTTGATTTTCCTTGAGTAATTTTGACTTTTTAATGTGATATTTTCTTGATGGAATGTTTGTGAACCGAAATGGACTATAATAAAAGTTGAAAAAACAAATATGACAAAGAATCTTAATCAATATGCATTTATTGGACGAATTACATTGCATAAGAATCAAAACGGACTAGAGTATACCTATTAAATATCAAAATGAATTAAAATATTAATCCATCGAGATCTATGCATTTATTTGAAGAACTACATTGCCTAAGAATCAAAATTAATCATAATTAACATATTATAGAGAGAAATGAACTAAAATCTCAATCCATTGAAACTAGTGCATTTAAAGGATGAACTACATTGCTTAAGAATAAAAAACGATTATAATAAACCTATTAAATACCAGAATCATCTAAAATCTTAATCTATTGAGACTTATGCACTAGTTGGACGAATTAAATTGAGTAAGAAACAAAATGGAGTAGAATTAACCTATTAATGAACAAATAGACCTAAATTCTTAAACCATTGAGACTTATGCACTTATTGGATGAACAACAATGCAAGAATCAAAAAATGGATTAAAATATACCTACTATATACAAAAATGACCTAAAATCTTAATCCATTGAGACTTATTCACTTATTGGACAAACTAAATGCGTAAGAATTAAAATGGATTTGAGCAAACCTATTAAACACCAAAATGACCTAAAATCTTAGTCATTGAGACATGTGCGCTTATTGGACGAACTACATTGCCTAAGAATCAAAATGGATTACAATTATCCTATTATAGACCAAAAAGAGTGTAAATCCTAATCCGCTGAAACTAGTGCACTTAATAGAAGAAACACATGAACAAAGAATGAAAATGAACTAAAATTCTATTAAAGACCACAATGACCTATAATCTTAATCCATTGAGAGTCATGCACTTATTGGACGAACTACATTTCCTAAGAATCAAAATGGATTAAAATATAACTACTAAATACCAAAATGACCTAAAATCTTAATCCTTTGAGTGTTACGTACTTATTGGACAAACTACATTGCCTAATAAATAAAAATGGATTAGAATATATATGTTAATGACCTAAAATCTAAATCTTTTGACACTGATGCATCTAATGACCTAGAATTAACATTGAAAATATTAAAATTACCTAAAATCTTAATCCATTGAGACCCGCGAAGTTATTTGACAAACTACATTGTCTAAGAATCAAAATGGATTGGAATAAATTTATTAATTAAAAAAATTGACCTAAATTTTTATCCATTAAGACTTCTGCACTAAAATCCTATTAAAAGGGACGAGAATAATCCTATTATGGACAACAATAAACTAAAATCCTAGTCCTTTGAAACTAGTGCACTTAATAGATGAACTACATTTACTAGGACTAAAATAGACAAGAATAAACTTTGAAAAGACCGAAATGACGTAAAATCTAAATCTATTGAACATTAAGCACTAATTGGACGAACTAAATTGCCTAAGCATTAAAGCAACTTAGAATAAACCGATTAAAGACCAAAATGACCTAAAATCGTAATTCATTAAGACTTATGCACTTATTGGACAAATTATATTGCCTAGGAATCAACATGGATTAAAAGAAACCTATTAAAAACCAAAATGACCTAAATTCTTAATCCATTGACACCTATGAACTCATTGGACGAACTACATTGCCTAAGAATCTAAATGTATTAGAATAAACCTTTTCAAAAACAAAATTAGCTAAATTCTTAACCCATTGAGACTTTAGAACTTTTTCGAGGAACTACAATAAGAAAGAACCAAAATGGATTAAAATAAACCAATTATAAACAAAAATTACCTAAAATCTAAATCCATTAAGACTTATGCACTTATTGGACGAACTAAATTGCCAAACAATTAAAATGGATTAGAATAAACCTATTAAAGACCAAAATGGTCTAAAATCTTAATCCATTAAGACTTGTGCACTTAATGGACGAACTTCATTGTCTAAGAATTGAAATGGATAAGAATACACATCTTATCGACCAAATTGAACTAAAATCATAATCCATTGAAAATCATGCACTTAAAAGATGAACTACATTGCCTAAGAATTAAAAACGCTTACAATACACCTATAAAATACCAAACTAAGCTAGTGCACTTAATAGATGAACGCCATTAACTTAGAACCAAAATGAACTAGAATTAACATTTGGAATACCATAATGACCTAAAATCTTCATCCATTGAGACCTATGAAGTTATTGGACAAACTACATTGCCTAAGAATCAAAGTGAATTGGAGTAAATCTATTAAAGACCAAAATGACCTCAAATCATAATCAATTGTGACATATGTACTTATTGGATGAACTACATTGTCTAAGAATCAAAATAGATTTGAGTATACCTATTAAATACCAAAATGGCCTAAAATCATAATCTATTGCGACTTATGCACTTATTGGACAAACTACTTTGCCTAAGAATCAAAATGGATTAGAATAAACATGTTAGGAACCAAAAAGAACTTAAATCCTAGTCCCCTAAGACCAGCACACTTAATAGATGAACTACATTGACTAAGAACAAAAATGGACTAGAATTAAAATTGAAAAGACTAAAATTACAAAAAAAATTAAACCATTGAGACATGTGAAGTTATTGGACAAACTTCATTGCTTAAGAATCAAAATGGATTGGAATAAATCTATTAAAGACCAAAATAGACCTAAATATTTTATCCATTAAGACTTATACAGTATTGGACGAACTACATTGCCTAAGAATCAAAAGAGAGTAGAATAAACCTATTATGGACAACAATGAACTAAAATCCTAGTCCTTTGAAACTAGTGCATTTAATTGATGAACTATGATCACTAAGAACTAAAATGGACTAGAATAAACTTTGAGTAGACCGAAAAGAATCAAAATGGATGAATTACATTGCCTAAGAATCAAAATGGATAAGAACAAACCTATTAAAAATAAAAATTACATAAGTTTGTAATTGATTGAGACCTATGCACTAATTGGATGAACTAAATTGCCTAAGAATCAAAATGGATTAGAATAAACCTGCTAAAGAACAAAATTAACTAAATTCTTAACCCATTGAGACTTAAGAACTTATTGGAGGAACTATGTAAGACCCATAGTTTTTAAATCCTAAATTATACAATTTTAGGGTATTTGGTGTTGAAGTTCTTAGGCTTTTAGTCCAGTTTTTGGTATTTAGTGGGTTAAATGCCAAAAATATATTTATGGAAATTGGATTAAAATTATTTGTCGAAGAATAATTTATTTACGTTACGAAGAATTGGACACCAAAGAGTTTTGTTAAAAATAACACTTGTCGCTGAAATTTTTAACTGTCAATTGAGTTGCGACGAGAGTAGATATTTTTATCAAAATGGTTTGAGAAGTGATGATTTTCACAAATATCAAGATATTTAGGTATTTATTGGTTTAGGTTTAATTATTATATATATATATATTATATATTATTATTAGTAATATATATATATATATATATATGTATTAGAAAGGAAAGAAAGGAAAAAGAGAAAACAAAAAGCGTTTCCCTCCCCCCCTCGCGCGTTCCCCCTTTTCTTTCTCCTT
>NC_021166.2:38595147-38598130 GCF_000331145.2 Cicer arietinum | reverse complement strand
GAGTAAATGAAATTTGATGTATTTGAGTGTTATGTTGTGTTGATTCGTGTTCATCGTATTTTGACGTATTCATAATTAATGCTTATGAAATTTGATATGTGTATGTTGGATTTTATGGAGAAATGAATTGATGTGTTTTGGTGTGAGTTGTGGATTGGATATGATAATAGGTTTGAGTTTGTTTTGGGTGGAATTTGAAAACCATTAAGAGTTAAACGAGTATTAAAAATGGGGAATCTTTTAATATCTCGGTTTACTTAATGTTCTTTTGGAAAATCGTTTAAGTTAAATGAGTATTAAGAATGGGGAATCTCTTAATGTCTTGTTTACTTAATGTTGTTTGGGAAAATCGTTTAAGTTAAAAGAGTATTAAGAATGGGGAATATTGTGGTATCAGAGCTTTGGTTTGGTTTTCTTTGGGGGCTGTGGAACCTTTGGTTATAGATTGTAGGTCAACCTGTAGGTTGGGAGTTGTTATCTGATCATGCGTCGGTTTAGGTGGTTTGGGTTGTCAAGTCCAAAATAGTTATTATGTGTTGATATATTCGAAACTTAGTTTTGGAATTATTCGAAGTGGTGTTAACACTTCGACTTTATGTTGGTTTTTCGGAAACACTACCTCCAAGAGAGAACGACGTTGCAAGGATGAACGTCAGTAGGGATGATCAAATGGTTGGAGCTACAAATAACATGGAGGTTTTGTTGTTGCACGAATTGCTGCAAAGACTCTACGGGATCTGGAGAGGAGGAAAAGAGAGATCTGTGCTCTTAAGATTAAGAGGGTTAGAATATTTTCGTCGTTACCATCCTCCAAAGTTCAAGGGTGATGAGGACTCAGGAAAAGAGTTGACTAGTGGATTCAAGAAGTGGAAAAGATCTTCGAGATGACGGATTGTCAGGCAGAGTTGAAGCAAATCATGACGACATGAAATTTATAAAATGGTTCCAAAGACACATAAGCTATGTGTTGGTGTAAACTCGAAGATGATGAGTATGGAGGGGTTAACATTAGACTAATAAGGGATTTCAAGTAAAGATCTAAGTTGAGGACTTTTGTTAAGAAAAGTATTAGATGTTTTCCTGGTAGATTTCAGGATGAAACTGGATGAAGTTTGACAACTGTCAAAGAGATGTGAACATCATGGAATTGTTGAGAAGATGAGGCTTCCATTTGGGATAACATTTGGTGCTTAGGTGTCAATGAAAGAGACTGGTATTGAAGTTAAGGGAGCGTTGCACATTAGGAGTGAATACTCCTTTGGATAGATAAAATACGCTTTGAGGAATTGTCGATACCTTGAGGGGAAAAGTCGAGCATTCGAGTTAGACTAGGTTTGCAACTTGGATTATTAAGTATGAATCTCATAACGAGTGTAGGAGTGAGACCATGTATTTAGTTGATAAGTGACAAATCTCCTGGTGGTTTAGGAGATAGTAAGTATGGATAGTGATATTGGATGAAACTATAGACACGTAAGTGTGAATTTTGAGCGATGTTCGGCAAAACATAATGAGTTAGGCCTTGATGTATTGAACTCTATGTTACCATTAAGTGGAATTTGAAGTATCGAGTACGGGAATACTTCGAGATGGCGGTAATATAAGTTTTGAGAGTCTATTAAAGGATGGGAATTACTAAGAGGATGTTAATATTTTGATAGGTCAGAAGGATTATTCGAGATTTGATTTGGGACCCTAAGATGGTTGAATTTTTTAGTTGATGATTTAAAATCCGCAAGGTTGGATGAAGGACCAATTGATGCTTAAAACTTTCATAATCGAAGGAGTTGAGGCGGGCAAGTGATAAATAATTCATGTTAAGAATGAAAGTGTTTGGAGATTTTGAGGATCAAATTTTAGAATCTTATTCAATGATAGAAAGTTAAAAAGAAGAAATGTAACAACTGATTTATGGTTTAGTTGTTGGTCTTGGGAAGTTAAGCGTGAAGATTTGAAATGATCATTTCAGTAACTGGATCGACGAAGAAAGGTATGTGGGTTTTTAAGATATTGTACTGAAAAATTTATGAGGATGAAGTTATAGATAATTAGTTCTTAGGAAATGCTTATGGGGAACGTTTGAGAAATAATTCTTTAGGACGTTCGATTGTTAGGATTCTTTCAGTTCGTATCTCGGTGAAGGTTGAGAGGGAATAAAAATCCAACGAGTGAACCAAATATTGGAAAAGGTACCAAGAAATTTGTGGAGCAGCATATATAGATGTAACTTATGACAATTAAAGATTGATGAAAGGAATTATCTCACCTATAACTCAGACATTATTATTATAAAGGTATGCCAATGATATAAAGACATTACTTGAGTGCATGTCATGGGGATTGTTATTGTGTTCGTCAATCAAAGGAAGTTTGTGTGTCCCAAGTGGTATAGTCTTTGGCTTGTTTTCGAAAATATTTGAGGTAGTTTTGATCACCAAGCATATGTGGGGATGGAATTATTAAATTTATAACTGGAACAACATACCGATAAGAACACTACAATTTGACGTAGTTGTACGACTTAAGAAAAATCGAGGATTTGTGGACAAGGGAGAAATTTAGGAGTTCTCGGATATAGTGATTGTTTTGTGCTCAGTGTGTTGGGGTCATTCTAAGTGTTTCAGTTTGATACCAAATGGATGTTTTGTACCAAGTAGATGCCAATGAGACTACGTGATATAGGTATGGGATATTTTACTTCGTCGACAGGATCAAAGTTATAGGAAAATAAGGGAAATTCAATGGACTTTGAGAAGATTGTTGACTGCTTTTGTAAGTTGCAAGGAGCGCTATTACAATTCGGCTAAGATAGTCTAAGCCACTATCATGGTTGTTGGCTATTTATTGACAAATTGAGGGACTGATCATCCTTAATCTCTTGTTGATAGTAGACAAAATCATGTTGAATGGAACGGACGAGCCTTACCGACTATGGATGTGTGTGAAGTTATTAAACACCCTATGAAAAGGGGTAGGCAACACT
>NC_021166.2:38584833-38594346 GCF_000331145.2 Cicer arietinum | reverse complement strand
GAGATTTTACCGGATTTACTCGCGGTACCGTAATCGCACGTTAGAGCTACCGTGAAGGTAAGGGCTCCTTCCAAACTTTTAGTTTGCATTTAGGGACTTATCTGTGGTTGTGTGGAAAAGAATTTTGTTAGGGTTGGAGTATTGATTTGGGGGAAAATGAATCTAAGGCTTTATGGGTAAAATCTTAGAGCTAGGTTTTGGTCATATTGATGAATGTTTCGTGAAAAATGAATTTAAACTTGTTTATGTATGATTTTGAGTAAATGCAATTTGATGTATTTGAGTGTTATGTTGTGTTGATTCGTGTTCATCGTATTTTGACATATTCATAATTAATGCTTATGAAATTTGATATGTGTATGTTGGATTTTATTGAGAAATGAATTGATGTGTTTGGGTGTGAGTTGTGGATTGGATCTGATAATAGGTTTGAGTTTGTTTTGTGTGGAATTTGAAAACCATTAAGAGTTAAACGAGTATTAAAAATGGGGAATCTTTTAATATCTCAGTTTACTTAATGTTGTTTTGGAAAATCGTTTAAGTTAAATGAGTATTAAAAATGGGGAATCTTTTAATATCTCAGTTTACTTAATGTTGTTTTGGAAAATCGTTTAAGTTAAATGAGTATTAAAAATGGGGAATCTTTTAATATCTCAGTTTACTTAATGTTGTTTTGGAAAATCGTTTAAGTTAAATGAGTATTAAAAATGGGGAATCTTTTAATATCTGCATTTGCTTAACGATTGTTGTGGATGGAGTCAGTGTATGCTCATGCATTTCATCTTGGTAAATCATGCTGACCCGTGATAGCTGGCACCTCGGTAAACATTACTGACCCGTGATAGGTGGTACGTTTACGATTGACGTTTTTGGTAAATTGTGTTGACCCGTGATAGGTAGCACCTCGGTAAATAGTACTTTGGCCTGTGATAGGCGGTACGTTTATGATTTATGCTTTTTCTTTTAGTAAATCGTGTTGACCCGTGATAGGTGGCACCTCGGTAAACAGTATTGACCTGTGATAGGTGGTACGTTTATGATTTACGCTTTTTAGTAAATCGTGTTGACCCGTGATAGGTGGCACCTCGGTAATTAGTACTTTGGCCTGTGATAGGCGGTACGTTTATGATTTATGCTTTTTCTTTTAGTAAATCGTGTTGACCCGTGATAGGTGGCACCTCGGTAAATAGTACTTTGGCCTGTGATAGGCGGTACGTTTATGATTTATGCTTTTTCTTTTAGTAAATCGTGTTGACCCGTGATAGGTGGCACCTCGGTAAATAGTACTTTGGCCTGTGATAGGCGGTACGTTTATGATTTATGCTTTTTCTTTTAGTAAATCGTGTTGACCCGTGATAGGTGGCACCTCGGTAAATAGTACTTTGGCCTGTGATAGGCGGTACGTTTATGGCACGCGAGTCGTGTTTGATTCAAGTTTATGATTGAATGTTATGGGTTTGAGTTGTCGTGGTAATTGTGTTGAAATTGCTAAGTGTTACGTATTGATTATGGTGTGTAAGTGTGATGGATTGTAAAACTATTCGAAACCCAATTTGTCGTGGTGATTGTGTGGGAATTGCTAAGTGTTATGATGTGGAATTGTGTATGAATGTGATTGAGTTAGTTTATGTATTTTTGGAAGAATATGCAGGGAAATCGATTTCCCAATCGATTGGATGAGTTACAGGGACTTCCCTAATTTGACATAATCGATTTGCCAATCGATTGTATAAATATGTTTTTCAAAACCTTTTAAGAAATCGATTTGGAAATCGATTGGCAGAAAGACAGGAACTCAGCAAAACTGACAAAATCGATTTGAAAATCGATTGGCATTAATACCAGGGCTCAGTCATTCATTCAATCGATTTCTCAATCGATTGAATTGAGCCCAGAGTTCAAATTTCACTAAAAACCTTCAGGAAATCGATTTGGAAATCGATTGGCTTAGTAGAAATTCTTATTTTGAGTTAGATAACAGATTGCTCAATTGATTTATCAATGTCTTGGTTAGTTATGTATTACTTGATGGATTGAGAACCTTCTTCTGATTTCACTTTTAATTGGCAAGCATTATATGAACTTTTAGCATATGGAAAATCCTTTTAAAGTGCATGCTTAGTTGAAAGGTTATTTTGTGCATTTCAAAACTTAAATGTTATGTGTTAACTGTTAATTTCGGTTGGTGACCCTTTACAACTATTGTGGAAATCTGGGCTTTGCCCTCAGATGAGAGCCAGGACGATCCTACCGGTTCGTACCCTACGGACGGGAATGTAGATGGGAATGCTTGACTGGAGCTACGTTAGGAGGATCTCACGGGGCGTGTGGAGATCACCCAGGGTGTATAGCTATAGTTTTTTTGGAAGAATGATCAGATTAGGATGACATAGAGGGAATAGATGTTTTTTTGGATTACGTTATTTTGAACTGGAAAACTGTACATTTACTAATATTGTCAGTATGACATCTTATTTGAATGGGTTCCATGTATTCATCTGTTTGTGTAAATACTTTGGATTCATATATTTTGAGAAACTTTTCCGCTGCTTGTAAATTATAATGACTCAATTATTTATCCAAAGGTATTACCTTATTTAATTCTCTGATTTATTTTAATTTCTTTTGAAAAAAAAAAATACACCCTCGCTTTGAAAATCGGGGTGTTACAAACTACATTGCCCAAGAAACAAAATGGATTAGAATAAAACTATTAACGACAAAAGTGAACTAAAATCCTCTAACATTAAGCTCATATTGGACAAACTACATTGCCTTAGAAAAAAATGGATTAGAATAAACCTACTAAGGAACAAGATGACCTAAATTATTAACCCATTGAGACTTATGCATATACAGGACGAACTACATTGCCAAAGAACCAAAATGGAATAAAATAAACCTATTATAGAAAAAAAGACCTTAAATATAAATTAATTGAGACTTATACACTTATTAGACTACCCAAATTGCCAAAGAACTAAAAGAGATTAGAATAAATTATCAAAACAAAAGTAAAGTAAGGTATTAATCAATTGAGACCTATGCACTTATTGGACGAACCAAATTGTCTTATAATCAAAATGGATTAGATTAAACCTATTTAATATCAAAATGACCTAAAATCTTAAACCATTGTGACTTATGCACTAACCGGATGAACTACATTGCCTAATAAACAAAAATGGATTATAATACACATTTTAATGACCTTAAATTCTAATCCGTCGAGACTTATTCACTTTTTGGTAGAGTTACATTGTCTAAGAATCAAAATGAATTATAACAAACATATTAAAGACCAAAAAGTTACATAAATTCTTAATCCATTTAGACTTATGAACTTATTCGACGAAGTACAATGAGAAAGAATCAAAATAGATTAAAATGGAAATTGTGAGATTAAAATGTGGAATAGAAATACTTAAAAGATGTTGATTGATTTGTTAAATTTGTGGTATTTTATATTATTGTGATATTTGATTTAATTTCATTAAATGTGTGACATTTGATATTATCGTGATATTTGATTTAATTTTGTTAAATAGGTGGCATTTGATATTATTGTGATATTTCAATTAATTTCGGTAAATGTGTGGTATTTGATATTATTGTGATATGTTATTTAATTTCATTAAATGTGTTACCTTTCATATTATTGTGATATTTGATTTAATTTTGTTAAATGTATGGTATTTGATATTATTGTGATATGGGACGTCAAATAAATTTGATGCATATGTTTGATTATATGGGTTTATGTGATGTGATAATAAAAGGTGAATTCATTTTGATAAGTTTATGTGATTACAGTGATGCATAATAATAATGACGTTATACATTTATGATAAGTCAATTTGATGAAATATGATTAATGATAGTGATGTGGTGAATTTATGATGTGAATATTGAAGTAACCCATAGTTGGTGAAATAGTGATGATTCCAATTTGTGTTTAAGATAACGGTCTTAATGGAGTATCATATGCCAACGAGGGGAGAACATAAATATTGAGAATTTGTGAAGTGGAGATTATTTGGTCATCATATAGGTAGGGCCTAACAAGCCTAGTCATTTCGGGGAAGTACAATTGAATGAGCCTGATCGTGGCAGTTTGCTGTTGAGCCTTACGACAAGATTGTTAGACCTTGGAGTATTCAGATGGGGAATTCCTAGGTGACTTAGAGGTAGCACTCCAAATGTTGGGAGCTACCATGCAACACATGTTTACCTCAATTGTCGCATATATGTGTCTCGGGTTGAATTAAGGGGATCTATGAGGACATGGCCGATTTGAATTGTCTGTCCAACGAGATGGTGGCATAGTATCAAGCCTCCTAACCAAGTACTTCAGAGTTAGAATGGTACCACATTGTGAAGTAGAGTTTAAGCTCATGTGTAGCATTACATTTTCTTATGATTGTTTCGTTATGATTAATAGGTATCGCGTGAGATAATAATTTCTCTTAGATGGTTTGATGTTATAGTGAAATGCATCGATTTTACTTGAGTGCTTTTAACTTTATAATGTGATGTTTTTCCTTGAAGACTGTTTGTGTTATGATACGGTGTATTATGATTGTTTGTGTTTTCTTCTTACTTATATTATACTATTAACATGATTTTGAAACTCACCTCCTTCGTTGTTTGTGTTTGAATGGCTTGGCCATGCGTTTGCGAAATCGAAGTTGTTACAAGTTAATGAGTTTTGAAGTTCTAGTTTGGGTGGAACCCCGCTTTGATAGGTGATACCGGGAATAAGGGTTGTAATTTGTATTTTACTTATTTAATTTAAAAACGACTTTTTGTACGAAAACCTTATAAGTACTAGTAAGTTTTTAGAATTAAATCAAGTAATTATTGAGATTGCACTATTTTATAGGAGTAATGAAGTTTATAGTATTCCTTTTGATTTTTGAGAAACGTGATATTCTAAATTAAAAATAAAAGTTTTTATTTATCCGCCGCAAATTTTATAGAAATATGATATAAATTATTATATATATTATTTTGGGGTTGAGGGTGTCACATTAGTGGTATCATAGCATAACTATCCATTCAGGCCGAGTGAGTTATGTCTTAGCCTTCTGTTAGTCCGTTGTGAGCCAATTGTATTTACCCATGTTCTCTGCTAAGTGCTGAAACGCTTATATATTGATTTTGTGTTTGGTTCTATATAGTTTTCCATTGCAACACATGATTTCTGAAATATGATTGTTAATTGTTAACTACTTGCTCATTCTCGTTGTGTTGTGTAGTTTTCGATATTTGAGTTAATTTGAATGTTTATATGATTAAGTTAATTACCTTTTGATGGGACTTGTGTTTCTAACTCTGATTATTTGTTCTTTTGTTATAGTGGATAATTAGAAATAAAATTTTATTGTTGGATTGACGAGTTATATGTTTGAAATTATTAATTTAGTTGATCTAATACTAATTATCGATTGATAGACCTAGTCTTTTGAGGTCGTAACATGATTATTTAAGTTTTGATATTGATTACACAAATTCATATTATTAATAATAATAATTCTTGAATATTAGAGGTTGGTAGAACTTAGAGTTAAAAAAAAAATGATTTTAAAGTGTGGATTTATTACTTGAAAGTGTTGATGACTGTATCTAAATGATTAATGTTTTTATATTTCTTTTGAAATTAATTTAAGACCTTCGTCATGATTTTGAAAAAGTATAAAATTCATATTATTAACAATAGTAATTGTTGAATATTCAAGGTTGGTTGAATTTTTAAGGTTAGCCTTTTAAAGAAATATTGTGAAGGATTTAAAGTTGATTTATTTTATAAAAGAAAATATTTTATGTTTGAATCATTGTTGACTTATTATAGAGAATTAAATTGTGTTGGAGTTGTGTTGATTCTTAAAATATATATATATATGATTATATTTAAACTTTAGATTAGCCACACAAGAAGAAGAAAAAATAATGTACGCCAAGTTTTACTATGTGTTATTTTTAAGAAAACATAGAAGAATTGTGGAAAAAATAGTTTTCAAAAATTAGGAAAAAAATATCACTATTTTAGAAGTTTTGGTGAGTTAGAAAATTTTGTATCTATTTTTATATACAAGATTTGATCTTATATCAAAATATAGGTTGAAAATTTTAAGAGTGCTTAAATATTTTGAGAGGTATTTTTTGTGGTAAAGATATTGGTGGTATTTTAGTAATCATATTGATTTTAAAAATAGTTTAAAAAGAAATTGTATGTTTTATTAAGAAGTAATCCAAGTAAAACTGTTGAATTCTGAAGAAAAATTATTTTATGGTATTAAAATTATTTATTTTGGTTTTATAATTGTTACATTAACTTCGAGTAAAAATAGTTGCTTACTGTACCTGCTAATTGAAAAATATTTGTTTTAATCGTTGTTAAATGATAAAGATTGATTAAAAGAAAAGTTAATTAATAATTTATTTGTGATAAATTTGTAGTTATTGGATTGCTATGAGGATATTCTACATCATGATGCTAATTATTGAATTAGTTATATGCATGTATATGTGATTAGGTGAAAGTGTTTGTGATTGTGTTTCAAACGTTCTAAGTGTTGGGAATTTGTGAATAGTGTTTAGAGTAGTTGAGAATGTTTAAAAGTGAAAAATATCTATATTTTTTATTTATTTAGATTGGTGATTCATATTGATCCAAGTGTCCTTTCATTTTTTTTTGTTGTAACTAGTTGTAAATGACAAATAAATTATTGAAAATGTGTAATTACGTGAATTTTTAACTTGAAGTAAGGAGTATGAGTTGTGGCGCCGTCTTCGCACTCTTGAACTACGTTAAAGATACTTTTAATTATCCATGTTTATATGTGAATGATTGCAGTTATAGTTACCTTAAGTATTTGACTACTTGAGTAGGAGGGACTAGCTACCCCGATGACTCATCGTTGATAAAAGAGGTTATAATAACTTGATGTTATTATTGTTAGATATACTTTTTAATTTTATATTTGAAATAGTTAAAAATCATGTTGATCTCTTATACTATTTCGAGTGATTATGAGTCTTATGTGGCATCAATGTTGAATGTTGATAATTGTTTATGTGTTGTGAATATTAGGTTGGAGGTGAATCTTTAAATTAAACATTCAATTAAGTATGTTTGATCTCCTAAGTAACTCGCTTAAATAAATAAGTGCATTGTGTTAGTATCTTATTTTTTGTATATTGTCTGATTTGATAAGGCCTATAACTATTTTAGGAGTTCTATAAATGAATCTTGTGTATAAGACTTTAAAATAAAATTAGACTGTGAAATTAAGTTAGACTTTGAGTGTGTTTGAATTATATGTGAAAATATTTTCTTATTTCACTATAATTATACACATTAGTTTTCTTTTAAAACAAAAAACTTAAGTGAATTCATGTCACTGAGTTGTTATATGTGTTTCTGCTTGTACTTCTTGAATGTGAAATATTTTAAATGTTTCACTATCTATCTAACTTATGTGAAATCGGTAGAGTAATTGTGGTTAGGATTAAAACATTCTTTAAGAAGAGTAAAACTTGTAGAATATTGTTTGAGAAATTAATTGAAGTTCAAAGCGTATTTGATATATGGGTTATTTGATAAAACTAAATGTATGAAGTTGTTGTTGACTAAATTCACATGCTTAGTTTTATATATGAATGATACTGATTATTTATGTTATCCGCTTCATAATTGAGTTGTTAAGTGTGATGTATTTAATTGATTTATTGTGTTATGCTAGTATGTCATGCTAAGCTAAGTGGTTTTCACATATTGTGGTTGAATGAGTATTGAATGTCTTAAAAAATGTTTATAGACTAATTTGAACTTCGAGGGTGTAGTTAGCTAGATATCAATTTGCGTATTGTTCACAATAAATTTCGAGGACGAAATTTCTTTAACGATGGTAGAATTATAACACCCCAAATTCTATAATAAACTATTTTATTAATTAAATAGAATTTTAATAATTAATTTGATGTTAAAATTATTTTATAATATATGTTGATAATTTTTTAGATTAATTTTCGTTATATGTGCTAGTTTTATACATATTTGACTAAATGGTAAATGTGCACATAGTTATATTTTAATTGCTTATGACTATTTCTTAGTTTAATTAATTCTTTTATAAATAACTATTTTTAATATATTTATAAATATTTTAGAGTATTTATTTTTACAATAGTAGTGTTAACATATGTTCTTGATGTTAAAATGCCTTAAAATGCATATACTAGTAAGTATAGTAATAACTTTGAATACGAGGGTTTTTGTTATTATAGATATAATTTTAAAATTTTTATTACCTTAATTAATATTTTTAGTGGGTAAAATATTGATTTTGAAATATTAACAATATCGCACTTAGGTTATTTTTATATATGTGATTGTTAAGTTGTGCGTATTTTATACCTATTTAATTAATTTAGTAGCTTATATAAAATGGTGATGTTATATTTATTTATTTTTTTATTTTAATTATTCTCATAATATAATAATCTTTTAGTTTTATTTTTGGAATATATTATGTTAGAGACAAATAAGTAAATTAAAATAAGTGCGTTATTAGTTTGGTCTTGTGAAAAAAAGAATACCGTATAATAATAATAATAATAATAATAATAATAATAATAATAATAATAATAATAATAATAATAATAATAATAATAAGTTGAAAATTTGTGAAGTGGAGATTATTTTGTCATCATATAGGTAGGGCCTGACAAGCCTAGTGATTCCGAGGAAATACAATTGAATAAGTCTGATTGTGGCGGTCTGCTGTTGAGCCTTACGACAAGATTGTTAGACCTTGGAGGTATTCGGGTGGGGAATTCCTAGGTGACTTGGAGGTAGCACTTCAAATGTCGGGAGCTACGATGCAACACACGTTTACCTCGACTGTCGCATATATGTGTCTCGGATTGAGTTGAGGGGATCTATGAGGACATAGCTGATTTGAATTGTCCTTCCACCGAGATGGTGGCATAGTATCAAGCCTCCTAACAAAGTACTTCAGAGTTAGAATGGTACCACATTGTGAAGCAGAGTTTAAGCTCATGCATAATATTGCATTTTCTTGTGATTCTTTGCTTGTGATTAATAGGTATCGTGTGAGATAATAATTTTTCTTAGATGATTTTATGTTATAGTGAAATGCATCGATTTAACTTGAGTGGTTTTAACTTTATAATGTGATTTTTTTCTTGAAGAATGTTTGTGTTATGATACGATGTATTATGATTGTTTGTGTGACACCCCGATTTTTAACAGCGTGAGTATAATTTTTTTTTAAACAAAAATTAAATTTCAGAAATAAAGAAAGAAATACTTTTGGATAAATATTTAAGTCGTAACACGACGACAAAAGTCAACAATATTTACAAGCAGCATAAATAGTTTTTGAAACAAAAATCCAAAGTATATAAAAAGCAAAATACACTGGGGCTATGAGATTCTCGGCAGACACCTGCATAAAAGCACTGTCCAAAGAATCTCGACTTTCCCTA
>NC_021166.2:38574571-38584819 GCF_000331145.2 Cicer arietinum | reverse complement strand
AAAGGCAAGCTGTCAATATAAGGTATAGGTACAATCTTCCAAATTGAAATAAATACAACCACAAAAGAATGACATCAAGCCCATATACAACCATCTAATTTGATCATGCTACAAAAGCTATCAGACATAGCTCATACCCATGGGGTATTCTCGGCAGACACCTGCATAAAAGCACTGCCCAAAGAATCTCAACTTTACCTACGTTACATCAAAAAGTGGAACATAAGTGGAACATGGACCTATCAAAATAAAAGGCAAGTTGTCAATATAAGGTATAGGTACAGTCTTCCAAATTGAAATAAATACAACAACAAAAAGAATGACATCTAGCCCATATACAACCATCTAATCTGATCATGCTACAAAAACTATACAACCCGGGTGATCTCCACGTGCCCCATAAAATCCTCCTTACACCGCTTCGGTCAGGTATGTCTAACAACCTTCCTATCTTCAGGGTACTAACGGGTAGGATGATCTTGATCCTTATCTGAGGGCAAAGCCCAGATTTCCACAATAATTGTAAAGGTCACCAACCGAAATTAAAAGTTACCACATAGCATTTAAATTTTAAATGCACAAAATAACCTTTCAACTTAGTATACACCTTGAAAGGGTTTTCATATGCCAAACATGCATAATCAAAGTTGAACAATGAAGTTTTTAACAAAATTGCATTGTCGTATTTGAAAACAGCAAACTCGTATTCGAATACAGTGCTAAGTCATAAGTCAGTAGCAAAACCATCATGTCGTATTCGAATACACGTATTCGAATACACGTATCCGAATACAGTACTATCGTATTCAAATACAAGTGCGAAATCATAAGTCAGTAGCAAACTCTGTGCTGTCGTATTCGAATACAACTTCGAAAATTGCAAATTTTCAGTTTTGAAAATGTTTCGAAGTCAATCAACACTTACACACAAATTCAATCAATCACACTTAGCAATCATGGCACAATCACAAACAACAACTGAGTATGTATATACAATCATCATAGTATAACAAACATGACTCACGTGTCAAGCACCTTTATGCAATGCGTATATGCCAAAATGATTCCGGAATTCCAACCAAAACTCTCCTCGAAGGGGCGTATATCATAACTATACCGCCTATCACAAGCCTTGTACTAATTACCAAGGTGCCACCCATCATAGGCCCGCACGATTTACTAAAGTGTCGCCTATCACATGCATTACACTGTTTTCTAGAGTGTAATCGCTCGTAGATCAGCACGTTCTAGAGTGCAATCTCTCACAGATCAACACGACGCGATAATCCCCGTAAGGATAAGATGAACCAACAAATCACATGGCATCATCCTGTGGCCCATCTAGTCACCACTATCACCATGGCCCATCCGGTCACCATGTACTATGAAATGCACGAGCATATTTTGACTCTTTTCACCGCAACCATTAAGTAAATGAAGCTATTAAAAGATTCTCCATTTTTAATACTCATTTAACACTAATGATTTTTCAAATACAACACAGAGCATACTCAAACATATTTATTCACACCAATTTCAATTTCCACAAACACACATAAATCCCATCTCGAAATTCAATCCACACATAAGTTGAATTAAATTCATTTTCCACCAATTCACACATAAATTTCTTCTAATAAATTCATAATATTAATTATGAACACATCAATCATACCAAACATGAATCACCACAAACCACAACTCAAACACATCAAATTCAAATTCCATAATTTCACCCATAAAACACATTAAATTCATTTTCCACAATCTACACATCAAACACATCAAATTTATTTTCCACAAATTCACATATAAGGTCCTCAATGCAAACTAAAAGTTTGAAAGGAGCCCTTACCTTAGTTATAGCTCTTTCAATAATTACCGTTACTAAAATCAAACGCAACGAAAATCTCACTCGTGCCAACATCTTCAACAAATAGTGTTTGTCTTAGTCAAATTAATCTCTGAAACTTTAACTACTTTACAACCTTCCTTACTCCTAACCCCTTATGAGTATATCCATGAAAATGATTTTCATATGTCAAAATGCATAAACAATGTTGAAAAAAGATGTTTTTAACAAAATTGTGCTGTCGTATCCGAATACGGCACTGTCGTATCCGATTACAAAGTCAATTTAGTGGCAAAACTGTGTTGTCGTACTCGAAAACAACACTGTCGTAGCCGAACACAAGTGCGAAAAATGAAGATTTTCAGTTCTGAAATGATTTTTGAATCATTTTAACCCTTACAATTTGAAGACAAGCAATGTTTCAACTTCAGATCAAATTTGTTTATGGAAACAACTCATTTCAAAATTCAACACATCAATAACAAAGATTGATCAATTTATTCAATTTTTTCAAAACACCAACAACAACAAGAATATTGAAAACATTTTCACCCACTCAAGAAAATCACTATTCCCCCCATACTTACATGTTTTTGCTGTCATGGAAAGGAAAAGAAGGAGGAATAGTAAATGGTTCAACTAATCATGATTCCATCCAAGCCTCAATATAAAAATGAAAGCATATACTCTTACTCACCTTAGATTAACTCCACTTGGCTAAGCCTTTATCTTCTTCAAGTTCTTCCAACACTCAAAGGAGAAGAGAAAAGAAACAAGGGATGAAATGGAGGAATGAGATGGAGGAAGTAGGGTTCACGGTTTAGAGGAGAAGGAAGGAGAGAGAATGGACTTTTTATTTTTTTATTACTTTCAAGAGCATAAGGAGATATTTAGAGCAAGGTTACTTGGAACCTAAGTTTTCCTCAAAATATCCAACTCCTTTTTGGACAAAATATCTAGGATAGTAAAATATCTAATCTCGCCGCGACTCAATTGACGGATGAATTTTTCGTAAAATAATTAAATTATTCATCGATGAATAATTTTAAATCGGATCTCAAAGCATATATGTTCTCAAAGCATATTAATAACTCTAATAAAATATGTTTTCGGTACTAAATCCACAAAATAAAATAAAATTGGCTAAATGCCTCAGAAATTCAACACAAAAACTCTAAAATTGCATAAATTAGAGTTTAAAAAAAATAAAGGGTCTTACAGTTTGCGTGTTCTTCTAACTTATATTATACTATTAACATGATTTCGAAACCCACCTCCTTCGTTGTTTGCGTTTGACTGGCTTGGCCCTGCGTTTGTGAAATCGTAGTTGTTACAGGTTAATGAGTCTTCAAGTTCATGTTTGGGAGGAACCCCTGTAAGATTTTAAATAATTAATTTAATGTTAAAATTATTTTAGAATATATGATGATAAATTTTAGGACTAATTTTTTGTTATATAGGTGATTTCTATGATGTGCTAGTTTTATAAATATTAGATTACATGAGCAATATAAATAATAAATATTATATTTTATTCTTTGATCTATTTTTTTAAAATAATAGTATTTTAATGTAATATATATATATATAAAAGATTTTATACTATTTTACGTGTATATACGTGTACTCAATTAATGTAATACTTTTATGTACGCTTGACTGATATTAAGTATGCACGTAGTTATATTTCAATTATTTATAACTATTTTCTATTTTTAGTTATTTTTTTTATGAGTGATATTGTGTTTGATTTCCGTTATTTTTATATATTTGTTATGACATTGCGATTTTATATATATTGATTAAGATTTAGTAATTAATATAAAGTGTTCAAGTTATATTTATTTATTTTATAATTTCGACTATTCTCTAATGATGGTAATATTTTAATTTGAGTATTTGGAAAAATAAGTATTATTATAGGGATTATTTTGAATATGAGAGTTTTCTTTATTAATGTATTTTAAAAGATTAATTATTTTTATTTATAAATTATTAGTCTTGAAGTATTAATAATGTTTTATTAATGAAATTGTGTTTTAAAATAAAATAAACTAAAACTAGTAAAACCTAAAAGGAGACCAATGGGTTTGACCCATGTGTGAACCCTAATTGTTAATAAAATAAAACAAACAAAAAAAGGAAGGGAGTTGGACGGCGGCCGTAAAACCAAAGAGAAACACAACAACAACCTATAGATTGATACCGATGATCGATAATTGTTCCGGAAAAGTTTATCCGTTCTCGTCCAAATTTCAGTATGTCATTTTATTCATTTAGGTAGTCAAATAAACATACTTCCTCAGATTTTTAACCATCCAAATTTCTCCCTAAAATACCCGACTTCTCCATTTATAAAATTCCTTAGTTTGAACCGTTCTTCTTCACCGTAAGTCCGATTTGAGTGAAACCAACGCCAAAATGATCGTGTGAAAAATTGCTATTTTATCCAATGATTTGTTTTCTGATTTATGTTCGATTGAAGGAAAAAGAGTAAAAAGAAAACAAAGGCTGTTTGTTCGTGGAATCATATTCGTGTGTGAAAGCGTTGAAATAAGGTAAGGGGTGAGAGAGCGTTTGAATTCATGAGTATAATATATTGTGAGATGAACGGGAAAGCCGTGTTTCCCAACGATTCATCCGGGGCTCGCTGCGTACGGCAGTAGCCCTTTGAGTGATAAATTAATTAATATGCAAACTAGAAATCGTGAGATTAAAATATGGAAAAGAAATACTTATAAGGTGTTGATTGATTCGTTAAATGTGTGATATTTAATATTATTGTGATATTTGATTTAATTTCGTTAAATATTGGGCATTTGATATTATTGTGATATTTGATTTAATTTCGTTAAATGTGTGATATTTGATATTATTGTGATATTTGATTTGCTATCGTTAAATGTGTGATCTTTTGTATTATTGTGATATTGGATGTCGAATGAATTTTATGTATATGTTTGATGATACATATTTAGGTGATGTGAAAATAAAAGGTGGATGCATTTTGATAAGTTTTATGTGATTATGATGATGTATAATTAATAATAATGATGTTATAAATTTGTGATAAGTTTATGTGATGATGTATGATTGATGAGATTGATGTTATAAGATTGTGACGAGTATATGTGATGACGTATAATTAATGATAGTGAAGTTATAAATTGTGATGAGAATATTGTGATTCCAATTTGTGTTTGAGATGAAGGTCTTAATGGAGTACCATAGGCCTGACAAGCCTAGTGATTCCGGGGAAGTACAACTGAATGAGCTTGATCGTGGCGGTTTGCTGTCGAACCTTAAGGCAAGATTGTTAGACCTTGGAGGTATACGGGTGGGGAATTCCTAGGTGACTTGGAGGTAGCACTCCAAATGTCGGGAGCTACCATGCAACAAACGTTTACCTCGACTGTCACGTATATGTGTCTCGGGTTGAGTTGAGGGGATCTATGAGGACAGGGCCAATTTGAATTGTCCGTCCACCAGGATGGTGGCATAGTATCAAGCCTCCTAACCAAGTACTTCAGAGTTAGAATGGTACCACATTGTGATGTAGAGTCTAAGCTCATGCATAGCATTGCATTTTATTGTGATTGTTTTGTTGTGATTAATATGTATCGTGTGTGGTGATAATTTATCTTCAACGATTTGATGTTATAGTGAAGTTTATTGATTTTCCTTGAGTGATTTTGACTTTTTAATGTGATATTTTCTTGATGGAATGATTGTGTAATGATACGGTTCTATTATGATTGTTTGCATGTTGTTCTTATTTGTATTATACCATCATCATGATTTCGAAACTCATCTCCTTCGTTGTTTGTGTTTGACTGGCTTGGCCCTGCGTTTGTGAAATCACACTTATTACAGGTTAATGAGTCTTGAAGTTCAAGTTTGGTAGGAACCCCGCTCTGTTAGATGATACCGGGAATAAGACGTTAAATTTGTGTTTTACTTATTTAATTTGAAAAGAATTTTTGTTTGAAAATCTTAGAAGTACTAGTAATTTTTTAAAATTATATCAAGTAATTATACTTAAATCAAGCTTATCGAGATTGCACTATTTTAATGGAATAAATAAGTTTAAAATGTTCTTTTATTTTGGAGAAATGTGATACCCGAATTAAAAATAAAAGTTTTTATTTTCTTGGAAATAAATTTTTATTTATCCGCTGCAAATTTTATAGGAATATAATATAATTTATTATATGTATTATTTTGGGGTTTAGGGTGTCATAACCCCGCTCTGATAGGTGATACCGAGAATAAGGGTTGTAATTTGTATTTTACTTATTTAATTTAAAAACGACTTTTTGTATGAAAACCTTATACGTACTAGTAACATTTTAGAATTAAATCAAGTAATTATAGAGATTGAACTATTTTATAGGAGTAAAGAAGTTTAAAGTTTTCCTTTTTATTTTTGAGAAACGTGATATTCTAAATTAAAAATAAAAGTTTTTATTTTCATGGAAACAAATTTTTATTTATCTGCTGCAAATTTTATAGAAATATGATATAAATTATTATATATATTATTTTGGGATTTAGAGTGTAACATTAGTGGTATCAGAGCAGGTCTGTCCAATTAGGCCGAGTGAGTTATGTCTTAGCCCTCTTTTACTTCGTGGTGAGCCAATTGTATTACCCATGTTCCCTGTTAAGTGTTGAAACGCTTATTTATTGTTTTTGTGTTAGGTGCTATATATTTTTCCATTGCAATACATGATTTCTGAAGTATGATTGTTAATTGTTAACTACTTGCTCGTTCTCGTTGTGTTGTGTAGTTTTTGAGATTTGAGTTAATTTGAATTTTTACATGATTAAGTTAATTACCTTTTGATGAGACTTGTGTTTCTAACTCTGATTATTTGCACTTTTTTAATAGTGAATAATTAGAAATTGTAAGACCCATAATTTTAAAGTACCATTTATGTATTTTTGGTGTATTTTGGATTTTGGCTCGGAGGCTTTTAAGCCAAAGTTAATAATATTTTGGAGATATTTATTAAAAGTAAGTAATATATATATGTAAATATATATTTATGTTTATATGTGTTTGTTTGGGGGGAAAAAGAAAGGAAAACTAGAAGGAAGGAAAAGGAAAAGAAAATAATATATAAAGGAAGGAAGGAAAAAGGAAGAAAGGAAAAACAAAGGAAAGAAAAAGAAAGGAAGGAAAATTTCAAACTTCATCTTCTTCCTCTAACCGTGACCCATTTTTCTCCTTTCTCCCATTCTCATTTTCGTCACTTTCTTTTCTTCAAAACTAGTAACCTAAGGTTGGGTGAGAGTTAGATCAAGGTTTTCGCAACTCCACTCTTCCTCTTTGATTCGAAAACGAAGAAAAACGGTTTTTGAGATCCAAACACAAACCCTTCCGTTTCTTCTAGATCCAAGCTTCATTTCTAGAAGAGATAGAAGGGAAAGTTGCTCACCACCACGCTACGGTGCTAGTGAACTAATTTGGAAGCGGCGTTGCGAGCGAAGATTTTACCGAAATTACTCGCGGTACCGGAAACGCACGTTAAAGCTAACGTTGAGGTAAGGGCTCCTTCCAAACTTCTAGCTTGCATTAGGGACTTATCTGTAGTTGTGTGGGAAGGAATTTGTTAGGGTTAAATGTATCGATTTGGGGAAAAACGAAACTAGTGCGTTATGGGTAAAAACCTTAGAGTTAGGTTTTGTTTATAATGATGAATGTTTCGTGGTAAATGAAATTTGATGTATCTGGGTGTTATGTTGCGTGATTTGTGTTCGTTGTATTTGGTGTGTTCGTACTTGATGTTTGTTAATTGGTGTGGTTGTTGTGAATTATGGTTTGAATGTGAAAGTATGTTTGAATTTGTTTCTGTGGAATTTGAAAACCATTAGAGTTAAACGAGTATTAAAAATGGGGAATCTTTTAATACCTCGGTTTACTTAATGTGCATTTGAGGAAAAGGTTTAAGTTAACTGGGCGTTGAGAATGGGGAATCTCTTAATGTCCCGGTTACTTAACGATCGTTTTTGAAAATCGTTCCGGTAAATGAGTGTTAAGAATGGGGAATCTCTTAATGACTCGTTTACTGAATATTTTGTGTGAAAATCGTTTAAGTCAAAAGTATATTAAGAATGGGGAATCTCTTAATATGACTGTTTGCTTAACGTTTTGTTTTGAAAATCATTAAGATAAATCAGTATTAAGAATGGGGAATCTCTTAATATGACTGTTTGCTTAACGTTTTGTTTTGAAAATCATTAAGTTAAATCGGTATTAAGAACGGGGAATCTCTTAATGACTTATTTAATTAATGTTGTTTGAAAGTCGTTTAAGTTAAATGGGTATTAAAAATGGGGAATCTTTTAATATCTGCATTTGCTTAACGATTGTTGTGAATGGAGTCTGTGTATGCTCATGCATTTCATTTGGTAAATTGTGTCGACCCGTGATAGGTGACACCTTGGTAAACTGTACGGACCCGTGATAGGTTGTACGTTTGCGATTTACATTTTAGTAAATCGTGTTGACCCGTGATAGGTGACACCTTGGTAAACTGTACTGACCCGTGATAGGTGGTACATTTACGATTTACATTTTTGGTGAATTGTGCTGACCCGTGATAGGTGGCACCTAGGTAAACAGTACTGGTCTGTGATAGGCGGTACGTTTACGATTCCCGCTTTTTCTTTTAGTAAATCGTGTTGACCCGTGATAGGTGACACCATGGTAACTGTACTGACCCGTGATAGGTGGTACGTTTATGATTTACGCATTTTAGTAAATCGTGCTGACCCGTGATAGGTGGCACCTCGGTAATTGGTACTTTGGCCTGCGATAGGCGGTACAATTATGATTTACGGCCCTTCGAGGAGGGTTTTGGTTTGGAATTCCGAGTCCATGCATTTTGGCATATACGCATTGCATTAGGGTGCTTGGCACACGAGTCGTGTTTGATTGAGTTTTATGATTGAGTGATTTGAATTTGATTTATCGTGTTAATTGCGTTGAAAATGCTAAGTGTTATGTGTTAATTATTGTGTGTATGTATGATGGTTATCGAGATCCCAATTGCCGTGGTAATCGCGTAGAAATTGCTAAGTGTTAAGTTGTGAACTTGATTAGGAATGACTTAGGTTAATTCATGAATTTTTGGAAAAATGATCAGGGAAATCGATTTCCCAATCGATTGGATGGAAGTCAGGGGCTTGGCCAAATGAACAAAATCGATTAGCCAATCGATTTTGTAATCAGTTTTCGAAAAATCCCTTACGAAATCGATTGCCCAATCGATTGGCCATTAAGTCAGGGGCTCAGCTATCCTGTCAATCGATTGCCCAATCGATTGAATCAAGCCAGAGTTCAAAATTTCACTAAAAACCTTCAGGAAATCGATTTGGAAATCGATTGGTATTAAGTCAGGGGCTCCGTTATCCTGTCAATCGATTGCCAAATCGATTGATTCAGCCCAGGATTCTATTTTCATTAAAAATCTTCACCCCAATCGATTGCCCAATCGATTGGCTCAGTGAAAATCCTCAGTTTTAGTTGTATGATTAATTGCTCATGAATCTATCCATGTCTTGTTTTATTATGTGTTAATTAGGAGATCGAGAACTGCATTTTACCTTCATTTTCATTGGCAATGTACTGTATGAACTTTTCGCATATTGAAAATCCTGTTAAGGTGCATGCTTAGTTAAAAAGTTGTTTTGAGCATTCAAAAACTTAATTGCTATGTGTTAACTGTTATTTTCTGGTTGGTGACCCTTTACAACTATTGTGGAAATCTGGGCTTTGCCCTCAGATGAGAGTCAGGACGGCCCTACCGGTTCGTACCCTACGGACAGGAATGGAGATGGGAACGCTTGACTGCAGTTACGTTAGGAGGATCTCACGGGGCGCGTGGAGATTACTCAGGGTGTATAGCTTTTTGGTAGGATGATCAGATTAGGATGATGTATAGGGACTAGGGGTCCTTCTTTTTGGTTTGAAGTATTTTTAGTTTGGAAAACTGTACTTATACAAATATTATCAGTTTGATATCATCTTTGGATGGGTTCCATGTACCATTTGATGTTATGTAAATGTTTTGGATTTATAATTGGAGAAACTTTTCCGCTGCGTAAATTATAATGACTCAATTATTTATCCAAAAGCATTTCCTGATTTATTTCTTTGTTCGTTTTTAATTACTTTAAAAAAAAAAATATACCCTCGCTTTGAAAAACCGGGTGTTACATTTGTCTTCAATCTCTATCAATGTATCTCACACAATAATCTGGTTGTTCATTTGAGTGTTTGTGAGATCATTGTCTTTTTCTCTCAAGAATTCTTTTTCAGCTCTCTTATTGATTATGAATAATCTTTTGGTCTTGATCTGAAAAAGCAATATCAGAATGTTATCAAAAAG
>NC_021166.2:38549849-38572580 GCF_000331145.2 Cicer arietinum | reverse complement strand
GGTGTCTTCACTGATTATGGCTAGACAACAAGAGTTGTGGGAAGCTTTTAGAGACCTACACTTGAACGTAGAGTTCGGACCGGGAATTTTGAAATTCGGAATGATTAAGATCTCGAGTGGATTACTTGAAGACATTGCGAATTCTCAGGATGACGTCTTAATTCAAGAGAAGAGGAATCTAATAGTACAAGGGAAGACGATTGAGTTCAAGATTGGGGCAGATAATGTTTTGCGGTGTAATGGTAGGATTTGTGTACCAGCCATTACAGATATGCGGAAAACGATTCTAGAAGAGGCGCATAAGAGTAAGCTGAGTATTCATCCTGGGGCAACAAAGATGTATCAGGATTTGAGGCAGAATTATTGGTGGCCAGGAATGAAGAAACATGTGGCGGAATATGTATCCACTTGTCTAACTTGTCAGAAAGCGAAGGTGGAACATCAGCGACCTGCTGGAATGTTGCAACCCTTAGATATACCTGAATGGAAGTGGGACAGCATTTCCATGGATTTTATAACCGGATTACCGAAGACAAGGAGGAAGAATGATTCTATATGGGTGATAGTGGACCGGCTGACTAAATCTGCTCACTTTTTACCGGTAAGGACCACCTATAAGGTAGATCAGCTAACGGAGATCTACATTGCTGAAATTGTGAGGTTACACGGGGTACCATCGAGCATTGTATCAGACCGTGATCCGAAGTTCACATCGCATTTTTGGGGAGCATTGCACGAAGCGTTGGGAACGAAGCTACGATTGAGTTCAGCTTACCATCCACAAACGGACGGACAGACTGAAAGGACAAATCAGTCCTTGGAAGATCTGTTGAGAGCATGTGTTTTAGATGATAGAGGAAGTTGGGATGATGTACTTCCGTTGATTGAGTTCACTTACAACAATAGTTTCCACGCAAGTATTGGAATGGCACCATATGAAGCTTTATACGGACGCAAGTGTCAGACGCCCTTGTGTTGGTATAAAGACGGTGAGAATATGATTGTCGGACCAGAGATGGTGCAACAGACCACAGCTAAAGTAAGGAAGATCAAGGAGAAAATGAAGACTTCACAAGATCGCCAGAAGAGTTACGCGGACAAGCGTCGCAGACTTTTGGAATTCGAACAGGGTGACCATGTATTTCTGAGAGTCACACCTACTACTGGAGTAGGTAGAGCCTTGAAATCGAAGAAGTTGACTCCGAAATTCATTGGACCATATCAGATTTCTGCACGAATTGGGCCGGTTGCTTATCGGATTGCATTACCTCCGATACTGTCCAATATCCATGACGTGTTTCATGTGTCGCAGTTGAGGAAATATCTCGCAGATCCATCTCACGTGATCGAACCAGACACAATCCAGCTAAAGGATAACCTGTCGTTCGAAGTACCACCCGTGAGAATTGATGACAGGAAGATTAAGCGGTTGAGGACCAAGGATGTTTCGTTGGTCAAGGTGATCTGGAACCCAATTACTGGAGATGCGACTTGGGAACTGGAGAGCAAGATGAGGGAACAACACCCAGAGTTATTTATCGATGCATAGTTTCGAGGACGAAACTAATTTTAGGGGGGGAGTAATGTAAGACCCATAATTTTAAAGTACCTTTTATGTATTTTTGGTATATTTTGGATTTTGGCTCGGAGGCTTTTAAGCCAAAGTTAATAATATTTTGGAGTTTTATAATCAAAAAGATATTTCGATGCCAATTAGAATTTCTCGTCGATAAATAAATTGAATTTAACTGCGGAAAATACTTTACGGTGAATTTAAGGCGTTTCGGGTGAAACGGTAATTTAATAAATATCTAGATTTTGAGATATTTGTTAAGTTATATTTATTATATTTATATATGTTTGTTTGGAGGGAAAAAGAAAGGAAAACTAGAAGGAAGGAAAAGGAAAAGAAAATAGTATATAAAGGAAGGAAGGAAAAAGGAAGAAAGGAAAAGCAAAGGAAAGAAATAGAAAGGAAGGAAAACCTAAAATTTCCATCTCCTTCCTCAGGTTCACGCAAGAAAACCAAATTTCCATCCTTCTCCATTTTTCGTTTTCGTTGCTTCCTTTCCTTCAAAACTAGTGACCCAAGGTTGGGTGAGGGTTAGATCAAGGTTTTCGTAACTCCACTCTTCCTCTTTGATTCAAAAACGAAGAAAAACGGTTTTGAGATCCAAACACAAACCCCTCCGTTTCTCCTAGATCCAAACCTCTTTTCTCGAAGAGATAGAAGGGAAAGTTGCTCACCTCCGTGCTACGGTGCTAGTGCACTAACTTGGAAGCGGCGTTGCGAGCGGAGGTTTTACCGGAATTTCTCGCGGAACCGGAAACACTCGATAAAGCTGACTTTGAGGTAAGGGCTCCTTCCAAACTTCTAGCTTGCATTAGGGACTTATCTGTAGTTGTGTGGGAAGGAATTTGTTAGGGTTAAATGTATCGATTTGGGGAAAAACGAAACTAGTGCGTTATGGGTAAAAACCTTAGAGTTAGGTTTTGTTTATAGTGATGAATGTTTCGTGGTAAATGAAATTTGATGTATCTGGGTGTTATGTTGCGTGATTTGTGTTCGTTGTATTTGGTGTGTTCGTACTTGATGTTTGTTAATTGGTGTGGTTGTTGTGAATTATGGTTTGAATGTGAAAGTATGTTTGAATTTGTTTCTGTGGAATTTGAAAACCATTAGAGTTAAACGAGTATTAAAAATGGGGAATCTTTTAATACCTCGGTTTACTTAATGTGTATTTGAGGAAAATGTTTAAGTTAACTGGGCGTTGAGAATGGGGAATCTCTTAATGTCTCGGTTACTTAACTATCGTTTTTGAAAATCGTTTCGGTAAATGAGTATTAAGAATGGGGAATCTCTTAATGACTCGTTTACTGAATGTTTTGCGAGAAAATCGTTTAAGTCAAAAGTATATTAAGAATGGGGAATCTCTTAATGACTCGTTTACTGAATGTTTTGCGAGAAAATCGTTTAAGTCAAAAGTATATTAAGAATGGGGAATCTCTTAATATGACTGTTTGCTTAACGTTTTGTTTTGAAAATCATTAAGTTAAATCGGTATTAAGAACGGGGAATCTCTTAATGACTTATTTAATTAATGTTGTTTGAAAGTCGTTTAAGTTAAATGGGTATTAAAAATGGGGAATCTTTTAATATCTGCATTTGCTTAACGATTGTTGTGAATGGGGTCTGTGTATGCTCATGCATTTCATTTGGTAAATTGTGTCGACCCGTGATAGGTGACACCTTGGTAAACTGTACTGACCCGTGATAGGTTGTACGTTTACGATTTACTATTTAGTAATTCGTGTTGACCCGTGATAGGTGACACCTTGGTAAACTGTATTGACCCGTGATAGGTGGTACGTTTACGAGTTACTATTTAGAAAATTGTGTTGACCCGTGATAGGTGACACCTTGGTAAACTGTATTGACCCGTGATAGGTTGTACGTTTACGATTTACTATTTAGTAATTCGTGTTGACCCGTGATAGGTGACACCTTGGTAAACTGTATTGACCCGTGATAGGTTGTACGTTTACGATTTACTATTTAGTAATTCGTGTTGACCCGTGATAGGTGACACCTTGGTAAACTGTACTGACCCGTGATAGGTTGTACGTTTACGATTTACTATTTAGTAATTCGTGTTGACCCGTGATAGGTGACACCTTGGTAAACTGTACTGACCCGTGATAGGTTGTACGTTTACGATTTACTATTTAGTAATTCGTGTTGACCCGTGATAGGTGACACCTTGGTAAACTGTACTGACCCGTGATAGGTTGTACGTTTACGATTTACTATTTAGTAATTCGTGTTGACCCGTGATAGGTGACACCTTGGTAAACTGTGCTGACCCGTGATAGGTGGTACGTTTACGATTTACGTTTTTGGTAAATTGTGTTGACCCGTGATAGGTGACACCTCGGTAAACTGTATTGACCCGTGATAGGTGGTACGTTTACGATTTACTTTTTGGTAAATCGTGTTGACCCGTGATAGGTGACACCTCGGTAAACTGTATTGACCCGTGATAGGTGGTACGTTTACGATTTACGTTTTTGGTGAATTGTGCTGACCCGTGATAGGTGGCACCTCGGTAAACAGTACTGGTCTGTGATAGGCGGTACGTTTACGATTCCCGCTTTTTCTTTTAGTAAATCGTGTTGACCCGTGATAGGTGACACCATGGTAACTGTACTGACCCGTGATAGGTGGTACATTTACGATTCCCGCTTTTTCTTTTAGTAAATCGTGTTGACCCGTGATAGGTGACACCTCGGTAAACTGTACTGACCCGTGATAGGTGGTACGTTTACGGTTTACGTTTAGTAGGTTGTGCTGACCCGTGATAGGTGGCACCTCGGTAAACGATACGGGCCCGTGATAGGCAGTACGTTTATGGTTTACGCTTTTTAGTAAATCGTGCAGACCCGTGATAGGTGGCACCTTGGTAATCGGTACTTTGGCCTGCGATAGGCGGTACGATTATGATTTACGGCCCTTCGAGGAGGGTTTTGGTTTGGAATTCCGAGTCCATGCATTTTGGCATATACGCATTGCATTAGGGTGCTTGGCACGCGAGTCGTGGTTGATTTGAGTTTTATGATTAAGTGATTTGAATTTGAGTCGTTGTGGTAATTGCGTTGAAAATGCTAAGTGTTATGTGTTGATTGTTGTGTGTAAGTATGATGGTTATCGAGATCCCAATTGCCGTGGTAATTGCGTTGAAAATGCTAAGTGTTATGTGTTGATTGTTGTGTGTAAGTATGATGGTTATCGAGATCCCAATTGCCGTGGTAATCGTGTAGGAATTGCTAAGTGTTAGGTTGTGAACTTGATTAGGAATGACTTGAGTAAATGCATGAATTTTTGGAAAAACGATCAGGGAAATCGATTTCCCAATCGATTGGATGAGTTGCAGGAAGTTCACTATTTTAACCTAATCGATTTGCCAATCGATTGTATAAATATGTCTTTCAAAATCTTTTAAGAAATCGATTTGGAAATCGATTGGCAGAGAGGCAGGAACTCAGCAAAACTGCCAAAATCGATTTGGAAATCGATTTGGCAACCCAGGGACTCATCAGAACTGACAAAATCGACTTAGAAATCGATTTGGTCATGCAGAAACTCAGCAGAACTGACCAAATCGATTTGGCAATCGATTGGCTCAACAAAAGTCCTTATTTTGAGTTAGATAATCGATTGCTCAATTGATTTATCAATGCTTTGGTCAATCATGTATTACTTGATGGTTTGAGAACTTCATTTTGAGTTCATAGTTAATTGGCAAGCATTATATGAACTTTTAGCATATGGAAAATCCTTTTAAGGTGCATGCTTAGTTGAAAGGTTATTTTGTGCATTTAAAACTTAAATGTTATGTGTTATCTGTTAATTTCGGTTGGTGACCCTTTACAATTATTGTGGAAATCTGGGCTTTGCCCTCAGATGAGAGTCAGGACGATCCTACTGGTTCGTACCCTATGGACGGGAATGGAGATGGGAACGCTTGACTGCAGTTACGTTAGGAGGATCTCACGGGGCGCGTGGAGATACTCAGGGTGTATAGCTTTTTGGTAGGATGATCAGATTAGGATGATGTATAGGAACTAGGTGTCCTTCTTTTGGATTGGAGTATTTTTAGTTTGGAAAACTGTATTTATACTAATATTGTCAGTTTGACTTCTTATTCGAATGGGTTCCATGTACCATTTGATGTTGTGTAAATGTTTTGGATTTGTAATTGGAGAAACTTTTCCGCTTCTTGTAAATTATAATGACTCAATTACTTATCCAAAGGCATTTCCTGATTTAATTCTTTGTTCGTTTTTAATTACTTTTGAAAAAAAAAATATACACCCTCGCTTTGAAAAACGGGGTGTTACAGAAATAAATTTTTATTATTGGACTGACGAGTTATATGTTTGAAATTATTAATTTATTTGATCTAATACTAATTATCGATTGATAGACCTAGTGTTTTGGAGTCGTAACATGATTATTAAAGTTTTGATATTGATTACACCAAATTCTTATTACTAATAATAATAATTCTTGAACATTAGAGGTTGGCAGAACATAGAGTTTAAAAAAAATGATTTTAAAGTGTGAATTTCAATTTTAAACCACTTGAAAGTGTTGATGATTGTATCCAAATGATTAATATTTTTATATTTCTTTTGAAATTAATTTAGGACATTCGTCATGATTTTGAAATAGTATAAAATCATATTATTAACAGTAGTAATTCTTGAATATTCAAGGTTGGTTGAATTTTTAAGGTTAGCCTTTTAAAGAAATACTGTGAAGTTATTAAAGTTGATTTATTTTATAAAAGGAAATATTTTATGTTTGAATCATTGTTAACTTATTATAGAGAATTAAATTGTGTTAATTCTTAAAATAAAATAAAAATATATATTTATGACGATTATATTAAAAATTTAGATTAGCTACACAAGAAGAAAAAAAAATGTACGCCAAGTTTTACTATGTGTTGTTTTTAAGAAAACCTAAAAGATTTGTTGTAAAAATAGTTTTAAAAAATTAGGAAAAAATAATAATATATTAGAAGTTGGTAGAACATAGAGTTTAAAAAAAATGATTTTAAAGTGTGAATTTCAATTTTAAACCACTTGAAAGTGTTGATGATTGTATCCAAATGATTAATGTTTTTATATTTCTTTTGAAATTAATTTAGGACATTCGTCATGATTTTGAAATAGTATAAAATTCATATTATTAACAATAGTAATTATTGAATATTCAAGGTTGGTTGAATTTTTAAGGTTAGCCTTTTAAAGAAATACTGTGAAGTTATTAAAGTTGATTTATTTTATAAAAGGAAATATTTTATGTTTGAATCATTGTTAACTTATTATAGAGAATTAAATTGTGTTAATTCTTAAAATAAAATAAAATATATATTTATGATGATTATATTAAAATTTTAGATTAGCTACACAAGAAAAAAAAAATGTACGCCAAGTTTTACTATGTGTTGTTTTTAAGAAAACCTAAAAGATTTGTTGTAAAAATAGTTTTAAAAAGTTAGGAAAAAAAATATATAATTATTTTAGAAGTTTTGGTGAGTTAGAAAAATTTGTTTCTATTTTTACATACATGATTTGATATTATTTCAAAATATAGGTTAAAAAAATAAAAATAATGATTTTAAGAGTGCTTAAATATTTTAGAGGTATTTTTTGTGTTCAAGATATTGGTGGTATTTTAGTAATCATATTGATTTTAAAAATAGTATAAAAAGAAATTGTATGATTTATTAAGAAGTAATTCAAGGAAAACTTTTGAATTTTGAAGAAAAATTGTTTTATGGTATTAAAAGCTTAGTGTTTCTTTTAAAATAATTTGAGTGTTTGAAATCAAATTTTAGAGTATTGATTAACCACAAAAATGATTTATGTACTATGACATTTATTTTGGTTTTATGATTGTTATATTAACTTCAAGTAAAAATAGTTGTTTACTATACCTGCAAATTGTAAAGTCTTTGTTAAATGATAAAGGTTGATTAAAAGAAAAGTTAATTAATATTTTATTTGTGATAAATTTGTAGTTATTGGATTGCTATGAGGATATTCTACATCATGATGCTAATTACTGAATTAGTTATAAGCATGTATATGTGATTAGGTGAAAGTGTTTGTGATTGTGTTTCAGACGTTCTAAGTGTTGGGAATTTGTGAATAGTGTTTAAAGTAGTTGAGAGTGTTTAAAAGTAAAATAAATCTATATTTCTTTTATCTTGATTGGTGATTCATATTGATCCAAGTGTCATTTCTTTTGTTGTTATAACTAGTTGTAAATTACAAATAAATTATTGGAACTGTGTAATTAAGTAAATTTTTATCGTGAAGTAAGGAGTAGGAGTTGTGGCGCCGTCTGTAAAATAAATGTTTTTGATGAAGACAAAGACCAAGGAATGTGATTAATGTTATAAAGATAAAAAAGAAGTCCAAATAGCATATGTCAACTTTAATCAAACATATTAAATGTTTAAAAAATGTAAAGGTACATGATACAATCAATACTTCAAATGACATGAGATCCATACATCTTTGCATATGCATAAAAAGGATTTTCATTACATTAACAAATGTTTAAAATTAAATTTTTTGACAAACAACAATGTCGTATTCGAATACATCATATTGTATTCGAATACAGATGATAAGTCAGTAGCAAAAGTGACATCTGTATTCAACTACGAGGTGCTGTAGTCGAATACAAGTGATAAGTCAGTAGTTCAGACTACACATCTGTATTCGACTACAACCTGATGTAGTCGAATACAAACAACAAGGTAGTAGCAAAATACACTTATTTGTATTCGACTACATGACCTTTGCATTCGTATACAAGTTGAAAATTTTGAATAAATTTGAACGTTATAAGAGGTGTATTCGAATATATACATGCTATATTCGAATACACCTGAAAACAATGCAATTTTTCAGATCTGAAATGGCTCTAGATCATTGCATTTGTTCATCAAAACTCTTGGAACAATGGCCACCTATCTGAAGTGATGTCTATGGAGTATAAATACCCCATAGTTTCAGATTAATGGACACACAATCCTACTAACAAACCTTGAACAACTTTGAACAAATTTCTGATATATTTTCAAAGTTATTTTTTCTTATTTCAAGTACTTGCATTACATTTTCAAAAGTAGTCTAATCTAAGATAGTGGTGTGCTATCTTGGAAGTTTTGTTAGAAGTTTGTAGCAGAGATCCTAGGGTGGGATTTGTACATTTTCTGACAATCGTGGAAAAATCTCTTGTAGTGTGCAAGAGGACTGGATGTACCCTTGATCATAAGGGGAACCAGGATAATATCTTTGTGTTTTGATTATTTTTCTGCCATTTATCTTGTTCATACATTATCTTAAATCAGAAAAATAAATCACCAAATCTCTAAAAACAAGAAAATTTCTAAACACCTAATTCACCCCCCCAATCTTAGGTGCACATCTGTTTTTAGAATTGGCATCAGAGCAGGTTCAAGTAACTTACTCCTCGATCATTATTCATGGCTTCCGCACAACATGTTTTCAGAGATGGTGATAGTAGCAACAAACCACCATGCTTCGTTGGAGAGCCCTATGACTTTTGGAAGATACGCATGCAAGCATATCTTGAAGCACAAGGAGACGACATATGGGATGCAGTAGAAAATGGTCCTTACATTCCAACAACGATCATCAACAATAAAGAAGAAACAAAGATAAAAACTTCATGGACTGACGATGATAAAAGAAAAGTGTTGTTTTATAAGAAGGCTATAAATATGCTACAATCAGCACTCGAAATGGATGAATTCTTTCGTGTATCTCACTGCAAAATGGCCAAAGAAATATGGGATACACTTGAAGTAACTCATGAAGGGACTATTGATGTAAAAAGATCTAAACTCAGTACATTATCTCAAGAATACGAATTATTTCGAATGCTGCCCGGAGAATCTATCTTAGACTTACAGAAAAGATTCTCCCACTTAAACAACCACTTGTCGGCACTTGGAAAAATCTTCACCAACGATGAATTAAATCTAAAAGTATTAAAATCATTAACGAGGTCCTAGCAACCAAAAGTGACAGCAATCTCCGAAAAGAAAAGCCTATCCAAAATGTCTCTTTCTGCATTATTCGAAAAACTTCAAGAACACGAAATCGAACCTTGAAGGTTAGAACAAAATGAAAGTCAAGAAAAAAAGACCAAAAACATTGCTTTAAAGGATGAATCAAAAGAAAAAATCAAGGACGAAAGTTCAGATGAAGTTGAAAACATCACCTTCCTTGTTAAGAAATTTGGTAAGTTTCTTAAAAATGATAAAACATTCAAAAAGAAAAGTTTTAGAAAGAAGGATAGTTCTACCTCAAGCCAAAACTTCACTTGCTTTGAATGTGGTAAGCAAGGACACATTAAAGCAGAATGTCCGAATATTATCAAGAAATATACCATAAAAAAGAAAGACTTCAAAAAGGCATACATAGCATGGGAAGACAATGAAGTGAGTTCATCTTCAGAAACAGAAAGTGACGAATGCGCAAATGTTGCATTAATGGCATCACATTAATTGAATGACGAAGAAGAGGTTAGTAACATAAACTCCCCTCATCATGATAAAACTAATAGTGAATTAATTATAGAATATAATGATGCTCAAAATGCCATTAAAGAACTACTTATTGAATGTAAAAATCTGTTCAAATTAGTGTCAATCCAAAAGAAGCAAATTTCAACTCTTTAAGAAAAAGTTGACACTATGGAGAAGGATTCTGAAAAAATAAAATAGAATTTTACATGCAATAAGTGTGATTCTCTCTCTTTCAGAGTTGTTTAATTAAATAGAGTAATTGAGCGATACGAAAAGGGACAAATTGGATTGGAAAACGTTTTAAATATGCAAAGATACTCAAATGACAAAAGTGGTCTTGGATACTCAAAATTTGATCAACCAAGCTTGAATAAAACCATTTTTGTTAAAGCGAATAACCAACACAATCAAGAAAATGTTATAATTATGCAAAAAGATCATCATTATAAAAAGAAAGTTATTCAAAAGAAATCTCATAAAAATAGATTTACTTCTACTTGTTCTTATTGTGGTCTTAATGGTCATACACCTAATGCCTGCAACATTAGAAACTTTAGTGTTCCAAAAGGGCATTATGTGTGGGTAAAGAAAGGTACTAACCATCAAGGACCCAAAGCACATTGGGTACCTAATAAAACTTGATTTTAATTTTGTAGGTATGCACGCAAAGTACCTGAAATATGTGGTACTTGGATAGTGGATGCTCTAAACACATGACGGGTGATAAAACAAAATTTTCAGCTTTAACTCTTGAATCAAAAGGCTATGTGGTCTACGAAGACAATAACAAAGGAAAAATTTTAGGCTTTGGAAAAGTTGGTACAGTCCCATCCCCTTCAATTGAAGATGTTTTATATGATGAAGGTTTAAAACACAATCTCATAAGCATTAGCCAGCTTTGCGATAAAGGATACAAAATAGCCTTCAATAAAGATGAAGACATCATCCAAAATGAAGCTACAAATGAAATTTAGTTTGTCGGTAAGCGCTTCAGAAACATCTTTATACTTAATCTTGATGATTTATCCTTAAAAATGAAATGTCTTTTGGTGAGTGACAACAGTGATGCATGGCTGTGGCATAAAAGAATTGCACATATCCATATGGATCATTTAAACAAGTTAGTCAAGCATGACCTTGTTGTAGGCTTACCAAAGTTGAAATTTATAAAGGATAAATTGTGTGATGCTTGTCAAAAAGGTAAGCAAACAAAGATTTCTTTCAAATCTAAGAATGTTATATCAACTTCAAGACCACTTCAATTAATACATATGGACTTGTTTGGTCCATCAAGAACCAAAAGTCTTGGCGGAAATTCATATGGACTTGTTTGGTCCATCAAGAACCAAAAGTCTTGGCGGAAATTCATATGGACTAGTAATTGCTGATGATTACTCAAGGTTCACTTGGACCTTATTTTTGGCAAATAAAAATGAAGCTTTCAAAGCATTTAAAAACTATGCCAAACTAGTCCAAAATGAACAATCAACCAAAATTGTATCAATTAGAAGTGATCACGGAGGAGAATTTCAAAATGCATCTTTTGCAGAATTTTGTGAAGAAAATGGAATTTTCCATAATTTTTCAGCACCAAGAACACCTCAACAAAATGAGGTTGTTGAGAGAAAGAACATATCTTTGGTAGAACTTACAAGGACCATGCTAAGCGACTCAAGTCGACCAAAATATTTTTGGGCAGATGCCGTAAACACAACATGTTATGTATCCAACCAGGTAATAATTCGGCCAATTCTTAAAAAAACTCCTTATGAACTCTACAATGGAAGAAAGCCCAACATCTCTCACTTCCACATTTTTGGATGTAAGTGTTTCGTACTAAACAATGGAAAGGATAACCTTGGAAAATTTGATGAGAAAGCCGATGAAGGTATCTTTATTGGTTACTCATTATCTAGTAAAGCTTTTAGAATTTTCAATAAGAGAACTTTATTAGTCAAAGAATCAATGCATGTATCTTTTGATGAAACTAACCCCTTGAAAGAGGACAAAAATACTTCTTATGATGATAATGATGATGTAAGTAATGATACAAGCAAAGAAAACCAAGATGATCAACCAATTCAAGAAAATGAAGTCAACATTGAAAAGCAAGATGATACTCTTCCTAAGGAATGGAGAACCCACAGAGATCACCCAATTGACAACATTATAGGTGATATCAACAAAGGAGTTACAACATGGCTAAAACTACAAGATGCTTGCTTGAATATGGCATTCGTTTCAAAAATAGAACCCTCCAAGATTGGTGAAGCACTTAAAGATGATCAATGGGTACTTGCCATGCAAGAAGAACTAAACCAATTTGAAAGAAGCAAAGTATGGGAACTTGTTCCTAATCATGGAAATAAACACATCATTGGTACTAAATGGGCGTTTAACAATAAACTAGATGAAAATGGTATAGTTGTTCGAAACAAGGCAAGATTAGTTGCACAAGGATACAATCAAGAAGAAGGGATTGACTTTGACGAAACATTTGCTCTGGTAGCAAGGTTAGAAGCAATTTGGTTATTACTCACTTATGCTTGTTCTATGAATTTTGAATTGTTTCAGATGGATGTCAAGAGTGCGTTTCTCAATGGTTACATTAATGAAGAAGTCCATGTCAAATAGCCACCTGACTTTGAAGACTTCAAGAATCCTTCACATGTTTTCAAATTAAAGAAAGCTCTTTACGGATTGAAACAAGCACGAAGAGCTTGGTATGATAGGCTAATTAAATTCTTATGTGAACAAGGGTTTGAAAAAGGTAAAGTTGATAAAAAATTATTCATTAAAAGATCTAATGATCACACTTTACTAGTTCAAATCTACGTTGATGATATCATATTTGGATCAACCAATAAAGAGATATGTGAAGAATTCTCACTAATGATGCAAGGATAATTTGAAGTTTCCATGATGGGAAAGTTAAAATATTTTCTTGGACTCCACATCAAGCAGCTCAAGAATGGCATCTTCATAAATCAAGCAAAGTATTGCAAGGAATTATTAAAAAGATTTGAGATGGATAACAACAAAGAATGTGCAACTCCTATGGGCACCAGAACCTATGTTGACAAAGATGAATCTGGTTACATTAATGAAGAAGTCTATGTCAAATAGCCACCTGACTTTGAAGACTTCAAGAATCCTTCACATGTTTTCAAATTAAAGAAAGCTCTTTACGGATTGAAACAAGCTCGAAGAGCTTGGTATGATAGGCTAATTAAATTCTTATGTGAACAGGGGTTTGAAAAAGGTAAAGTTGATAAAAAATTATTCATTAAAAGAACTAATGATCACACTTTACTGGTTCAAATCTATGTTGATGATATCATATTTGGATCAACCAATAAAGAGATATGTGAAGAATTCTCACTAATGATGCAAGGATAATTTGAAATTTCCATGATGGGAAAGTTAAAATATTTTCTTGGACTCCACATCAAGCAGCTCAAGAATGACATCTTCATAAATCAAGCAAAGTATTGCAAGGAATTATTAAAAAGATTTGAGATGGATAACAACAAAGAATGTGCAACTCCTATGGGCACCAGAACCTATGTTGACAAAGATGAATCTGGTATTTCGATAGATATATCAAAATATCGAGGTATGATTGGATCTTTATTATATCTAACGGCCAACCGACCAGATATTATGTTCAGTGTCTGTTTGTGTGCAAGATTTCAGGCAGATCTTAAAGAATCGCATCTTGTAGTAGTAAAAAGATCTATGAAATATTTGAAAGGAACAACCAATGTAGGCCTATGGTATCCAAATGGTAGCATATGTAGTCTCGTTGGCTATTCCGGTTCTGATTATGCAGGATGTAAAACGGATCGTAAAAGCACAAGCGACACTTGCCCTATCTTAGGTACTGCATTAGTATCATGGTCCTGAAAAAGCAAGCTTGTGTTTCCCTTAGCACTGCTGAAACTGAATACATAGCAGCAAAAAGTTGATGTGCACAGACTCTCTGGCTTAAACATCAATTATATAACTATGGACTTGATCTCTGATGCATTCCACTAAGATGTGACGACACTAGTGCAATAAATATCTCAAAGAATCCAATCATGCACTCTCAGACTAAACACATTGATATACATCATCAGTTTCTGCGAGATCGTGTGCTCAAAGGAAATGTTGAAGTAACTTTTGTGGATACACATAATCAATTAGCAGACATCTTCAAAAAGCCTCTATCTAAAGACTCTTCTTACAAGATACGAAGAGAACTGGGAATTTCCAATGAAAACGATATCTAAATACGGTACTCTTGATTCCTTTTCGGCTTTTAAATTTCCTGATTTACTCAAAGCTCAACACTTAGAGGCATTCATTGGTTACAATGGTCCTATTTATCATGATTTGGTTAGGGTCTTTTACTATAATCTCACGAAAGACGAATCTAAGCTAGTGTCTCGGGTTAAGGGTAAACACATTGAGTTAGACACTCACATTATTGGAGAAATCTTGCAGCTTCCATTTGAGGGATAGCAAATTAGGCATGAAAATATGTGTGAATGGGTGGGTGTTACGAAATATGATGCATATGTTGCGTTGTGTCAGTTTGACAAAGCGATCATGGAAAGAAAAAGGACACAAGCTGGTTCAGATTTTTCTCGGCAACGGTACGAAGTTGGAAATCTCACCGTTGACTACAGGCTCCTGCACTACTTTCTAAGTTATATTCTGGTTCCTAAGGCTGGGAATTACTCTCAGATAACATAATTTGAACTTCAGATTATGTACTTCATGTTCGAAGGATGTCCGATCAACTGGGCTTACTTTGTCTGCTCTGTGATATTTGCTTCAAAAGACGTTGTTGGCTTACTTTATGCCAAAGAAGTCACTAGAATTTTGGATCACTTCAAAGTAGATTTTTCTGGCGAAGTCATGTACACACAAACCAAGGACAATCTGCTTGACTTGAGTGTGCTTCCAAGTATGAAAATCATATGGGATGAACAACAGCAGGCCTATGTTCATAAAGGTGATCTGGATCAACCTTCTACTGCTGCCCAAGCAGACGACGAAGCAGAAGATACCGCATGTGAGGATGATCACGTTTCAAATCGCATGGTCATGGACAAACTGAACTCCTTACAAACATTCATCACTACCCAATTCCAAAACATGACCACCTCCATCAACACCCGCTTTCAAACCATCTAAACTACTATTGCTCACAAACCATGAAACATTAGCTCATGACCTTAGTAGTTTACCTGCCAAGATTGACCATCTTTGCCTCCCACCGGATATTGACATGTAGTTCGATACTAGGAATGTATTTGTTGTAGTTTGTTTGTTTAATGCTATATGTTGTTATCGTTAAAACTTCTTGACTATATCTCTCTTTTGTGATGTACTAAAGTTGAACATGATTCTGTTTTATATTATGTGATCCTCCTTTGTACTAAAGTCTCTCCAAACAACAAGTTTTGTCATAATCAAAAAGGGGAAAAATGTAAAATACATGTTTTTGATGAAGACAAAGACCAAGGAATGTGATCAAAGTTATAATATAAAAAAGAAGTCCAAATAGCACATGTCAACTATAATCAAACATATTAAATGTTTAATAAATGTAAAGGTACATGATACAATCAATACTTCAAAAGTACATGAGAACCATTAATATTTGCATATGCATAAAAAGGATTTTCATTACATTAACAAATGTTTAAAATTAAATTTTTTGACAAACAACAATGTCGTATCCGAATACAACATATTGTATTCGAATACAATGATAAGTCAGTAGCAAAAACTTGACATTTGTATTCAACTACGAGGTGCTGTAGTCGAATATAAGTGCTAAGTCAGTAGCTCATACTACACATCTGTATTCGACTACAACGTGATGTAGTCGAATACAAACAGCAAGTCAGTAGCAAAATACACTTATTTGTATTTGACTACATGACCTTTGTATTCGAATACAAGTTGAAAATTTGGAATAAATCTGAATGTTATAAGAGGTGTATTCGAATATTGTAAGACCCGTAATTTTAAAGTACCATTTATGTATTTTTGGTGTATTTTGGATTTTGGCTCGGAGGCTTTTAAGCCAAAGTTAATAATATTTTGGGAGTTTTATAATCAAAAAGATATTTTGATGCCAATTAAAATTTCTCGTCGATAAATAAATTAAAATTAACTGCGGTGAATCCTTTACGGATAATTTAATGCGTTTCGGGTGAAACGGTAATTTAACAAATATCTAGATAGTTTGAGATATTTGTTAAGTTATATTTATTATCTATATATGTTTGTTTGGAGGGAAAAAGAAAAGAAAACTAGAAGGAAGGAAAAGGAAAATAAAATAGTATAAAAGGAAGGAAGGAAAAAGGAAGAAAGGAAAAACAAAGGAAAGAAAAAGAAAGGAAAGAAAATCACCATTTCCATCGTCTTCTTCCTCTGACCCGCGGCCAATTTCCCTCCTTTCTCCCGTTTTCAGTTTCGTCGCTTTCTTTTCTTCAAAACTAGTAACCCAAGGTTGGGTGAGAGTTAGAACAAGGATTTCGCAACTCCACTCTTCCTCTTTGATTCGAAAACGAAGAAAAACGGTATTTGAGATCCAAACACAAACCCCTCCGTTTCTTCTAGATCCAAGCTTCTTTTCGCGAAGAGTTAGAAGGGAAAGTTGCTCACTACCACGCACGGGTAAAACCCTAAGAGTTAGGTTTTGTTTATAGTGATGAATGTTTCGTGGTAAATGAATTTGAATGTCATTGTGTATGATTATGGGTAAATGAAACTTGATGTTTGTTAATTGGTGTGGTTGTTGTGAATTATGGTTTGAATGTGAAAGTATGTTTGAATTTGTTTCTGTGGAATTTGAAAACCATTAGAGTTAAACGAGTATTAAAAATGGGGAATCTTTTAATACCTCGGTTTACTTAATGTGTATTTGAGGAAAATGTTTAAGTTAACTGGGCGTTGAGAATGGGGAATCTCTTAATGTCTCGGTTACTTAACTATCGTTTTTGAAAATCGTTTCGGTAAATGAGTATTAAGAATGGGGAATCTCTTAATGACTCGTTTACTGAATGTTTTGCGAGAAAATCGTTTAAGTCAAAAGTATATTAAGAATGGGGAATCTCTTAATGACTTATTTATTTAATGTTGTTTTGAAAATCGTTTAAGTTAACTGGGCGTTAAGAATGGGGAATCTCTTAATGTCTCGTTTACTGAATGTTTTGTGTGGAAATCGTTTAAGTCAAAAGTATATTAAGAATGGGGAATCTCTTGATATGTCTGTTTGCTTAACGTTTTGTTTTGAAAATCATTAAGATAAATCAGTATTAAGAATGGGGAATCTCTTAATGACTTATTTTGCTTAACATTTTGTTTTGAAAATCGTTAAGTTAAATCGGTATTAAGAACGGGGAATCTCTTAATGACCTATTTAATTAATGTTGTTTGAAAGTCGTTTAAGTTAAATGGGTATTAAAAATGGGGAATCTTTTAATATCTGCATTTGCTTAACGATTGTTGTGAATGGAGTCTGTGTATGCTCATGCATTTCATTTGGTAAATTGTGTCGACCCGTGATAGGTGACACCTTGGTAAACTGTACTGACCCGTGATAGGTTGTACGTTTACGATTTACTATTTAGTAAATCGTGTTGACCCGTGATAGGTGACACCATGGTAACTGTACTGACCCGTGATAGGTGGTACATTTACGATTCCCGCTTTTTCTTTTAGTAAATCGTGTTGACCCGTGATAGGTGACACCATGGTAACTGTACTGACCCGTGATAGGTGGTACATTTACGATTTCCGCTTTTTCTTTTAGTAAATCGTGTTGACCCGTGATAGGTGACACCATGGTAACTGTACTGACCCGTGATAGGTGGTACATTTACGATTTCCGCTTTTTCTTTTAGTAAATCGTGTTGACCCGTGATAGGTGACACCATGGTAACTGTACTGACCCGTGATAGGTGGTACATTTACGATTTCCGCTTTTTCTTTTAGTAAATCGTGTTGACCTGTGATAGGTGACACCTCGGTAAACTGTACTGACCCGTGATAGGTGGTACGTTTATGATTTACGCATTTTAGTAAATCGTGCTGACCCGTGATAGGTGGCACCTCGGTAATTGGTACTTTGGCCTGCGATAGGCGGTACAATTATGATTTACGGCCCTTCGAGGAGAGTTTTGGTTTGGAATTCCGAGTCCATGCATTTTGGCATATACGCATTGCATTAGGGTGCTTGGCACGCGAGTCGTATTTGATTTGAGTTTATGATTGAGTGTTTTGAATTTTGATTTATCGTGGTTATCGCGTTGAAGGTGCTAAGTGTTATGTGTTAATTATTGTGTGTAAGTATGATGGTTTTCAAATTTCCATTTGCCGTGGTAATCGCGTAGATTGCTATAAGTGTTAGGTTGTGGACTTGATTAGAAATGACTTGAGTTAATTCATAAATTTTTGGAAAAATGATCAGGGAAATCGATTTCCCAATCGATTGGATGGTAGACAGGGACTTGGCCAAATGGACAAAATCGATTAGCCAATCGATTTTGTAATCAGTTTTCGAAAATCATTTACGAAATCGATTGCCCAATCGATTGGGCCTTAAGTCAGGGACTCATCCATATTCGACCAAATCGATTTGGAAATCGATTGGCTTAAAACCTGGGGACTCAGTACTCACTCAATCGATTGCCAAATCGATTGATTCAGCCCAGGATTCTGTTTTCATTAAAAACCTTCACCCCAATCGATTTCCCAATCGATTGGCTCAGTGAAAATCCTTAGTTTGGGTTAGATGATTGATTACTCATTAACTTATCCATGTCTTGATTTGTTATATGTTAATTAGGAGATTGAGAACTTCATTTTACTTTCATTTTTAATTGGCAAAGTATTGTATGAACTTTTCGCATATTGAAGATCCTGTTAAGGTGCATGCTTAGTTGAAAAGTTATTTTGAGCATTTAAAAACTTAATTGCTATGTGTTAACTGTTATTTTTTTTTGGTTGGTGACCCTTTACAATTATTGTGGAAATCTGGGCTTTGCCCTCAGATGAGAGTCAGGACGGTCCTACCGGTTCGTACCCTACGGACGTGAATGGAGATGGGAACGCGTGACTGCCGTTACGTTAGGAGGATCTCACGGGGCGCGTGGAGATACTCAGGGTGTATAGCTTTTTGGTAGGATGATCAGATTAGGATGATGTATAGGGACTAGGTGTCCTTCTTTTTGGATTGGAGTATTTTTAGTTTGGAAAACTGTACTTATACTAATGTTGTCAGTTTGACATCTTATTTGAATGGGTTCCGTGTACCATTTGTTGTTGTGTAAATGTTTTGGATTTATAATTGGAGAAACTTTTCCGCTGCTTGTAAATTATAATGACTCAATTATTTATCCAAAGGCATTTCCTGATTTAATTCTTTGTTTGTTTTTAATTACTTTTTTTAAAAAAAAATATATCCTCGCTTTGAAAAACGGGGTGTTACAAATACATATATGTTGTATTTGAATACACCTGGAAACAATGCAATTTTTCAGATCTGAAATGGCTCTAGATCAATGCAATTCAAAACTCTTCGAACAATGGCCACCTATCTGAAGTGATGTCTATGGAGTATAAATACCCCATAGTTTCAGATTAATGGACAGACAATCCTACTAACAAACCTTGAACAACTTTGAACAAATTTCTGATTTATTTTCAAAGTTATTTTTTCTTATTTCAAGTACTTGCATTAATTTTAATATCATTGAGAAAGGTTCTCAAAGTACTCTTGAAATAATCTTGGATTGATATCATTAAACCATTCTTATTCTTATTCCAAATCATATTACATTGTTTGTAAAAGAAAGTAGTATTTTCTTAAAGTAGTCTAATCTAAGATAGTGGTGTGCTATCTTGGAAGTTTTGTAAGAAGTTTGTAGCAGAGATCCTAGGGTGGGATTTGTACATTTTCTGACAATAGTGGAAAAATATCTTGTAGTGTGCAAGAGGACAAGATGTACCCTTGGTCATAAGGGGAACCAGGATAATATCTTTGTGTTCATTATTTTTCTGCCATTTAACTTGTTCATACATTATCTTAAATCAGAAAAATAAATCACCAAATCTCTAAAAACAAGAAAGTTTCTAAACACCTAATTCACCCCTCCCCCTCTTAGGCGCACCTCTGTTCTTACACCGTCTTTGCATTAAAGATACTTTTAATTATCGATGTTTGAATTTGAATGATTGCAGTTATAGTTACCTTAAGTAGTTGACTACATCATTAGGAGGGACTACCTACCCCGATGACTCATCGTCAATAAAAGAGGCGACAATAACCTGATATTATTATTGTTAAAAATACTTGTTAATTTTATTTTTGAAATAGTTAAAAATCATGTTCATCTCTTATACTATTTCAAGTGATTATGAGTCTTATGTGGCATCAATGTTGAATGCTGATAATTGTTTATGTGGTGTGAATATTAGGTTAGAGGTGTATACTTAAATTAAACATTCAATTATGTATGTTTGATCTCCTAAGTAAGTTGATTAAATAAATAAGTGCATTGTTTTAGTATCTTATTTGTTCTATATTGTCTGATTTGATAAGGACCTATAACTATTTTAGGAGTTCTCTAAATGAATCTTGTGTATAAGACATTAAAATAAAATTAGACTTTGAAATTTAGTTAGATTTTGAGTGTGTTTGAATTATATTTGAAAATATTTGTCTTATTTCACTATGATTATACACATTAGTTTTCTCTTAAAACAAAAAACTTAAGTGAATGCATGTCACTGAGTTGTTATATGTGTTTCTGTTTGTACTTCTTGAAGGTGAAATATTTTAAATGTTTCACTATCTATCTTACTTATGTGAAATCGATAGAGTAATTGTGGTTAGGATTAAAACATTCTTTAAGAAGAGTAAAACTTGTAGAATATTTTTTGAGAAATTAGTTGAAGTTCAAAGCGCGTTTGATATATGTGTTATATGATAAAACTGAATGTATTAAGTTGTTGTTGACTAAATTCACATGGTTAGTTTTATATATGAATGATACTGATTATTTATGCTATTTGCTTCATAATTGAGTTGTTGAGTGTGATATATTTAATTGATTTATTGTGTCATGCTAGTCTATCATGCTAAGCTAAGTGGTTTTCACATATTGTGCTTGAATGAGTACTTAATGTCTTAAAAAAATGTTTATAGACTAATTTGAACCTCGAGGGTGTAGTTAGCTAGATATCAATTCGCGTATTGTTCACAATAAATTTCGAGGACAAAATTTCTTTAACGAGGGGAGAATTTTAACACCCCAAATTTTATAATAAACTATTTTATTAATTAAATAGAATTTTAATAATTAATTTGATGTTAAAATTATTTTATAATATATGTTGATAAATTTTGAGATTAATTTTCGTTATATGTGCTAGTTTTATACATATTTGATTAAATGGTAAATGTGCACATAGTTATATTTTAATTTCTTATGACTATTTCTTACTTTAAGTAATTATTTTATAAATAACTATTTTGAATATATTTATAAATATTTTAGAGTATTTATTTTTACAATAGAAGTGTTAACATAAGTTCTTGATGTTAAAATGCCTTAAAATGCATATACTAGTAAGTATAGTAATAACTTTGAATACGAGGGTTTTTGTTATTATTGAGAATTCATGAAGTGGAGATTATTTTGTCATCATATAGGTAGGAACTGACAAGCCTAGTGATTCCGGTGAAGTACAATTGAATGAGCCTGATCGTGGCGGTCTGCTGTTTAGCCTTACGGCAAAATTGTAAGACCTTGGAGGTATTCGGGTGGGGAATGTTGAGACAAAATCTTAATTTAATGTTTTGATGAAAAGAAATAAAAAGTTAATTAAGAATGTTAATTATGATTCTAAATGTTATGTTAATTTAACTTGTGCTTTTGAGTGAATTTAATTAAGAACAGAATCAAGCAAAACAAAGAAAACAACAACAAGAACATTAAAACAAAGAAAGATCTCCAGCTTCAAAAAAGTTCATCACAACATGTTGATCAAATTTTTTCTACCTCTTTAACAAAGAGTCTGCCCTGGAAATTTGTTCATATCTAATTAGTACATGGCAAGGAACAAGTAGGATTCATTAAAGCTCAAAAAGGCTATTTGATATCAAAAATAAAAGGACTCAAAGACAGACAAAAGTCATGACAGTTTGCAAACTCCAAAAATCAAATGTCAAGAAAGTTCGATCAATCTTCACATATGACAAGACAATTGCAAAGGAAATCCAGAATGATTAAAACGGGAACTCCAGAATGATTATTAAAGCTCAAGAAAGTTCAAACTGACAAACCAAGAATGTAAGACCCATAATTTTAAAGTATACTTTATGTATTTTAGTGTATTTTGGTATTGAACTCGGAGGCTTTTTAGCCAAAGTTTTTAATATTTTGGAGTTTATATGATCAAAAATATATTTTGATGCCAATTAAAATTACTCGTCGATAAATAAATTAAATTAAGAGCGGTGAATCCTTTACGGAGAATTTAATGCGTTGCGGGTGAAATGGTAATTTAACAAATATCTAGATATTTT